>NC_091237.1:17192376-17552376 GCF_040958095.1 Procambarus clarkii | reverse complement strand
GTCTTCATCCAGCAAGGTTGGCCTTCCAGGAGGCCTGGTCGACGACCGGGCCGCGGGGACGCTAAGCCCTGGAAGCAAGGTAACCTTCCCTTCCTCATGGAATGGATCCTCTGTCCGCCGCGAGAGGGCAAAGGCGCTGAGGGCGTAGGTGCTGCCTCTTCCACATACCTGGCTCTCCCTCATACCTGGGTCTCCCTCATACCTGGGTCTCCCTCATACCTGGGTCTTCCTCATACCTGGCTCTCGTATACCTGGCATATCCTCGGGCTTCCCTCATCTCAACACCTGACCTCCCTCAAGGATCTGGAACTGGATAAGCTTCGGTCTGGCGTAACTATGGCGCGAGGTGTCCGTCATGTCGACAGCGAATGGTCATTGGCCAGCTGTGGCGGTGGAGGCTCTCTGGGTCCCTGGCCAGCTGTGGCGACGGTGGCCCTCGGGGTCCCTGGCCAGCTGTGGCGACGGTGGCCCTCGGGGTCCCTGGCCAGCTGTGGCGACGGTGGCCCTCGGGGTCCCTGGCCAGCTGTGGCGACGGTGGCCCTCGGGGTCCCTGGCCAGCTGTGGCGACGGTGGCCCTCGGGGTCCCTGGCCAGCTGTGGCGACGGTGGCCCTCGGGGTCCCTGGCCAGCTGTGGCAACGGTGGCCCTCGGGGTCCCTGGCCAGCTGTGGCGACGGTGGCCCTCTGGGTCCCTGGCCATCTGTGGCGACGGGGCCCCTCGGGGTCCCTGGCCAGCTGTGGCGACGGGGCCCCTCGGGGTCCCTGGCCAGCTGTGTGGAGGCTGACGACGGGGGCCCTCACTAGTCAGCCCTGTAGAACAACGCGAATTCGCTCAACTGGCTGTAATTCACTGAGATTAAATTAAATGTGTGTTGCATGGGCTGGAGAGAGAGGGAGAGGGAGAGGGAGAGGGTGGAATGGGGCAGGACAGAGGGAGTGAGGAATGGGAGGTAGGGAGAGTTAGAGAGAGGGAGGGAGGGAGGTATCGAGAATTAGAGTCAGGATATAGAAGAGGATTCAATTAATGTAAATACTCTGAAGCTCAGTGATGCGCGCACATATAAACACTCCCTCACGCACGCACACACCTCATGCACGCACGCACACACACACACACACACACACACACACACACACACACACACACACACACACACACACACACACACACACACACACACACACATACACACACACACGTATGTATGTGCAGCATCAGATAGCCTAATGTGCAATTAAAGTGCGATATTCGTCAACATATCATTTCATCCCCTGTGCACCATCCTTCAACATAAATTAAACTATTCAGAGTCGCAAAGGGAAATATGCATATAGGAGAAGGCACAGAGGCGGCTAGTTTATTGTGCACCCCATACTCATCCTGTGAGCGGTAGCGCAAAAAGCATTACAGAGGGCACAAAAGGTGTTCATCAGACCTCAACGGAGATTATTACATAAACAATTTCATCTATCCTTCACACCTTATAGTTACAATGTCAGTTAGTTACAAAGAATGTTCTCTTTTTATATATTTACAGTAAATCATTATACATTAATGGTAGGTCTTATCGCTAGTACATAATTGTTTGAGCAATGGAGATATTACAGAGTCATAGGGGAGCTTCTGTTTATTATTAGTCTTCACAATACACTACTTGTTTCTGAATCTCAGATGTCGTTTATCTCCTGGGATCGAAATATGGATACAGTGCAAGGATTTCAGGTATTGTATCCTTAGTAATAAGATAGGTTGCCATATCATACAACATGAGTTTAGATTTATCTCTAAATGGCTCAATTCTACTACAGTCCAAAATATAGTGTTTGAGTGTGTCCCTGTCTTTGTCTCACACACTTTGCCCTGTATATCATCAAGGTGCTTTCAGGGTCGAGTGCCGGCTCCTCAGCCCCGCCTCTTAGCCTCTGATCAATCAAGCAATCCACCATCTGACACTTTATTTAGAAACTGTTTACATAATGTCCTCTACAAGACCCACAAACAGGAAGATATCATTTTACTTTTAATACTAAAAAGTCTTGTTTTGTTTACATGTATGGCATTAGAGGCGTATATACAGAAAGCGTTGCGCGGTCGGGCCATATATAATGCAAAAAAACTATTCACTTTTCTGTTAAGTAAAGAGAACTCACATTTTATGGTAAAAGTCTAGTTAGGTTTTGGTTGAGTGTGAAAAAAAAGGAATATTCAGTCTTGTGAGGAAAGTCTGACGATAATATGTTCCTCTAACCTTTGTAATATCTTATGTTAAACGGAATTTCCTGGTTTTTACATCCGTGACACCTAGGAAGTACTTGGGCAGTGTTCCCTTGTTCCTTGTCCTCATGTCTCAGCTCCTTGTCCTCATATCCCAGCTCCTTGTCCTCATATCCCAGCTTCTTGTCCTCATATCCCAATCCTTGTCCTCATATCCCAGTTCCTTGTCCTCATATCCCAGCTCCTTGTCCTCATATCCCAGCTTCTTGTCCTCATATCCCAATCCTTGTCCTCATATCCCAGTTCCTTGTCCTCATATCCCAGCTCCTTGTCCTCATATTCCAGCTCCTTGTTCTCATATCTCAGCTCCTTGTCCTTATATCCCAGCTCCTTGTCCTTATATCCCAGCTCCTTGTCCTCATATTCCAGCTCCTTGTCCTCATATCCCAGCTTCTTGTCCTCATATCCCAGCTTCTTGTCCTCATATCCCAGCTTCTTGTCCTCATATCCCAGCTCCTTGTCCTCATATCCCAGCTCCTTGTCCTCATATCCCACCCCAAACACACGCACCATACCGACTGAACCACGATGAGTTCAAAAATATATAGAAAAAGTTTTTTTTTAATAATGCTGATAATATTATGCTTATTTTCTTAATAAAAGATTTTATAGTTTACCTTCTCAATAACATTGTTTATTAATATATAATTAATTGAATTACTTCAATATGTGTGAATTATTTTATAGTTAATTCAACATTCCTGTATTGATACATTTGGATAACATATTTCTTTTTAAATTATTAGAATAATTTGTCTATTTTTTTGGGCAGTGATTGTAATTCTGAAGTTTTCAGGTCGTGGATATAATTTATTGTTGATCCCAGTTCGACTCTCTCTCTCTCTCTCTCTCTCTCTCTCTCTCTCTCTCTCTCTCTCTCTCTCTCTCTCTCTCTCTCTCTCTCTCTCTCTCTCCCTCTCTCCCTCTCTCTCTCTCTCTCTCTCTCTCTCTCTCTCTCTCTCTCTCTCTCTCTCTCTCTCTCTCTCTCTCTCTCTCTCTCTCTCTCTCTCTCTCTCTCTCCCCCCCCCCCCCTCTCTCTCTCTCTCTCTCTCCCCCCCCCCCCCCTCTCTCTCTCTCTCTCTCTCTCTCTCTCTCTCTCTCTCTCTCTTAACCTGATGATTTCATCTTGATCTTATTGATGCATGTTGTTCTTGTGTGTTACTTGTTCACGTGTGTGTTCTCTTGTGCTTCTGTTCCTCCTTCTGTTCTTTCACCCTGATGCGCCTATTTACCTAGCAGTAAAATAGGTACTTGGGACTTAGACAGCTGCTACGGGCTGCTTCCTTGGGGGTGTTTGTAACAAAAAGGAGGCCTGGTCGAGGACCGGGCCGCGGGGACGCTAAGCCCCAAAATCATCTCAAGATAACCTCAAGATAACCTCCTCTTGAACTTGCATCTTTGTTGGCTATCATTTGTCTTTAATATTCCGTGGTTTATCATGTCTCGCTGCGTGCAGTTATCTGGTGAGTGGGAAGTGTGGATATATTTCAGCAAGAGTGCGTGACTCGGAATGTGTATGTGCGTACAGAGTGCGTGTGAGAGTGCGTGTAGTGGGTGCCCGGGGCGTGGACCATCGCGGGAGTAGTGGCACTAGCGAGGGGAGGGAGGCGTGTGAGGCGCCAGGCATTGAGAGAGGGGAGAGAGAGAGAGAGAGAGAGGGGAGAGGGAGAGACCGGCCCAGCCCACGCCTGAATGGTCGATTTTCCGGCTGGGCGGCTCCCTGCAGGACAGAGGCGGGCGCTGATTGGTTCCCGCCATTGATCGCCGCGAGCGCCCCCAACCGCGGGGCTACTTGTGTTGGCATTCACACATTTGGCACTCTCAGGCTTTTGGCACGTGGCGGTGCCCCACTGGACGACGCCAGGTGAGGGCACCTTCGTGGCCTCCTACGGCAGCAGCAGCAGCAGCGACGAGCCCTCTGAGGGGAAGGGTTGTAGAGGGGGTTAGTGTAGAGGCTAGCGGAGGTTGGCAGGCCGGCGAGGGTACTAGCGTAATAACCCAGACGAGGGGAATGTAGCGACGGGCCGGCCCACGAGGGGAGTGAGGGGACGAGGGAACAAGTGTACCACACATGATAACCACCGATTCCATTCCCCTACTCCCCCCCCCCGATCTTTTTATTCTTATCCCCCCCCACTCGCTTCCCCTCGTCCACTTGACTCTCTCCTCACTCCCCTTACTTCCCTCACTCTCTTCACTCTCCTCACTTTCTTCAGTTTCTCTACTATTTATTCCCCTCTATCCTCATTCTATGGGCGCCATCCCTTATATTCTCATACTTCCCTCTCTCTCCACTATCATCATCCTCTCTCTCTCTCTCTCTCTCTCTCTCTCTCTCTCTCTCTCTCTCTCTCTCTCTCTCTCTCTCTCTCTCTCTCTCTCTCTCTCTCTCTCTCTCTCTCTCTTGTCACGTGCTGCACACCTTGTAAACTGTTTACAATATGTATACCAAGCCGGAAAGATGCACAGGTTTCGTAAGGGCTTGGCGAATGTGGGATCTGTTTACATGTAACGGTAGACCAGACGGTAGACAAGAATTGACTACACCACCCCCGTCCCCCCATCCCCGGGGGTGTGGTGGGGGGGGGGGGGGGTAGGGGGTTTGGTGACAGTGTTGGTTACACCTGTCGCTAACACCTATGGGCACACCTGTCCGGGCCACTCCCTGGGCCTTGTGGACCAGGGTGTGGACCACGGTGTGGACCGACGTCTCCTTATAATTACTAAAACACTCATTTTTGTACATTATGCCCCTCCCCAACGTCCAAATTACAGAGTGCTATGAAATCTAGGAGGACTCACACAACTCTGCAGTTTCTATACATCTATAGGTTGGGTTAGGTGGGTTGCTCGAGTTAGTACGTTTCTGGTGAGGTTAGCACTCTGTGGTTTGTACGTTGTGGCAAAGGAAGAATATGGGGTGCGTCCCTTAGGCTAGTGAGTGACAAGTGTTGGCGCTCTACAGTGGAGGGCCCGCGTCCTCTCCCGCTCTTCAGGGAGCTGGGGGGCTCTACACTTCGAGTCTCCGTCAGTTCCTCCTGTCTAGAGCTTGGCTTGAGTCGTCCAACTGCAGGTGATGGTGGCCCGGTGTGTGGCCCACCTGGGGCCACCAGGGGCCACCTGGGCCCACCCGGAGCCACCTGGGGCCACCCGGAGCCACCTGGGGCCACCCGGGGCCACCTGGGGCCACCCGTGGCCACCTGGGGCCACCTGGAGCCACCTGGAGCCACCTGGAGCCACCTGGAGCCACCTGCTGCTGCCTGCCTCACCGCTCTAAATGGCGTCAGCAGCCGTCTGGTCTGCAGTATACGATTCGTCTCACTTCCTTTTTATCTACTTGCAGTGGGTGTCTGCTCTACGACCTCCACCTGCAGTGACTGACTGCTCTACGACCTTCACCTGCAGTGACTGACTGCTCTACGACCTCCACCTGCAGTGACTGACTGTTCTACGACCTTCACCTGCAGTGACTGACTGCTCTACGACCTCCACCTGCAGTGACTGTCTGCTCTCCGCCCTCCACCTGCAGTGACTGACTGTTCTACGACCTTCACCTGCAGTGACTGTCTGCTCTCCGCCCTCCACCTACAGTGACTGTCTGCTCTACGACCTCCACCTACAGTGACTGTCTGCTCTCCGCCCTCCACCTGCAGTGACTGTCTGCTCTCCGCCCTCCACCTACAGTGACTGTCTGCTCTACGACCTCCACCTGCAGTGACTGTCTGCTCTCCGACCTCCACCTACAGTGACTGTCTGCTCTCCGACCTCCACCTACAGTGACTGTCTGCTCTCTGACCTCCACCTACAGTGACTGTCTGATCTCCGACCTCCACCTACAGTGACTGTCTGCTCTCCGACCTCCACCTACAGTGACTGTCTGCTCTACGACCTCCACCTACAGTGACTGTCTGCTCTCCGACCTCCACCTACAGTGACTGTCTGATCTCCGACCTCCACCTACAGTGACTGTCTGCTCTACGACCTCCACCTACAGTGACTGTCTGCTCTACGACCTCCACCTACAGTGACTGTCTGCTCTCCGACCTCCACCTACAGTGACTGTCTGATCTCCGACCTCCACCTACAGTGACTGTCTGCTCTCCGACCTCCACCTACAGTGACTGTCTGATCTCCGACCTCCACCTACAGTGACTGTCTGATCTCCGACCTCCACCTACAGTGACTGTCTGATCTCCGACCTCCACCTACAGTGGCTGTCTGCTCAAAGCCACAAACAACAGCCGTCGTTGCTGAAACAACGGCAGCATCCAGCACCAACAGTTTACCTTACCAAACAACGGCAGTTTAATCACAAGGACGACGTGATAACTACCTCAAGACACCTTCACGACATTGACGAACGACAAATCCCTAGTGAAAGGAAGTCCTAAAGTCTCTCCCCCTCTCATCCACCTTCTTCGTCTATAATTCTTGCTGTTCCACCAGCTATCCACTCCCCATCCTCCCTTCCTATCCTCCGTTTGAATCTACCTTTCCCCTTTGGGGTACAAAACGTAACAGAAACTAAGTCTTCGTTATGTTTGAAACAAGTTATGTATCAAACAAGTACAAGAATGTAACAAATCTTGTATATATCTCAAAAAAAAAAAGTTTCAGATCTGGCCCTCGTCCTAGTGGGGGAATTACTCCTGGTAACTCGTAATTTTGTTTTGATGTATAAAATACAATCATACAGTGTTTGTTGACCAGATCACACACACTAGAAGGTGAAGGGACGACTGTCGTCCCTTCACCTTCTAGTGTGTGGTCTGGTCAATATACTTCAGCCACGTTATTGTGACTCATCGCCTGCATACAGAGTTTGAAACTCCAGTATAGAGTCTTTCCAGTACTGTAGTGACAGGAGACATTCTTTTCAATACAGTGGTGACAGGATACAATATATCCAATACATTAGTAACAGAATACATTTCCAATACAGTAGTGACAGTCTTTCCAACGCAGGTTTTGAAATCATGGTATTAGTCAACTCAAGTGGATAACCTAGGCTCAAATTACCCTCAGATATTGTGAATCTCGACTCCCCTACATCTCGACAATGGGCAGAGTTTCTTTCACCCTATGCCCCTGTTACCTAGCAGTAAAATAGGTACCTGGGTGTTAGTCAGCTGTCACGGGCTGCTTCCTGGGGGTGGAGGCCTGGTCGAGGACCGGGCCACGGGAACACTAAAGCCCCGAAATCATCTCAAGATAACCCTATTCATAGAAATTGATTGAAATCATGAAAATAAATTAATCATCAGCCTAATTCAACAAAATTAATCATGATATATAATCATGTATCAATTAATGTTGGTAAGATGTAAGAATTCGTTGTTGTTGTTGTTGTTGTTGATTCAGCTGCCAACATACCTCATACACCAACCAACATATACCAACATACACCTCAACATACCGAGAACAGCTTTCGGAATTCGTAGTCCTAGGGTTCTGGGTTCGATCCCCGGCGGAGGCGGAAATAAATGGGCAGAGTTTCTTTCACCCTAATGTCCCTGTTCACCTAGCAGTAAATAGGTACCTGGGAGTTAGACAGCTGCTACGGGCTGCTTCCTGGGGGGGTGGGGGTTGTAACAAAAAGGAGGCCTGGTCGAGAACTGGGCCGCGGGAGGACGCTAAGCCCCGAAATCATCTCAAGATAACCTCAAGATAACCTCCATGTCGAGGTGTGAGTGTTCTCACCTGGCACTTAGTTCAAGTGGCAGGTCTCTCTGCCACACTCCTCAAAACTTGTATTAAATTCATCGAGTTTTTCGTTACGAAGACTTTCCGATCTTTTGAGTAGCCTCACGACCTGTTCATCACGTTCAGCTTCTTTATGACGTTGGTGTAGGATAGTTAGGGGGCTGGGGCCAGATTCACGAAAGCAGTTACGCAAATACTTACGAACGTGTACATCTTCCCTTAATCTTTGACGGCTTTGGTTACATTTATTAAACAGTTTACAAGCATGAAAACTTGCCAATTAACTGTTGTTATTGTTATAAACAGCCTCCTGGTGCTTCGGAGCTCATTAACTGTTTAATAATTGGAAACAAAGCCGCCAAAGATTGAGAAAAGATGTACAGGTTCGTAAGTGCTTGCGTAAGTCCTTTCATGAATCTGGCTCCTGGTCCTTGGCTTTGGCTGCTCTGTCACTCTCATACTGCTTCTCTGCCGCTCTTCTGTGCTCCGGGTATTGCTTCCTGGGGTTCTTTTTATTCAACCTAAGACACTCACTGTCCGTCAAACAATGGGGAGAGTCTTGGCTCCTTTGATTCTACGGGATGGTTTTAATCTTTCTTCATCTGTGATTGTATTCGTTATGGACTGCGTTGTGGCTTGTGTTTTGTCCCTGAGTTCAGGGATAATCTCTTTGTGGTATGTTGCTGTTGCAAGCTTCCTTGGGCCCTCCTTCCTGGAAGGGCCCTTTCTTTCCTTCCTGGGAGGGCCCCTTCTTTCCTTACTGGGAGGGCCCCCTTCTCTTCTTCCTGGGAGGGACCCTTCTTTCCTTACTGGGAGGGCCCCCTTCTCTTCTTCCTGGGAGGGCCCCTTCTTTCCTTCCTGGGAGGGCCCCTTCCTTCCTTCCTGGGAGGGCCCCTTCTCTTCTTCCTGGGAGGGGGTCCCCTTCTCTCCTTCCTGGGAGGGCCCCCTTCTCTCCTTCCTGGGAGGGCCCCTTCCTCGTTCCTCTTATTGTTCTTTATTCTCTTGACTTTTCCCACCCTCAATTTGCTTGCTGAATATCTCCTTAACTTTGGTCCAATATATTCAAACTTTTCTCCCACGCTACTTGTAACTCTCCTTCCTTTTATGAGGCGCCCCTCCCTCACCATCCTCACACTCCCTCCCTCCTCCCTCACCATCCTCACACTCCCTCCCTCCTCCCTCACCATCCCCAGACTCCCTCCCTCCTCCCTCACCATCCCCAGACCCCGTCTTGAGCACCTCTAGCAGCCTTGGAGTGTAGTGAGTGTGGGTTATGAAGTGGTTGGTATGAGGAGGAGACGAGGCTGGCCATAGTCCCCCCCCCCATCCACCGCCCATGGGATGGGTATGGGGTGCATAACAAATGAGTCAATCAATCAAGCATGGGGTTGACAGCGGCCTCATGCCACCTGTTCACGCCCCCTTTGGTCCGTCACCTGTAGCAGGGTGGTCAACACGCCTCCTTTGGTGGGGAATATGTGAGTAAGGGGGTGTCAGGGGGGCCTGACGGCTGAGTGGACAGCGCTCGGGGTTCGTAGTCCTAAGAGTCCGGGTTGGAACCCTGGCGCAGGCGGAAACAAATAGGCAGAGTTGTTTTCACCTTGATGCTCTTTGTTCGTCTAGCAGTAAATAGGTACCTGGGAGTTAGACAGCTGCTACGGGCTGCTTCCTGTGGATGTGTGTGTGAAAATTAGGATTAAGAACCTCCCCTAAACGCTATGCATCCTAATGGCTGTACAAAAATGTAAGAACTCCTGTTATCTTGAGTGGTTATCTTGAGATGATTTCGGCGCTTTTTTAGTGTCCCCGCGGCCCGGTTCTCGACCAGGCCTCCACCCCCAGGAAGCAGCCCGTGACAGCTGACTAACACCCCAGGTACCTATTTTACTGCTAGGTAACAGGGGCATAGGGTGAAAGAAACTCTGCCCATTGTTTCTCGCCGGCGCCTGGGATCGAACCCAGGACCACAGGATCACAAGTCCCGCGTGCTGTCCGCTCGGCCGACCGGCTCCCTGTATATATAAATAAATAAATAAACTACTCAAAACGTCATCAAACAAATACATTACAAAAAACATCAATAATTGTGTAAATATATTCTCCTGGAAACTTGTTTTGATTGTTGTTGTTGTTTCAGATTCAGCTACTCAGAACGAAGAGTCCATGTAGCACCGGCTACGGTGAGCCCGTAATTGTGTTGGATTGTGTCATCAATAAGAACAAAGAGGTCCGGGGGAGAGCTGGAGTGACCAGGAGAGTGCGGGAGTGACGTGCCTCTGGCTGTCTGCTGAAGGATTACACTCGCTGGAACACCGTGTGAAGGGGGTTCGGAGACAATTACGTGGAGGAGATAAAGGCTCCACTCCATCTGCGGTACACCCGTGATCCTGCCCAGGGACAAACTCCCGCTGACCAACGTTCCAGTCCCCAGAGGGTTCCGTTACCAAGTTCCATTCCCCGTGCCACTCGCCTAGACAGTCGAGGTATTTCCAGTCATCTTTCTGGACCTTTCTGGCGCCTGGGGTGGGAAGAGGACGCCGGCGTCTCTGGCCAGGCGTCTCTGGCCCGGCATCTCTGGCCAGGCGTCTCTGGCCAGGCGTCTCTGGCCCGACGTCTGTGGCCAGGCGTCTCTGGCCAGGCGTCTCTGGCCCGACGTCTGTGGCCAGGCGTCTCTGGGTCTACTGCTCAACTCGGGAACAAGTAACAGCCATAAAGGAACAATTATTTCCACATAAGTTGTACGGGAGCCAGTAATGACGGCCGCGAACAATGAGGGACTCGTCAGTATGTTCGACGTGTTTCAATCGATGTTTAAAGGATTAAATCTCGTCCCCGCTGCGTTAAACAAGTGAGAATCGGAGTCCGATGAAGGGGTTCCAAATCTCCTTGTAATGATGCGAAGGGTTCAGACTCCCCCTCATTTTATTTTTGTCTCCCCATTTTATCCCTATTGATTAGAATCCGATTTAAGCTTATTTCACTAATTTGAGCCAGTGTGAGTAATTTAAGCTTATTTAACTTGCCTTCTCCCTCGCTCTTTTTTTTCTAAAGTATTTCAACATATTGCACTCATCACTCAAATGCAAAGCTAAAGCTCATTAGCATATTAGGATTTCTTTAACCTCGTTTTCTTTAAAAAAAAAATTTAGTTGTATGTTTTTAGCACTGAATGTAAAGGGTCAGTAGTATTGTGTACCTTGTTAGAACCAGTATGTGTTATTGTGTTGTGGTGTTAGAGGTGCTAGAGGAGTTAGAGGTGCTAGGGTGATAGAGGTGCTAGGGTGCTAGAGGTGTTAATGATACTGTTACGTTACAGTGTACTGATATAACTACCTTCCTACAGACCCAGGGGCCCCCAATCCTGGCTATTGCTGAATAATATCTTAGTTAATAATTAAGGTTCTCTACATTATGAGTGTTGGTGGTAAAATTCAGTAATAGTATAGGCAAAAATTAACAAGTTTCATTAACACAGTAAGATTATAATACAGGTTAAAAGTGGTAAGATCTTACTCTAAAAGAATGCCAACAAGATCCCAAATCTGATATTCAGAAACGGTTGAGTAAGACACGTATAAATCAAGTAATCCTTATAATACAAGTAATCCCTATAAGGCAAGTAATCCCTATAAGAAACAATTAACCTATGAAAATCAATATATTAGGTGGCAGCACTTTAATTTATTAATTATACAAGAAATACATTACTAATTATTTCTTTATACACTACATGTTAACAAGAGCTCACTTCTTAATTTCCTCCTCATTAATTAATAAAACCAACAATAAGAAAATTCAGTACTAGTGCTGTTAACTTGAACTACAATACACACCATCAATTATACACTAGTTATCTTTAAATACAATATCAATTAACTCCACTATCTAGTCAAAGACACCTTCCATATATTCCATATTATAACCTGGTATATTATATTCCATATTATAACCCGGGGGTGGAGGCCTGGTCGAGGACCGGGCCGCGGGGACACTAAAGCCCCGAAATCATCTCAAGATAACCTCAAGATAACCTACACCAACAAATTCCAATAACACTTCATTTTCCCCTAATTACTGTAAGTCTCCACAATTTGGGGCCTTCTTTACATAATTATATATTATCCCTACAGTAATTAAGCTCCACAAATGTACTTTTATGTACTTTTAGAGTACATTAAACAAAGATGACAACATCACCTGGTGCAGCAATGTGTTACTTATTTGCATCACCACCGGCTTGTGGAAATGTAAAATAGAGTACTAACCCATAGAGTACTTTCAATAGCCTAATCCATAGAGTACTAACCCATAGAGTACTTTCAATAGCCTAATCCATAGAGTACTAACCTATAGAGTACTTACAATAGCCTAATCCATAGAGTACTAACCCATAGAGTACTTACAATAGCCTAATCCATAGAGTACTAACCCATAGAGTACTTACAATAGCCTAATCCATAGAGTACTAACCCATAGAGTACTTACAATAGCCTAATCCATAGAGTACTTACAATAGCCTAATCTATAGAGTACTTACAATAGCCTAATCCATAGAGTACTAACCCATAGAGTACTTACAATAGCCTAATCCATAGAGTACTTACAATAGCCTAATCTATAGAGTACTTACAATAGCCTAATCCATAGAGTACTAACCCATAGAGTACTTACAATAGCCTAACCCATAGAGTACTTACAATAGCCTAATCCATAGAGTACTTACAATAGCCTAATCCATAGAGTACTAACCCATAGAGTACTTACAATAGCCTAACCCATAGAGTACTTACAATAGCCTAACCCATAGAGTACTTACAATAGTCTAATCCATGGAGTACTAACCCATAGAGTACTTACAATAGCCTAACCCATAGAGTACTTACAATAGCCTAATCCATAGAGTACTAACCCATAGAGTACTTTCAATAGCCTAATCCATAGAGTACTAACCTATAGAGTACTTACAATAGCCTAATCCATAGAGTACTAACCCATAGAGTACTTACAATAGCCTAATCCATAGAGTACTAACCCATAGAGTACTTACAATAGCCTAATCCATAGAGTACTAACCCATAGAGTACTTACAATAGCCTAATCCATAGAGTACTTACAATAGCCTAATCTATAGAGTACTTACAATAGCCTAATCCATAGAGTACTAACCCATAGAGTACTTTCAATAGCCTAATCCATAGAGTACTAACCCATAGAGTACTTTCAATAGCCTAATCCATAGAGTACTAACCTATAGAGTACTTACAATAGCCTAATCCATAGAGTACTAACCCATAGAGTACTTACAATAGCCTAATCCATAGAGTACTAACCCATAGAGTACTTACAATAGCCTAATCCATAGAGTACTAACCCATAGAGTACTTACAATAGCCTAATCCATAGAGTACTTACAATAGCCTAATCTATAGAGTACTTACAATAGCCTAATCCATAGAGTACTAACCCATAGAGTACTTACAATAGCCTAATCCATAGAGTACTTACAATAGCCTAATCTATAGAGTACTTACAATAGCCTAATCCATAGAGTACTAACCCATAGAGTACTTACAATAGCCTAACCCATAGAGTACTTACAATAGCCTAATCCATAGAGTACTTACAATAGCCTAATCCATAGAGTACTAACCCATAGAGTACTTACAATAGCCTAACCCATAGAGTACTTACAATAGCCTAACCCATAGAGTACTTACAATAGTCTAATCCATGGAGTACTAACCCATAGAGTACTTACAATAGCCTAACCCATAGAGTACTTACAATAGCCTAATCCATAGAGTACTAACCCATAGAGTACTTACAATAGCCTAACCCATAGAGTACTTACAATAGCCTAACCCATAGAGTACTTACAATAGCCTAATCCATAGAGTACTAACCCATAGAGTACTTACAATAGCCTAACCCATAGAGTACTTACAATAGCCTAACCCATAGAGTACTTACAATAGCCTAACCCATAGAATACTTACAATAGCCTAACCCATAGAGTACTTACAATAGCCTAATCCATAGAGTACTTTCAATAAGCTAATTCTTTATAATTTATGTAAATAAAAACTTACACCCTAAACCATATTATTCATCAAAACCTTCTTGAGATTTGTTTGAGCAAACTATTAATACTAATTATAGATTAGAATTCACACTCCTACCCAATCCTATTAACTCAAATTAATCAATAGCCTAACCTGGCAAGTTAACATGCGTCTAGTTATCATTGTGATAACCATCTTAATTTAGCATGTGTTCAATACTAACTTTACATGCACCTTTCTCTTTGCAACATCTGCAATTGAACCACGACTCACTCTTAATCAACTATACATGTTCACGATGGTATGCAAATTTTATCACAAGGTATTTTAGTCAAGTTTTGGCTCAGGCTTCAGATTTGTCCCTAACAGTTTTCTATCAGAAGTTATAGATTAGTGTGTGTGGTGGAGTGAGGTTCTAGCTCTATGATCCGCCTACTTGTCTTGTTATATCCTATTGCCTTATAACTTAAATTGCCCTAATGATCGAATTCCTTGTTGAATCTGACCTTAAAGTTATGGATAGAGGTGGCTTCTACAACTTGCTTTTTCAGTGCATTCCACTTGTTGACCTTCCGTACAGGGTATAAGTATTTCATTACATTTCTTCGATTCGTTTGTATTTCCAGCTTCCATTTTTGTCCACTTATGATATATTCTCCCAGTTTAAAAGATTATATCCTTGTCCACCTTGAGTTGTAAGATCTTGCTTCGTTAGCCTCTCCTCATAGTTTAACCCTTTTAGCTCTGGCACCAGTCTTGTTGCAAACCTATTTACTTTTTAATTATAGTTGTATGCTTCATAAGTTGCGGATTCCACGCCGGTGTTGCATATTCCAGTATTGGTCTAACGTATGTTGTGTAGATATTACATCGAAGGAGTCCTGATTTAGGTTTCTAAATGTTGTTCATATGTCTGCCAGCGTCCCATATTCTGCTGATGTGGAATTATATCCATTCCTAAATCTTTCTCTTTATCCCTTATGGTGTAGATACCTCCTGATCTCTCTTGCTCCCTTTCCCATCTTCATCATCAAACATTTGTTGGGATTGAATTCCAGCAACCACTTATCCGCCCCACTCCTGAAGTTATTCGAGGTCTTCCTGTAACTTCCTTCAGTCGTTCTCTATTTTTACATTTCTCATTAGCTTTACATCTCCTGGAAACACTGACGCGTGTGAGTTCACTCCCCCGTGTTTGTGGCGGTGTTGTGGTAGTGTGTTATAAGTGGTGTTGTCGTGGTAGTTGTATTGTGGTGTTGTGGTGTTTAATATAAAATTCTGTACTTCTTATTTCTAAGGAAAAAGTCAAGATAATATATTTAATGATTATTAGCCTTCAGTAACAGTTGTGTTGCCAGGATTAATTTAGCCTCACCTCGTCATGTTGGCTCGTATTATTCCTTGTTTGTGTTCGTTGCTTAGTTGTAAGACAGAAAAGGGGGGGTAAGCATCCCTTACACCCCGACCAGGTCCTCTTTAAGGGGTCAAGTCCCCAAGAGGACCTGAAGAGAGATCAGGGGCCGGCCAGGGGTCTTGGAACCCAAACTCAGACAACACCATAGAACCCACACTCAGACCACACCCTGGAAGCTACACTCAGACCACACCCTGGAACCCACACTCAGACCACACCCTGGAACCCACACTCAGATCACACCCTGTAGCCTAACTGGATTTTGAAAATAACATTTTGTCTTCGACTGGATTCCTCCTCTCGCTACCCCTTGTCTTCATCTGGCCGACGGGCCCTCCTGTTTCCCACACATCAGCAGCTAAGCTTGGCCTCTCGACCCACTCCAAAAGGATTTTCATCAGGATGGCATTTACCCCTGGTTATCTAGGTGGCATCTCCCGGGGAGAGTGTGGGTTACGCTCTCTCACCCACCAATCGCGCGCCGCGCCACTCTTGCTGATGCGCTAATTGCCCGCGACAAGTGGACGGTGCTGACCCAGAGTGCTTGCTACCTACTCCTGCTGTAAGTGCTGCGCCTGCTGCTGCTGCTGCTGCTTCTCCTGCTGCTGCTGCTGCTACTACTGCTGGTGCTGCTGCTGCTTCTCCTGCTGCTGCTGCTGCTACTGCTGCGGCTGCTGCTGCTTCTCCTTCTCCTGCTGCTACTGCTGCTGGTGCTGCTGCTGCTTCTCCTGCTGCTGCTACTACTGCGGCTGCTGCTGCTTCTCCTGCTGCTGCTGCTGCTGCTGCTACTGCTGCTGCTGCTGCTGCTGTTGTTGTTCCTGCTGCTATCCTGCCGCTGTAGCTAGTCAATTCACTCTATTTCGACGCCATCTTAAGCAGGTTATCTTGTCATCGTTGGCCAAATATTATGATGATATATATAGTTATATTAGTATATATGTATAATTAAGGGATTTACATATATATAAATATATATATATATATATATATATATATATATATATAAATCTTAGTTGTTTATCTAGAGGGTGATGCTGGTGTTGGCGCCAAGGGTCTCAGGCGCCACGCTGCAGCTTCGGCTCCTCACCACGGGGGCGGAGACCCCCTAAGGTGACACTAAGAGTGACACACTAGGGGTGACACCGACAGCGAAGCTCAATGTCACGTTAAAATATGCTGGTCCGCTCGGGGAAAACAAAAGTGGGGGGGGACCAGCTATAAATTAGCTACGTTCGTCTTGCGCATCTACACCTTGTCAGTCTTAAGTGTTCTGGTGTGTATCTTATCTCCACCTCCAAAGGTGTATCTTACGATGACCACCAAAGGTGTATCCTAATTACGACGACCGCCATGCGTATTATCTTACGATGAGCATCGTTGGGTATCTTATTCCGTTATTGGTTAGAATTCTCAATTATGGAGTACTAGGTTTCTTTCCAAATAAAAATTAGTAAGTCTGCACAATTATCCCCCCCCCCCTGTCCAGCCACTGAAGGGGGCACACCCCTCCCCCAGCCAGAGAGGGGGGCACATCCCCCTTCCAGCCAGAGAGGGGGGCACATCCCCCCCCTTCCAGCCAGAGAGGGGGGCACATCCCTCTTCCAGCCAGAGAGGGGGGCACACCCCCCCCCCCTTCCAGCCAGAGAGGGGGGCACATCCCCCCTTCCAGCCAGAGAGGGGGGGCACATCCCCCCTTCCAGCTAGAGAGGGGGGGCACATCCCCCCCTCCAGCCAGAGAGGGGGGCACATCCCCCCTTCCAGCCAGAGAGGGGGGGGGGCACATCCCCCCTTCCAGCTAGAGAGGGGGGCACATCCCCCCCTCCAGCCAGAGAGGGGGGGGCACACACACATGCCAACACGGCGAAGGGATGAAAAGGTTCTAAATTAGAGACAGACGCTGCAATAACCACAGTCGGCAGCCAAGTTGGTATTAAAGAGACAGCAGAGGAGGCGACCATTTTCACGTTAGTTCCGCCCGCTGCCTCCTTACGCGGCCCGCAGACCGTGAACCCTACCATGGCCTGCTGCCTGGCCTTCCTCTGACGTCTCCTCTACCATGGCCTGCTGCCTGGCCTTCCTCTGACGTCTCCTCTACCATGGCCTGCTGCCCGGCCTTCCTCTGACTCCTCCACTACCATGGCCTGCTGCCCGGCCTTCCTCTGACTCCTCCACTACCATGGCCTGCTGCCCGGCCTTCCTCTGACTCCTCCACTACCATGGCCTGCTGCCCGGCCTTCCTCTGACTCCTCCACTACCATGGCCTGCTGCCCGGACCTTCCGTAGCACTTTCACTACCCATGGTAGTGAAGTTAGACCCTTTCTTCAACGCCTCCGCCAGCATCGCAAGCTCAAAGCAAGTTCCAGCTCGACCAGGAGGACAGTGATTGAGGTGCGGTTAAGTGGATGCTGGCTTGATGTACGGGGTCTTGGGATGAACGTCCGGGTCCCACAAGAGAACTCCAGGTTTATCCACTCCGTGTTTACCATTTTGTTCACACAACCTGCCCCCAGGAAGAAGTCCGGGCGACAAGGCGCAAGTTACACGGAATCGTTCGATTTTCACCCGGTGTGTCGAGGGTGAGAACCGTCGCATCACTCCACGCCTTAGGGAACACACACACACACCCTTTTACCATATATCCAAGTGTTGTATCATGGGATATTGTCTCAGTCGGGAGCTGTCTCGATACTCGTTCGAGGCGTTGCTTGCAATTGATGCAGTGGATAAGGTACAGTGTGAACCTTCCCACCGCGAGAGGAGGAATCCTCTTGGGGGTCCTGTCGACAGCGGTCTTGATGATAGGAAGAGGGATTTATTCGCAGAGTTAGTAACAAACTTGCAGCCTCTCCTGGGTTGATCACTGTCTCTATGGCGATGTTGAGAGCTAGTGGGTGGTGATATATGTAACGTTATGATATGTTTCACACTCTCTTCCGGAGCAGGTATAATGGATGTCGAAGAATGAATAGTGGACAGAAGATGTACAGTATTCAGACTTGAAGAACTCGTTATCGCGACGTGCCCAATAGAAACGTTCCATTACTGAAAGCTTTGCAAGCCGTTGCACCTGTTAGCAACGGGCACTATTCCTGCAGCACAAATATATATGAAGTGTAAAAAAAAACACTCTACGTCCGTATTTACATTTTGGAAGACGTGGGCTTCAGTTCACAGTACAGTAACCACCTTAAAATGTGGGCATTGAGCTCCAGCGTCATCTGGGAGACGGGTGTAGCACCGGTGGACACCCGGACCGTATGGGACATGAGTGGACAGTACTGGTCCACTGTCTTGTAGATCATGTACATGTAGCAATGTGTTTTCATGTCACAGGGGAACATATTGACAGATCTATGGCCTTGAAGACTGTATGTGGAAATTAGTGGGTTGTCCAGTATGTCAAATAAACGATCTGCTCTCACTACACACAGAAATCATAATAGCCTGATGCATCAAATGAACAAATCCACAAGGGCGTGACGCGGATTCGAACCTACGTCCGAGAGCATCCCAGAAGTATTCTTCTGGGATGTTCAGAGCTCAATTAAGGCAGCGTCTGGGATGCTCTCGGACGTAGGTTCGAATCCTCGTCACGGCCCTTGTGGATTTGTTCAAGCTGCTCTCCTTTATCCACGTGGCCATAGAGTTCTTCCATATGATTGGATATGTTGGCCCCCATATGGCGTTCATTCCAACTCTGGAAATGATAAAAATTGGGACTGGAGTAAAGCGATGAGATTAACACATACAAATCCGGTGGAAGAATCAGCATGTTGGGCGACAGATATATATATATTGCAAATAGGGAATCTTGAACCCCATGTGTAGTTGTGGTTCAAATGCCTGACCTGAAGCTCAGAGGGAGACGGGAGACATCTGGCGTCACGCAGTGTGCAGTCGCACCTCCACAGATCTCCAGTATCAGCTCTTGATACTGGTAATGGCTCAAAAGGACCACCACTTACGGGCTATTCATGCCCGTGCCACCTTTTGGGTGGCTTAATGTTCATCAATCAATCAATCTCAGAGGGATATAGATGTCGCAACCATCATAGGGTAGACGACATCTGGAAATCGGTGCAACTCCTCGGGGGACTGAGAATAACGCAGCCTAACTTTGTTTCGTTCTGAGCGCACATGTGCCGGGTGACTGCACAGTTCTGAGTGCACATGTGCGGGGTGACTGCACAGTTCTGAGTGCACATGTGCGGGGTGACTACACAGTTCTGAGTGCACATGTGCGGGGTGACTGCACAGTTCTGAGTGCACATGTGCGGGGTGACTGCACAGTTCTGAGTGCACATGTGCGGGGTGACTACACAGTTCTGAGTGCACATGTGCGGGGTGACTGCACAGTTCTGAGTGCACATGTGCGGGGTGACTGCACAGTTCTGAGTGCACATGTGCGGGGTGACTACACAGTTCTGAGTGCACATGTGCGGGGTGACTACACAGTTCTGAGTGCACATGTGCGGGGTGACTACACAGTTCTGAGTGCACATGTGCGGGGTGACTACACAGTTCTGAGTGCACATGTGCGGGGTGACTACACAGTTCTGAGTGCACATGTGCGGGGTGACTGCACAGTTCTGAGTGCACATGTGCGGGGTGACTGCACAGTTCTGAGTGCACATGTGCGGGGTGACTACACAGTTCTGAGTGCACATGTGCGGGGTGACTACACAGTTCTGAGTGCACATGTGCGGGGTGACTACACAGTTCTGAGTGCACATGTGCGGGGTGACTGCACAGTTCTGAGTGCACATGTGCGGGGTGACTACACAGTTCTGAGTGCACATGTGCGGGGTGACTACACAGTTCTGAGTGCACATGTGCCGGGTGACTGCACAGTTCTGAGTGCACATGTGCGGGGTGACTACACAGTTCTGAGTGCACATGTGCCGGGTGACTGCACAGTTCTGAGTGCACATGTGCGGGGTGACTACACAGTTCTGAGTGCACATGTGCGGGGTGACTACACAGTTCTGAGTGCACATGTGCCGGGTGACTGCACAGTTCTGAGTGCACATGTGCGGGGTGACTGCACAGTTCTGAGTGCACATGTGCGGGGTGACTGCACAGTTCTGAGTGCACATGTGCGGGGTGACTACACAGTTCTGAGTGCACATGTGCGGGGTGACTGCACAGTTCTGAGTGCACATGTGCGGGGTGACTACACAGTTCTGAGTGCACATGTGCCGGGTGACTGCACAGTTCTGAGTGCACATGTGCGGGGTGACTACACAGTTCTGAGTGCACATGTGCGGGGTGACTGCACAGTTCTGAGTGCACATGTGCGGGGTGACTGCACAGTTCTGAGTGCACATGTGCGGGGTGACTACACAGTTCTGAGTGCACATGTGCGGGGTGACTACACAGTTCTGAGTGCACATGTGCGGGGTGACTACACAGTTCTCAACTTCTCACTTTAACATTGGTCTTACGCGGCAAAATCGGGCCAAGTGTTGGTATTTGCACTTGACAGTACAAACATCTCTGTGGTCTTCATATGACTAGTTAATCCGGAATGTTGCAACCCGTTCTCGCAAATTTAATAAGTCAATATTGACTTATTAAATATGTGCATAGGTGACATACTTAACATAATAGATACCCTTAAAAAGATTCATAGAAAACACCGACCTTACCTAACCTTGTTAGTATGTTAAGATAAGCATCTTATTGCTTCGTAATTACAATTATTACCTAACCTATAATAGGTATAGGTTACGTAATAATTGTAATTACGAAGCAATAAG
Organism: Procambarus clarkii; assembly: GCF_040958095.1. Lineage (NCBI taxonomy): Eukaryota > Metazoa > Arthropoda > Malacostraca > Decapoda > Cambaridae > Procambarus > Procambarus clarkii. The sequence goes on along the minus strand of NC_091237.1, from coordinate 17,531,164 downwards.
ATGCTTATCTTAAGATACTAACAAGGTTAGGTAAGGTCGGTGTTTTCTATGAATCTTTTTAAGGGTATCTATTATGTTTAGTATATCACCTATGCACGTAGCTAATAAGTCAATATTGACTTTACGAATGTGCGAGAACGGGTTGGAATGTTATATACCAAGCGGTCTCCATAACATTAGACAGCGTGACGGAGTCCATCGGGAAGAAGTGAGAGGACATCCAGGCGGCAGTACTTTCTCTCTCTCTCTCTCTCTCTCTCTCTCTCTCTCTCTCTCTCTCTCTCTCTCTCTCTCTCTCTCTCTCTCTCTCTCTCTCTCTCTCTCTCTCTCTCTCTCTCTCGCTCTCTCTCTCTCTCTCTCTCTCTCTCTCTCTCTCTCTCTCTCTCTCTCTCTCTCTCTCTCTCTCTCTCTCTCTCTCTCTCTCTCTCTCTCTCTCTCTCTCTCTCTCTCTCTCTCTCTCTCAAGTTCATTTTATATTACAATAGAATACCTTTAGCGTCTTGATGAAATAATTTCATTCCACTGGATGAGTCGTGTGTTGAATACAAGCTATACGGCCCTTCCCGCCACTTCCGACAGATCGGTTACCTTTAGGGAACCAAAGGTGCCAGTTCGATCCACTTCTTTGAGGATGCAAAGTATCCACCAGTAGGTTGCCATCGTATTGAATATTTATATCTGATTCTCCCCCACAGGCGTCTGAAAGGGATCCATATACCGCAAATTCATCCAAGTCTTTGAGAGATTTGCTCTTTCCCATCGTGAAAATATTCTGGAACCAATAAATATATGATATTGGAACAAGTTCGTTAGCATCTACGAAAGGAAATCCCGCAGCATTCTTGGTGATTAATGATCCTGGCCCACTGTCCCTGGTCGCAGAAGAGGAGGAGCCAGGCTGGAGCGGGGAAGGGGTGCCATGACCCAGCGGCAGGTTATATATCCTGCTCTTCCAGCCCGGGAAGATTCGCGACCCCTCTAGCTCAGCGTACGAGCGTTGAAGTTACGAAGTTTAGAGGAGAAATATCGTCCGTGTCAGCTGACTAACACCCAGGTACCTATTTTACTGCTAATACCTACTGTTCCTACTTTACTGATGGTCCTAGTCCAACGCAAAGAGTGAGTCCCTGGGGCCAAATTCACGAAGCAGTTACGCAAGCACTTACGAACGTGTACATCTTTCCTCAATCTTTGACGGCTTTGGTTACATTTATTAAACAGTTTACAAGCATGAAAACTTGCCAATCAACTGTTGTTATTGTTATAAACAGCCTCCTGGTACCTCGGAGTTCATTAACTGTTTAATAATTGTAAACAAAGCTGCCAAAGATTGAGAAAAGATGTACAGGTTCGTAAGTGCTTGCGTAACTGCTTTTGTGAATCTGGCCCCAGGATCGTAAGCGCTTGCGTAACTGCTTCGTGAATCTCGCCCCAGGTTCGTAAGCGCTTGCGTAACTGCTTCGTGAATCTAGCCCAAGGTTCGTAAGCGCTTGCGTAACTGCTTTGTGAATCTGACCCCAGATTCGTAAGCGCTTGCGTAACTGCTTCGTGAATCTGGCCCCAGGTTCGTAAGCGCTTGCGTAACTGCTTCGTGAATCTCGCCCCAGGTTCGTAAGCGCTTGCGTAACTTGCGTAACTGCTTCGTGAATCTGGCCCCAGGTTCGTAAGCGCTTGCGTAACTGCTTTGTGAATCTGACCCCAGATTTGTAAGCGCTTGCGTAACTGCTTCGTGAATCTGGCCCCAGGTTCGTAAGCGCTTGCGTAACTACTTCGTGAATCTCTCCCCAGGTTCGTAAGCGCTTGCATAACTGCTTCGTGAATCTAGCCCCCTGCAGGTCGTCAGCGAATAGGCGGGAAGTAGAGAGGTGTAGTGTGTGGAAACATTAAAGAGAAGAAATAAGACGCTCTTTATGAAGGATATGTACTTGAATACCATCCATCTTCAAGGACTGTGGATGGAGAGGCTGACAGGACCTAAGAAGGCCAATTACCTACTTAGGTACAATGGAACAATGGACCCGGGAAGTGCGGATAGGTGGATGAGAAGAGCTCATCAACATGCGCCCCGCTGGTCACGTGACACGCACGCGGAGAGACACCTGGCGGCGGCTGCCGGAAGTTGGAATCAGAGAGAACAGGTGAATAGCTATGAGCGTGAGGGAGATGGTTCCCCTTAGGGGTATTGTAGGGCTCTGATGGTTCCCCAGGGGTATTGTAGGGCTCTGATGGTTCCCCCCAGGGGTATTGTAGGGCTCTGATGGTTCCCTCAGGGGTATTGTAGAGCTCTGATGGTTCCCCTGGGGTATTGTAGGGCTCTGATGGTTCCCCCAGGGGTATTGTAGGGCTCTGATGGTTCCCTCAGGGGTATTGTAGGGCTCTGATGGTTACCCCAGGGGTATTGTAGGGCTCTGATGGTTCCCTCAGGGGTATTGTAGGGCTCTGATGGTTCCCTCAGGGGTATTGTAGGGCTCTGATGGTTCCCCTGGGGTATTGTAGGGCTCTGATGGTTTCCTCAGGGGTATTGTAGGGCTCTGATGGTTCCCCCAGGGGTATTGTAGGGCTCTGATTGTTCCCCAGGGGTATTGTAGGGCTCTGATGGTTCCCCAAGGGGTATTGTAGGGCTCTGATGGTTCCCCTGGGGTATTGTAGGGCTCTGATGGTTCCCTCAGGGGTATTGTAGGGCTCTGATGGTTCCCTCAGGGGTATTGTAGGGCTCTGATGGTTACCCCAGGGGTATTGTAGGGCTCTGATGGTTCCCTCAGGGATATTGTAGGGCTCTGATGGTTCCCTCAGGGGTATTGTAGGGCTCTGATGGTTCCCTCAGGGGTATTGTAGGGCTCTGATGGTTACCCCAGGGGTATTGTAGGGCTCTGATGGTTCCCCAGGGGTATTGTAGGGCTCTGATGGTTCCTTCAGGGGTATTGTAGGGCTCTGATGATCCCCCAGGGGTATTGTAGGGCTCTGATGGTTCCCTCAGGGGTATTGTAGGGCTCTGATGGTCCCCCAGGGGTATTGTAGGGCTCTGATGGTTCCTTCAGGGGTATTGTAGGGCTCTGATGGTCCCCCAGGGGTATTGTAGGGCTCTGATGGTTCCCCAAGGGGTATTGTAGGGCTCTGATGGTTCCTTCAGGGGTATTGTAGGGCTCTGATGGTCCCCCAGGGGTATTGTAGGGCTCTGATGGTTCCCCAGGGGTATTGTAGGGCACTGAAGTTGGTTGCCCAGGCTTGTAATAATGATATGACTCCCCCCTTAGGCTTGTAATACCGACAGGATGACCTGGACACGTTAACAGGAGAGGGAAAAGTTCACAGTTTAAATATGCGATGCAAATATCAGCCCTGTTCCGTAGGGGGGCGGGGCGACACCTGTGAAAAGTTGTGATCAAATATTTGACTGTGGCCGGCCCTCCTCAGGTGGGTGAGAGAGACTTCCTCAGGTGGGTGAGAGAGACCTCCTCAGGTGGGTGAGAGAGACCTCCTCAGGTGGGTGAGAGGAGACAGCTCACATTATCCACCAGACGGTTACAGCTCACATTACATCGAAAAAAACTATTTTATGGTCTTATTTATGTACTAGCTGTACCCGGCCATGCGTTGCTGTGGCTCAGCAACCCTTCCCTGTCCCCTCGTCCTCCCAGCCATTCCCCACTCCCCCGTCCCCTCGTCCTCCCCATCATCCCCTACTCCCCCGTTCCCTAGTCCTCCCAACTATTTCCCCCTTCTCTCGTCCTCCCCATCATCCCCTACTCCCCCGCCCTCTCGTCCTCCCCACTATTCCTCCCTCCCCATCCCCGCGTCCTCCCCACCATTACCCCCTCCTACGTCCCCTTGTTCTCCCCACACTTCTCCACTCCCCTGTCCCCTCGTCCCTACCATCCCCCTCCCCTTGTCCTCCCCACCATTCCCCACTCCCTCGTCCGATGCGTTTCCAAGTGATCTGATGTTCCTATCATAAAAATGGGAACATCAAATGATATGGTGGTCCCCATCACTGAAAAATAAGAACAGTTAAAAAAGCGAAATATGAAACAAGGAAAAAATAAAAATATTAACTATTCTTACGAAATGAACGGTATGGTAAACAACACAGCTCAATTCCAATGGAATGTCACACAAAATAATTAAATCAAAATGAAAATAAATCAAAATCTATGAAAATTCAATTTATCAATGCAATCGGAAACATTTAAATGGAATCGTAGCATATTTAGTATAGCGTGTGTTGCTTTTTTACGTGCAACATATGACGCTGTTTAAAAAAAATGTTTTTACCTGTCACAGGTGTGGCATCTGTATAATAGGTATATAAAAACGCGAGCGTATTCGAATGGAATGTTGTGTCAAAATTTCACAGCAATCGGTGAAGAATTTTCGGAGATTAGCAATTTTGAACAAAGGAACATTTACTTTTTTATTTATATAGATATGGTTTATGGTGTTGATTTAGTTCATTAGTTTTTCAGACTTTTACTGTTCAGACTGATTGATGAAGATGAAGCCACCCAAAAGGTGGCACGGGCATGAATAGCCCGTATGTGGTGGCCCTTTTGAGCCATTATCAGTATCAAGAGCTGATACTGGAGATCTGTGGAGGTGCGACTGCACCCTGCGTGACGGGAGATGTCTCCCGTGAAGTTCAGACTTACGGACTGTTGTTAATATAAGGGTGTTATAGGTGGCCGCTCCGCGATGAATGTTCACTATCCCAAGGCATGTGAACTATTTAACTGAATTTATCTGAAGGCCCCTAACTCTTTAGGTGGCCTGGACGGCGACAGGAAGCCGGCGGCATGTCAAAGGTACCCATAGTTGCTGAGGCTTTTTTCTAACTGGTTTTTGGACTGCTTACGGCCTCGTGGATGGGGGGGGAGGTGATTCCTTGGGTTTATAACTCACTATACAAAGACGAGGGTTTCTCGTATGTTATTAAGCCTTCACAGAAAGGTTTGTTTATTTTCCAAAGAATTAGCCTATATAAAATTGTTATCGCACTTCCGCTGAAAGTATAAAATACCTAAATATTTTTTTTACATTTTTTTTAACTTATAAATTTATGTTGCTCATACGTTTTAAATAGTTATGTCTACTTTTTATAGGAGATATTTTAATGTATTCATATTGAACAGCTGCAGCACAAACATCATCCAATGAGAAACAACTTGAAATATGTTATATATATATCCCCCATTCCCATCCCTTCCTCCTAACCATTCCCTACTCCCCCGTTCCCTAAGTCCTCCCCACTATTCCCCACTCCCCCATCCCTACCTTGTGGATTTGATTGTTCAAGTCACGATCGACTTGAGAATGGTCCAGGATGGACCGAAACGTCGTCGTCCCTTCACTTTCTAGTGCGTGGTCTGGTCAACATGTTATTTATATATATTTCTAGCGTTAGTCCTCAATAACTTCCACGTTTTCTGTCTGCTATAATACCAAACGCTGCGGCTCCGGGTGCTGCTACCGGAACTTTTCAAACGCTCTATCTTAATATTCTCAGCGATAAAATATTCAAGTTTTCACATCTTTAATGAATACAACTGGTGAAATCGGCAAGGGGGGAAAAATGCCCACAAAAAGAGTGTCGATTGTATAACTTTTCACTAGGTAGGGCAATTGTATGGTAATTGTTTTTTAGTCCACATAAAAATATAACATTTTGTCACTTCTATGCAGATAAATGCAATTAATGCAATTGCAGCAGTCTCCGTGGTGTAGTGGTAAGACACTCGCCTGGCGTTCCGCGAACGCTATGTCATGGGTTCGTATCCTGGCCGGGGAGGATTTACTGGGCGCAATTCCTTAGCTGTAGCCTCTGTTTAACGCAACAGTAAAATGTGTACTTGGATGAAAAAACGATTCTTCGCGGCAGGGATCGTATTCCAGGGACCTGCCCGAAACGCTACGCGTACTAGTGGCTGTACAAGAATGTAACAACTCTTGTATATATCTCAAAAAAAATTGTGACTGTTTAACAGTATTGAGTTCGTTGCCCTGGGAATATATATATATATATATATATATATATATATATATATATATATATATATATATATATATATATATATATATATATATATATATATATATATATATCTGAAAACTCACACCCCAGAAGTGACTCGAACCCATACTCCCAGAAGCAACGCAACTGGTATGTACAAGACGCCTTAATCCACTTGACCATCACGACCGGACAATTGTCCGGTCATGATGGTCAAGTGGATTAAGGCGTCTTGTACATACCAGTTGCGTTGCTTCTGGGAGTATGGGTTCGAGTCACTTCTGGGGTGTGAGTTTTCAGTTGCATATGTCCTGGGGACCATTCAGGCTTGTTCGCATATATATATATATACATCAAAATAATATTGATGTTATCGTATTCAGTTATCGTTATACGTACTGAACCTAAGTGGTGATTGGTGGATATAATATGGATGACAACACAGATGTCATAATAGGATCGTTTGGGATTTATACACAAAATCTAAATAGATATCGTCATTATCTAAATAGATATCGTCATTATCTAAATAGAATATCGTCATTATCTAAATAGAATATCCTCATTATCAACACTAGCGCGTTTTCGACTCGTAATTAAGGATCCCGGGTTCGATCCTGGGTGTTGTAGTCTGTGGAGGGTCAGTAGTCCAGCCTTACGACTTCCATTAAAATAATTCTTAATTATTATTTTAGTTTTAAGTCTTAGTTTTTTACATTTTTTTTTCTCACATCTTGCTCGAAACGCTGTGCGTATTAGGCTTTAGGCATAGTATGTACTAGCTCTATCTAGAAATCCAGCATTCTGCTTGAAACTCAATATGTATGTACGGAACTTTTACCTAAATAAAGAATTATATAAAAGAATTATTATTATTATTATTATAGTGTTAGGGTTTATTATTTAAGTTAATCCTGAAAAAGAACTAGTTTTCTATGATAGGGTTCGTTTTTTAAAGCTGCGTTTTCTTTGAAGATAATATTACAAATAATAGTACAGTAATACAGATTATAATTATAATACTACTACTACTACTACTACTACTACTTATCTCTCCAGGACCGCCGTGATCGCTACTGTCTTCGCTATCATGTGCGGTCCTTGCAACATCCTTCCTCTCGCCTCTGTCGTGCTTTAACTTTTACCCCTCCTGCGGTTCCTGTTCCTCTTCACCACCTCCCTCTTTCTGTCCGCTTATCTCGCTTACAGGATTCTCATTCAGTTCGTATTTCTAATATTTCTCATAATACCCAGATGATGGGCACTGGGGCTCATGCCTGTGGACCTATACTTACAACCACGTTCTCGTCTGTGGACCCTCTCTACTTTGGTTGGGCTCTCGGTGTGCTTGGTAGAGTTAGGAGGGTGTTTGTCTGGTTAGGTGAGGTGTTTGTTTGCTAGGCCTGTGGGTACATAACTGGTCGGGCTCTGGTTACACAACACGGGAGACATTTCCCGTCACGCAGTGTGCAGTCGCACCTCCACAGATCTCCAGTATCATCTATTGATACTGAAAATGGCTCAAAAAGGCCACCACTTATGGGCTATTCATGCCCAAGCCACCTTTTGGGTGGCTTAATCTTCTCTCTCTCTCTCGGTTACACAACTGGTTGGGATATGGTCGTTTCGGACACGAGACGATTCGGTTAAACTAATATTCTGTTTTTAAACCGGATGTATGTTATGCTAGGCTGTATATTAAGCAACTGACATATGTGGAGAGCTTGTGACACTAGCTCTCCACATATGTCAGTTGCTTAATTTAGAACCTGTACTTGAGGTCGATCTCGAACCCATTGTTGATGTGACGACTTATATTGAATTTTGTAACTAGCTCATCAAGATTGTAACTTGCTTAGCTAAATGAATTGTGGGGTTCAGTCCCTGAGCCCATTATGTGCCTCTGTAACCCTTTCCACTACCGCCCACAAGATGGGTATGGGTTGCATAATAAATGAACTGAACTAAACTGTATTAATGTTATTAAGGTTAGGCTGCATTGGGCTCGGCTGCAATAGATTGGTTTGATTTGGGTTACGTTAGGTTGGGTTGAGCTAGGTTAGTCAGGTTTCAAAATTCCACTACGTAGTGGAAATTCGTAGTGGTAAAGCGCGCGCCCGGCTCTTCGCCAGCGCTTTGACCTGCTGCCCGGGAAGGATTGACCGGTCGACAATCCTTAACTGTTCACCCAGCAGAGAATAGGTTGTTAAACGATTTGGCGGGTCGTATTCCGGAGAAAATATTAGGATTAAGGACTTAATCCTAATTTTAATAAAAAAAAACGAAACGCTATGCATGCTAGTGGCTTTATAAGAATTTAAGAATTCTTTTTATATATATAAATAAAAAAATAAAAAAAATCCGCTGACGAATCTTGTGTGCGATGAAACTTGTATCTGGCATAATTCAAATATTAACTTAAATAATTCGTTTGTTAGACAATATATGATATTCAGATCTATAAATTACTTTAGAAAGGCCTATAATGCATATAAATATTAATTTACACACTCCTGGCGCTATACGCTAGGAATTTCAATATGGCATTCAAATAATTTTAGGCAGAGGGTCCCTGAGTCGGTTGGACGCTTACGGTTCATTGACTACGGGGCCGCCAGTCGTCAGGAAGCAGCGGTGACGTGAACTACGTCGTTCCCGTATAGGTGAGGCTGATCATTTTTTTTTGTTTTTTTTTTTTGTTTGCTAGTATATTTGAGCAGTTGGGAGGTACACATGAATATATAGTCTACCTCCACCTACAATGCTTAATGCATTATACATTTGTTCGCTATTATAACATTGATTTTTCTTTAATGTCTCCGTGGGTCATTGTTTCTGTATTTTTTTTCATCCGGGTTCCGTAGTATTCAAATGTTTGTATTCCACTAATGCTAAATAGTCTGTCCTCTCTCGGATATTGTGGAAGATTTTGAGGATCATGATTTGCCAACATTATATGGGTAGAATATTATGTAGAAAACACTACTTCCCCAGTGTTAAACCACCCTGTCGGCTGGCTAGGCTCGTTAACGCGGCGGTCGACCACCACCTCCCAATACGCATTTATTATCGACTTTAATGTACTGCGTATTAAAAATAGTTTTTATCGTGTATAAATTAATTTTATATTCTATGTTTAATTAGGCGTATAGTAGGCTCGGTATTTAGGTTCTGTTGGCAATTATTTGTACTTGAAGTATGTGGAGGGTGAAGCATTTACAGTTGCCTGTCCTCAGGCCAGGCTCGCCTACGCCGCCGCCTGACCCAAAGCCGCGTTCATCAGTTTGATCGCAGTGCGTATTCAGAATTATTCTCTCGTGTAAGGTAATATTATTTCATCGTTAATAGTTTAAAAACTAAGTTTAGTGACAAGCGACAGTCCTGTGTACAATCCTTCTTCCCAACGGGAAGGAGCGGGGACACCTCCAAGAACTGAATTTACCCGAGGGCCACTAACACTAGTGGCCTCGATGAGGACAGTAAGCCGGCGGCTTGTCAGAGGTCCCCCCCCCCATTTGCCCTGATGATCTTTTCCAGCTGTATTTTAAAACCCAGCAGAGTTTTGGCGTTTACGGCTTCGTCGTGTAGGCGGTTCCACGGGTTTACAACCCTAAGGGAGAAAAAGCATCTCCTGTTTCTTGTCCAACATTCTAGCTTGTTGAGTTTGAACCTTTTGCAGACAGTCCTGATCGTCATCCTCCAAATTGTTTAGTATTTTAAAGGGTTCTATGAAGTCCGCCCTGTCATGCCTGGTCTGCAGTTTTTTTTTTTTTTTTTATAGATATATACAAGAGTTGTTACATTCTTGTACAGCCACTAGTAAGCGTAGCGGTTCAGGCAGGTCCCTGGAATACGATCCCCGCCGCGAAGAATCGTTGTTACAACCAAGTACACATTTTACTGTTGAGTTAAACAGAGGCTACAGTTAAGGATTTGCGCCCAGTAAATCCTCACCGGCCAGGATACGAACCCATGACAAAGCGCTCGCGGAACGCCAGGCGAGTGTCTTACCACTACACCACGGAGACTTGTTAGCCCTGTCTTAGGGACTAGGTTAGGTTGAGGGCTTGTGGCCCTCAACCGTTCCTGATACGAGAGATGACTAAGCTCTGGTATGATTTTTGTCGTAAGACATAGCTATATAACTCTGGTAAGACATGACTCCAGAGCAGCTATATGTCTTTCTGAAGATGCATGAGGTCTCCATGCCTGGATGCAATAATTCATGTGGGGGCGCACCAGAAACTTGTATAATTGAAGGTCTACTTTCTTTTCCTTGAAGGGAAAGGTACGCATGATTATTCCCTGGGTTTAGTTTGCTTTTTTACTGCCGCTCCCACTTGTTGTACAACTGTCAGTGATTGGAGGATTCTGACTCAACGATAATGTTGATGATTTGGTAGTTGTGTTGTGTATTGTTTTGCCTCTCGTTTTGGATTCTGACTCCAAGGTCCCTTTCTTCATCTATCTGTTGAAAGGTGGTGGTGTCAATTTGGATGTTGTGACGTGGATTGTTGTGCCCCACATGTAAGGTCTTGTATTTATCGACATTAAGAAGTCATCTGACGATTTGTGGGGTTCATGAAGATCTTTCATGTTACGCTTGTGGTTACACAACTAGTCGGGGTCTGGTTAAATAACTGGTCGGGCTCCGGTTAAATAACTGGTCGGGCTCCGGGGGTGTAATTTGGGCTTTGGGTTGTGTATGGTCGGTCTTCGGTTCGTGCATGGTTGTGCTTCAGATGTTTTTTGTTCGGTTCGTGCATGGTTGTGCTTCAGATGTTTTTTGTTCGGTTCGTGCATGGTTGTGCGTCAGATGTTTTTTGTTCGGTTCGTGCATGGTTGTGCGTCAGATGTTTTTTGTTCGGTTCGTGCATGGTTGTGCGTCAGATGTTTTTTGTTCGGTTCGTGCATGGTTGTGCGTCAGATGTTTTTTGTTCGGTTCGTGCATGGTTGTGCGTCAGATTTTTTGTTCGGTTCATGCATGGTTGTGCGTCAGATGTTTTTTGTTCAGTTCGTGCATGGTTGTGCGTCAGATGGGTTTTGTTCGGTTCGTGCATGGTTGTGCTTCAGATGTTTTTTGTTCGGTTCGTTCATGGTTGTGCTTCAGATGGGTTTTGTTCGGTTCGTGCATGGTTGTGCGTCAGATGTTTTTTGTTCGGTTCGTGCATGGTTGTGCGTCAGATGTTTTTTGTTCGGTTCGTGCATGCTAGGCTTGCGGTTACACAACTGGTCGGGGTCCGGTTACACAACTGGTCGGGCTCCGATTACACAACTGGTGGAGCTTTGGTTACACAACTGGTCGGGCTCCGGTTAAATAGCTGGTCGGGCTCCGGTTAAATAGCTGGTCGGGCTCCGGTTAAATAACTGGTCGGGCTCCGGGGGTGTAATTTGAGCTTTGGGTTGTGGATGGTTGTGCTTCAGAGGTTTTGTTCAGTTCCTTCATGCTAGGCTTGCGGTTACACAACTGGTCGTGCTCCGGTTACATAACTGGTCGGTCTCTGGGGGTGTCACTATTGGGCTTTGGGTTGAGCATGTTCGAGCTTCGGTTCGTGCATGGTTGTGCTTCAGATGTTTTTTGTTCGGTTCGTGCATGGTTGTGCTTCAAATGTTTTTTGTTCGGTTCGTTCATGGTTGTGCTTCAGATGTTTTTTGTTCAGTTCGTTCATGGTTGTGCTTCAGATGTTTTTTGTTCGGTTCGTGCATGGTTGTGCTTCAGATGTTTTTTGTTCAGTTCGTGCATGGTTGTGCTTCAGATGTTTTTTGTTCGATTCGTGCATGGTTGTGCGTCAGATGTTTTTTGTTCGGTTCGTGCATGGTTGTGCATCAGATGTTTTTTGTTCGGTTCGTGCATGGTTGTGCTTCAGATGTTTTTTGTTCGGTTCGTGCACGATTGTGCTTCAGATGTTTTTTGTTCGGTTCGTTCATGCTAGGCTTGCGGTTACACAACTGGTCGGGGTCCGGTTACACAACTGGCCGGGCTCCGATTACACAACTGGTGGAGCTTTGGTTACACAACTGGTCGGGCTCCGGTTAAATAGCTGGTCGGGCTCCGGTTAAATAACTGGTCGGGCTCCGGTTAAATAACTGGTCGGGCTCCGGGGGTGTAATTTGGGCTTTAGGTTGTGGATGGTTGTGCTTCAGAGGTTGTTTGTTCAGTTCCTTCATGCTAGGCTTGCGGTAACACAACTGGTCGGGCTCTGGTTACATAACTGGTCGGTCTCTGGGGGTGTCACTAATTGGGCTTTGGGTTGAGCATGTTCGAGCTTCGGTTCGTGCTTCAGATGTTTTTTGTTCGGTTCGTTCATGCTAGGCTTGCGGTTAAACAACTGGTCGGGCTCCAGTTAAATAACTGGTCGGGTTCTGGGGGTGTAATTTGGACTTTGGGTTGTGCATGGTCGGTCTTCGGTTTGTGCATGGTTGTGCTTCATATGTTTTTTGTTCGGTTCGTGCATTGTTGTGCTTCAGATGTTTTTTGTTCGGTTCGTTCATGGTTGTGCTTCAGATGTTTTTTGTTCGGTTCGTGCATGGTTGTGCTTCAGATGTTTTTTGTTCGGTTCGTGCATGGTTGTGCATCAGATGTTTTTTGTTCGGTTCGTGCATGGTTGTGCGTTAGATGTGTTTTGTTCGGTTCATTCATGCTAGGCTTGCGGTTACACAACTGGTCGGGGTCCGGTTACACAACTGGTCGGGCTCCGATTACACAACTGGTGGAGCTTTGGTTACACAACTGGTCGGGCTCCGGTTAAATAGCTGGTCGGGCTCCGGTTAAATAACTGGTCGGGCTCCGGTTAAATAACTGGTCGGGCTCCGGGGGTGTAATTTGGGCTTTAGGTTGTGGATGGTTGTGCTTCAGAGGTTGTTTGTTCAGTTTCTTCATGCTAGGCTTGCGGTAACACAACTGGTCGGGCTCTGGTTACATAACTGGTCGGTCTCTGGGGGTGTCACTAATTGGGCTTTGGGTTGAGCATGTTCGAGCTTCGGTTCGTGCTTCAGATGTTTTTTGTTCGGTTCGTTCATGCTAGGCTTGCGTTTAAACAACTGGTCGGGCTCCAGTTAAATAACTGGTCGGGTTCTGGGGGTGTAATTTGGACTTTGGGTTGTGCATGGTCGGTCTTCGGTTTGTGCATGGTTGTGCTTCATATGTTTTTTGTTCGGTTCGTGCATTGTTGTGCTTCAGATGTTTTTTGTTCGGTTCGTTCATGGTTGTGCTTCAGATGTTTTTTGTTCGGTTTGTGCATGGTTGTGCTTCAGATGTTTTTTGTTCGGTTCGTGCATGGTTGTGCATCAGATGTTTTTTGTTCGGTTCGTGCATGGTTGTGCATTAGATGTGTTTTGTTCGGTTCATTCATGCTAGGCTTGCGGTTACACAACTGGTCGGGGTCCGGTTACACAACTGGTCGGGCTCCGATTACACAACTGGTGGAGCTTTGGTTACACAACTGGTCGGGCTCCGGTTAAATAGCTGGTCGGGCTCCGGTTAAATAACTGGTCGGGCTCCGGTTAAATAACTGGTCGGGCTCCGGGGGTGTAATTTGAGCTTTGGGTTGTGGATGGTTGTGCTTCAGAGGTTGTTTGTTCAGTTCCTTCATGCTAGGCTTGCGGTAACACAACTGGTCGGTCTCTGGGGGTGTCACTAATTGGGCTTTGGGTTGAGCATGTTCGAGCTTCTGTTCGTTCATGGTTGTGCTTCAGATGTTTTTTGTTTGGTTCATGCATGGTTGTGCGTCAGATGTTTTTTGTTCGGTTCGTGCATGGTTGTGCATCAGATGTTTTTTGTTCGGTTCGTGCATGGTTGTGAGTCAGATGTTTTTTGTTCAGTTTGTGCATGGTTGTGTGTCAGATGTTTTTTGTTCGGTTCGTGCATGGTTGTGCGTCAGATGTTTTTTGTTCGGTTCGTGCATGGTTGTGCGTCAGATTTTTTTTGTTCGGTTCGTGCATGGTTGTGCTTCAGAAGTTTTTTGTTCGGTTCGTGCATGGTTGTGCTTCAGATGTTTTTTGTTTGGTTCGTGCATGGTTGTGCGTTAGATGTTTTTTGTTCGGTTTGTGCACGGTTGTGCTTCAGATGTTTTTTGTTCGGTTCGTGCATGCTAGGCTTGCGGTTACACAACTGGTCGGGGTCCGGTTACACAACTGGCCGGGCTCCGATTACACAACTGGTGGAGCTTTGGTTACACAACTGGTCGGGCTCCGGTTAAATAGCTGGTCGGGCTCCGGTTAAATAACTGGTCGGGCTCCGGTTAAATAACTGGTCGGGCTCCGGGGGTGTAATTTGGGCTTTAGGTTGTGGATGGTTGTGCTTCAGAGGTTGTTTGTTCAGTTCCTTCATGCTAGGCTTGCGGTAACACAACTGGTCGGGCTCTGGTTACATAACTGGTCGGTCTCTGGGGGTGTCACTAATTGGGCTTTGGGTTGAGCATGTTCGAGCTTCGGTTCGTGCTTCAGATGTTTTTTGTTCGGTTCGTTCATGCTAGGCTTGCGGTTAAACAACTGGTCGGGCTCCAGTTAAATAACTGGTCGGGTTCTGGGGGTGTAATTTGGACTTTGGGTTGTGCATGGTCGGTCTTCGGTTTGTGCATGGTTGTGCTTCATATGTTTTTTGTTCGGTTCGTGCATTGTTGTGCTTCAGATGTTTTTTGTTCGGTTCGTTCATGGTTGTGCTTCAGATGTTTTTTGTTCGGTTCGTGCATGGTTGTGCTTCAGATGTTTTTTGTTCGGTTCGTGCATGGTTGTGCATCAGATGTTTTTTGTTCGGTTCGTGCATGGTTGTGCATTAGATGTGTTTTGTTCGGTTCATTCATGCTAGGCTTGCGGTTACACAACTGGTCGGGGTCCGGTTACACAACTGGTCGGGCTCCGATTACACAACTGGTGGAGCTTTGGTTACACAACTGGTCGGGCTCCGGTTAAATAGCTGGTCGGGCTCCGGTTAAATAACTGGTCGGGCTCCGGTTAAATAACTGGTCGGGCTCCGGGGGTGTAATTTGAGCTTTGGGTTGTGGATGGTTGTGCTTCAGAGGTTGTTTGTTCAGTTCCTTCATGCTAGGCTTGCGGTAACACAACTGGTCGGTCTCTGGGGGTGTCACTAATTGGGCTTTGGGTTGAGCATGTTCGAGCTTCTGTTCGTTCATGGTTGTGCTTCAGATGTTTTTTGTTTGGTTCATGCATGGTTGTGCGTCAGATGTTTTTTGTTCGGTTCGTGCATGGTTGTGCATCAGATGTTTTTTGTTCGGTTCGTGCATGGTTGTGAGTCAGATGTTTTTTGTTCAGTTTGTGCATGGTTGTGTGTCAGATGTTTTTTGTTCGGTTCGTGCATGGTTGTGCGTCAGATGTTTTTTGTTCGGTTCGTGCATGGTTGTGCGTCAGATTTTTTTTGTTCGGTTCGTGCATGGTTGTGCTTCAGAAGTTTTTTGTTCGGTTCGTGCATGGTTGTGCTTCAGATGTTTTTTGTTTGGTTCGTGCACGGTTGTGCGTTAGATGTTTTTTGTTCGGTTTGTGCACGGTTGTGCTTCAGATGTTTTTTGTTCGGTTCGTGCATGCTAGGCTTGCGGTTACACAACTGGTCGGGGTCCGGTTACACAACTGGCCGGGCTCCGATTACACAACTGGTGGAGCTTTGGTTACACAACTGGTCGGGCTCCGGTTAAATAGCTGGTCGGGCTCCGGTTAAATAACTGGTCGGGCTCCGGTTAAATAACTGGTCGGGCTCCGGGGGTGTAATTTGGGCTTTGGGTTGTGGATGGTTGTGCTTCAGAGGTTGTTTGTTCAGTTCCTTCATGCTAGGCTTGCGGTAACACAACTGGTCGGGCTCTGGTTACATAACTGGTCGGTCTCTGGGGGTGTCACTAATTGGGCTTTGGGTTGAGCATGTTCGAGCTTCTGTTCGTTCATGGTTGTGCTTCAGATGTTTTTTGTTCGGTTCATGCATGGTTGTGCGTCAGATGTTTTTTGTTCGGTTCGTGCATGGTTGTGCATCAGATGTTTTTTGTTCGGTTCGTGCATGGTTGTGCGTCAGATGTTTTTTGTTCGGTTCGTGCATGGTTGTGCTTCAGAGGTTGTTTGTTCAGTTCCTTCATGCTAGGCTTGCGGTAACACAACTGGTTGGGCTCTGGTTACATAACTGGTCGGTCTCTGGGGGTGTCACTAATTGGGCTTTGGGTTGAGCATGTTCGAGCTTCGGTTCGTGCTTCAGATGTTTTTTGTTCGGTTCGTTCATGCTAGGCTTGCGGTTAAACAACTTTTCGGGTTCCAGTTAAATAACTGGTCGGGTTCTGGGGGTGTAATTTGGGCTTTGGGTTGTGCATGGTCGGTCTTCGGTTTGTGCATGGTTGTGCTTCATATGTTTTTTGTTCGGTTCGTGCATGGTTGTGCTTCAGATGTTTTTTGTTTGGTTCGTTCATGGTTGTGCTTCAGATGTTTTTTGTTCGGTTCGTTCATGGTTGTGCTTCAGATGTTTTTTGTTCGGTTCGTGCATGGTTGTGCATCAGATGTTTTTTGTTCGGTTCGTGCATGGTTGTGCGTTAGATGTTTTGTTCGGTTCATTCATGCTAGGCTTGCGGTTACACAACTGGTCGGGGTCCGGTTACACAACTGGTCGGGCTCCGATTACACAACTGGTGGAGCTTTGGTTACACAACTGGTCGGGCTCCGGTTAAATAGCTGGTCGGGCTCCGGTTAAATAACTGGTCGGGCTCCGGTTAAATAACTGGTCGGGCTCCGGGGGTGTAATTTGAGCTTTGGGTTGTGGATGGTTGTGCTTCAGAGGTTGTTTGTTCAGTTCCTTCATGCTAGGCTTGCGGTAACACAACTGGTCGGGCTCTTGGGGTGTCACTAATTGGGCTTTGGGTTGAGCATGTTCGAGCTTCGATTCGTTCATGGTTGTGCTTCAGATGTTTTTTGTTCGGTTCATGCATGGTTGTGCGTCAGATGTTTTTTGTTCGGTTCGTGCATGGTTGTGCATCAGATGTTTTTTGTTCGGTTCGTGCATGGTTGTGCGTCAGATGTTTTTTGTTCAGTTCGTGCATGGTTGTGCGTCAGATGTTTTTTGTTCGGTTCGTGCATGGTTGTGCGTCAGATGTTTTTTGTTCGGTTCGTGCATGGTTGTGCGTCAGATTTTTTTTGTTCGGTTCGTGCATGGTTGTGCTTCAGAAGTTTTTTGTTCGGTTCGTGCATGGTTGTGCTTCAGATGTTTTTTGTTCGGTTCGTTCATGGTTGTGCTTCAGATGTTTTTTGTTCGGTTCGTGCATGGTTGTGCGTCAGATATTTTTTGTTCGTTTCATTCATGCTAGGCTTGCGGTTACACAACTGGTCGGTGTCCGGTTACACAACTAGTCGGGCTCCGATTACACAACTGGTGGAGCTTTGGTTACACAACTGGTCGGGCTCCGGTTAAATAGCTGGTCGGGCTCCGGTTAAATAACTGGTCGGGCTCCGGTTAAATAACTGGTCGGGCTCCGGGGGTGTAATTTGGGCTTTGGGTTGTGGATGGTTGTGCTTCAGAGGTTGTTTGTTCAGTTCCTTCATGCTAGGCTTGCGGTTACACAACTGGTCGGGCTCTGGTTACATAACTGGTCGGTCTCTGGGGGTGTCACTAATTGGGTTTTGGGGTGAGCATGTTCGAGCTTCGGTTCGTGCATGGTTGTGCTTCAGATGTTTTTTGTTCGGTTCGTTCATGCTAGGCTTGCGGTTAAACAACTGGTCGGGCTCCGCTTAAATAACTGGTCGGGCTCCGGAGGTGTAATTTGGACTTTGGGTTGTGCATGGTCGTTCTTCGGTTCGTGCATGGTTGTGCTTCAGATGTTTTTTGTTCGGTTCGTGCATGGTTGTGCTTCAAATGTTTTTTGTTCGGTTCGTTCATGGTTGTGCTTCAGATGTTTTTTGTTCGGTTCGTGCATGGTTGTGCGTCAGATGTTTTTTGTTCGGTTCGTGCATGGTTGTGCTTCAGATGTTTTTTGTTCGGTTCGTTCATGCTAGGCTTTAGGTTACACAACTGGTCGGGGTCCGGTTTCACAACTGGTCGGGCTCCGATTGCACAACTGGTGGAGCTTTTGTTACACAACTGGTCGGGCTCCGGTTAAATAACTGGTCGGGCTCCGGTTAAATAGCTGGTCGGGCTCCGGTTAAATAACTGGTCGGGCTCCGGGGGTGTAATTTGGGCTTTGGGTTGTGGATGGTTGTGCTTCAGAGGTTGTTTGTTCAGTTCCTTCATGCTAGGCTTGTGGTTACACAACTGGTCGTGCTCCGGTTACATAACTTGTCGGTCTCTGGGGGTGTCACTATTGGACTTTGGGTTGAGCATGTTCGAGCTTCGGTTCGTGCATGGTTGTGCTTCAGATGTTTTTTGTTCGGTTCGTGCATGGTTGTGCTCCAGATGTTTTTTGTTCGGTTCGTTCATGGTTGTGCTTCAGATGTTTTTTTGTTCGGTTCGTGCATGGTTGTGCTTCAGATGTTTTTTGTTCGGTTCGTGCATGGTTGTGCTTCAGATGTTTTTTGTTCTGTTCGTTCATGGTTGTGCTTCAGATGTTTTTTGTTCGCTTCGTGCATGGTTGTGCTTCAGATGTTTTTTGTTCGGTTCGTTCATGCTAGGCTTGCAGTTACACAACTGATCGGGTTCCGGTAGCGAAGAGTGACCTGGCGGTCACAGGTCAGCAGAGTTTCCACATTCAGTAATTCTCAAAGGTCAAATAGCCATTTTGTAATTGGGAATAGCTGTTCCCTAAGATGCTTGTGTAATTAACCTCAATTAAAATAATTCAACCAATCTGGATCATTCAGTGCAACAGAGGTTAGTTGTTAAACTTAAGCCTTGCAAGTAACTTAGACTAGGCGGAAGCATACAATGCTCTGGTCTGGGTAGAGAAGCATGTGGGAAGGACAGTGTGGGTTCCGGAGCAACACAGGGAAGGTGCCCACTCCACCTCTCCCCAAGACCTTACCACAAACATCTAGCTGGTCGCCAAAGGTCAAGTTTGCTCAGAGTTTTTGTTATAGGGAATTGGTCAACTCATTGCCGATATGGTTAAGTCAGGGAGTGAAGTGATTTAGATTTTTAGTTTTTGAATAAACCATTTAGCTATTAAATTGCCTTTTTTTATTATTAATTTCCATTTTGTGTAATTTATGTGAATTGGTCCGTACCACGTGGGTAGCCGGCGAGGCCGAGTTGATTTGGGCGTAGATTCTACCACCGAATCAGAATTCATTATTCTCAGCTTTGAATTTTAATTCCGCACTAACGGATATCCAAGTTTATATATTACTAGTGGGGATCAAGCCCCAAAATTGTATTGATTAGCATAATCGATTCAGACCTCGATCATTGCTCAGTGTTACTGGTCTGGTGGTGGCAGCAGAGGCGACTCTAGAGCTTTGCTAGAAGTCCGTTTCACGTCATACGGGTTGTAGAATCTTAAGTCGGTCAATCGTCTCAAGACCACGTGGCGTGGGGTTCGGCTCAAGTAAAAGTTTGGAGTCCCTTGGTATGGAGATTTAAATAAAATAGAATACGGGTACAAAGAAAGGAGTAGAGAGAAGAGATATATATAATATAAAATGTGTGTGTGCAGAATTAATATTAATAAAACAATTAACATCGTGTAGTGTACTGTATATATCAAAATATATTACTTTGAAATCCGTATCAGTCACTATATATAAAAAATTGGGCTACTCTTATTACAAATTCGCTACTTTTAGAGCGTCAGCTCGCTACTTTCAGCAATTGGGATCTGGCAACCCTGGTGTACACAATAAGCGTATTGGGGGAGCAGTGTCAAGAGTTGTTGAGGACTGTCACAGGCGTCAAGGTGTCACTGGCAGTGTCACGGCTGTCACAGGCGTCACGGGGGCAGTGAAGGCACAAGCGGGAGTCACTGTGACAGGGATCTGAGGGGGAGAAATAAGTTATATTCGGTGAAGTGAAGGTACGGACCCATCTTTTCGTGTCTTAGGAACTGGGCATGACGTCAGGGGGCACTGCTTGGGTAGGAACTGGGTATTTCACCGAGAGCACTGTGTGGTCAGGAGTTAGGTATTCTGGTAGGGGTACTGCTGTGCCAGGAGCTTGATATTCTGATAGTGGAAATTGATCAGAGACTGGATATTCCACTAGGGAAGCTGCTAGCTCAGGGACTGGATAGACTCAGGGAATCATTGTTAGAGAATGTGCAGTTCCTTGTTAACTGTGTTGTTCCCAGTAGCCAGTTCAGCTTCTTTTCCCACTAATTTTCTTTTGATTATGAGGTACGCTTCCCAGATCACCGCGTCCAGCCACTTGGACTGGACGGTCTTGCTTTGTGCAGGTCTGCGTTCAATCCCCCGACCGTCTTAAGTGGTTGGGCACCATTCCTTTCTCCCGTCCCATCTCGAATCCTTATCCTGACCCCTTCCAAGAGCTATATAGTCCTAATGGTTTGGCACTTTCCCCTGATTATTCCCTCCCCTCACAAATCACCGCCTCTTCCAGATGGTCAGCGGCAAGGCGTACGAGGATGGTTCGGCGCTCTCCACCGATCTTCCATAACTGGGTTTTCTTGGCTTTTATCCATCCCCTGAATGGGAGGCAGGTGGCTGATATTTTCTTGCATATTTGTGGGCTTGCTGTTGGAGTTCTTAGTGTTTGGTGTTAGCCAGGCCTCTTCCCTCTTGGTAGCTTTGCTTATTTTACTCTTATCATGATTTATGGAGCACTGCCTTACAGGTTGGTACACTAAGCACTGCCACTCGTGTTTCAACCTCAACTTCATGGTTTTTTCCCCTTCTTAAGCTAGACTGGGCTATTTTAATTTTGTTCTTGCCGATTCAAGGTGTGGTCTTTGATTTCTCATCTTTTCCTTGTTTAAGGGTGTCCCCATTCATTGGAGAATCTCACTTTCAAGGCAGCTATCTTATAGGCCTTAGCACTGAGGAATTGCATGAGGGAATTTCATTCTCTGCATTAGAGATAGTTGTCTGTTCCAGGCCTCTCTTCCTTCTTGGCCTTAAATTTGTCATGCTCTCAGTTCTGGTCCTATTTTGATGTAAGTGTTCATCATTCTTTGTTCTACAACACACACTATGTTCAGGCACAGCTGTTAAATAGTATTGTTGCAAATTTTGAGAAATGCAGATAAGGAATTTGGAAAGAAGACGGTGAGAATGCATATATCAGGAATGCAAAATTAGTGTTGACTCATTTCATGAATATTTCTGAAGTACATTTAATAATTTTTGACATAAGACTGTATCTCAATTATTGACTATATAGATATTGAGGTAAAATTTAGTTAATCATTTGAATATCAAAAAGCTTGTGTAAAGTAGCAGAATTGAGCTGTAGTAAGAGAGTCAATTTAGTAACCGTGAAGTTGACAGGGACAGGTATCCTGCCGGCATTTAAATTACCCTATTTTGTCTAGGCTATTTTGTTAAATTTCTAAATCAAGCATTGTTCTTGCTTCAGTTTTTTTTATCTCCATTGGTGAGTGAGTGTTGAATATAGGTAGTTTTTATATTCAGTATTCTCTAGTGTGTGTGTGTGTATACACACACACAACCGTATAATATCATTCATTATTGTATAATTATTATTTCATGTACCTAAGTAAATTATAAATAATCAAAATATTCAAGGTAGATTTCTTTTTTATTCAAATTTATTTCAGTGGTGGTAATGTATTCATACATGATTACATACTGTATTACTAAAATTAAGCCTTCTTAACTTGCAGCTTGCAGAGAGTTGAGGATCAGAATGTCGGGGAGAGTTCGCACACGAGTGGATCGAGGGACAGGAGAAGTTGTAGCATATAGTGATGCTGCTGTACGGAACAATTTTGCTGTCATTGAATACTGTCGTACCTCAATGGCTGCTTTGTCTGGGGCAACAGCAGGTTAGTGTCAGGTCCTCGCCACTATACAGTACTGTACTACACAAGTTAAGGTTGTTGAGAAAGTGATGTAGGATTTTGGTTTACAACACTTACTTTATAATGCTGTATGCTGTACTGGATACCGTGTTGTTTTGTTACTAATTCTTAAAAGCATCATATTAAATTTGGGTATGTAGTACAGTACTGTACGAAATTACAAACTTCATAACTTTTATTTTTAATGTTATTCAATTATTATTACATATCATTACAGTATAAATTTTAGTTATGAGATCTCCATGTGGGAAGCTGCCTCTGGTATTTTTTCCTTTCTACAGTGTTAATTAATGGTTTGCTCAATCATTTTATGCTTGAAATTTATACGCTGACATAATGTAATGCATTTTGTGGTAGTAAATTTCTTTGAAGGTTATTTAATAAATTTTGTCCGATGAAAGGTTCTTTGTGGGTAATATTTCTATAGTGACTACTGTTCTGAATGGCTTGAGCTGTAAGCTAGCATCCCATCATAATAAAAATGATAGAACTCTGGCTTTAGTGCTGTTTGATGTTTTATACTTTTAAGGGAAGTTGAAAGATCAGAATGCATTTTCTGTTAATAAAGGGTTCCATCTCCAATATTCACACTTTCTATCTTCATTATTTTAGTCAGGGCTCTACTATTACAAGTCGTGTCATATTATCATTTATCATAAAATATGATTGCTGATTGGTTTGATCCATCATCAAATACGCCGTCAAGTTCAAGATCAGTCCTGGTTGATACCTGGTTGATGGGGTTCTGGGAGTTGTTCTACTTCCCAAGCCCGGCCCGAGGCCAAGCTTGACTTGTGAGAGTTTGGTCCACTAGGCTGTTGCTTGGAGCGGCCCGCAGGCCCACATACCCATCACAGCCCGGTTGGTCCGGTACTCCTTGGAGGAAACAATCTAGTTTCCTCTTAAAGATGTCCACGGTTGTTCCGGCAATATTTCTTATGCTTGTTGGGAGGTTGTTGAACAACTGAGGACCTCTGATGTTTATAGTGTTCTCCGATTGTGCCTATGGCACCCCTGCTCTTCACTGGTTCTATTCTGCATTTTCTTCCATATTGTTCATTCCAGTATGTTATTTTGCTGTGTAGATTTGGTACTTGGCCCTCCAGTATCTTCTACGTGTATATTATTTGATATATCTCTCGTTTTCTTTCTAGTGAGTACATTTGGAGGGCTTTGAGACGATCACAATAATTTAGGTGCTTTATCGCTTCACTTGTACGAATAGGTCCAATACTGGAGGTGGTTTTTGCTTTTGATTTTGCATATGTGAAGAAGTACAGTATTTTGGATTTTTCTTTATTTCCTGAATTGCTTTCTATTCTGCCTTTCTTCAGTTTGATATGAGTGTTTCAATTTCCGCTCGATTTCTTCAATCTCCCTATTTAAATTATTCCTTCTTTAACGGGAAAGTCATGTCTGCTTAAGCATTTCTGTTATTTTTTCCTTCTTTTATAGTGTCGTCTGCATTCTCTTTCTACGTTGGATCTCTCTCTGGCTTTCCTCAAAGGAACATGTTTCAGACAGACATGATTCACTTCCGAAGTCAGTTTTCTATTCCTTCTGTAGGACTTACAAACATTCCATGGGAAACTGTTCTAAGTTCCCTGTTTATTTTCTCCCAGTCTATCCTTTTATTTTTAAAATTGAATTTACTGAATAACCCCTCTCACTTGATCAGCGTTTTAGGTCTATTCTGAGTATTGATGGTCGTTTGCACTACAATGAGCTTGTGATCTGAGTATGTGGTATCTGATATCGTAATGTCCCTGATGTCTTCATTGTTCGTAAAGACCAGATCTAGAATATTTTCATTTCTCGTTGGCTCTGATATCTGCTGGTTGAGTGAAAATTTGTCACAGAATCTAAGTAGTTCTCTAATCTGTGGTTGGTTATATCCCAGTAGATTTCCTGGTATAATAATATTGTTTGCTATTCTCCATCTGAGACTAGGCAAGTTGAAGTCACCTAGGAAGATAATATCAGGTATCGGGTTCTCCAAATAATCAAGCCTATTCTCTATTTTATTTATCTGTTCAGTAAATTCCTCGGCCGTTGCATCTGGCGGTTTGTATATTAGAATAATCAATAAGTTTATTTTCTCTATTTTTAATCCCAGTACCTCTACCACCTCATTTGTAACATTAAGGAGCTCCGAGCATACAAAGTCATCCCTAATATACAGACCCACTCCTCCATGTGACCTAATTTTCCTATCACACCTGTATAGGTTACATCTTGGAATCCAGATCTCATTGTCCAAGAATTCCCCTGCATGGGTTTCTGTGAAAGCTCCAAATACTGCATTTGACTCCATGAGGAGGCCATTTATGAACTGTACTTTGTTGTTTGTTCTTGTTTTTAGTCCTTGTATGATGGCAAAGATAAATGAGGTTACTCTATTAGAGATGGTTGGACTGGGAGGCTTTTTCGGCAAGCCCAATATGCTTGGACATATTGAGTTTGTTCTGATCAGTGCTGATTGTTGTAGGGTAGTTGCCTGTCGTAGTTGTCGTTCCCTTTTGGTGTGTAATTGTATCTGTAATTCTGGTATGCAAGTGGGTCTGGCATCCAGTTCCATACACTCTCCATGCTCCTCCTTTTGAATTCTTTCTTTTTTTATAAAAAATGTATAGTTTTTCCTCCAAATTCATTATCCTGCTTGCCACTCTTTATGTAGCGTTCTGTGCCTTTCACATGAAAGTATGGGCAGCTGAGGTCATAGCATTTTCTGTCCTCCAGTGAGGTTTGGCACATGTCAGGATGGAAAAACCTACATATTGATCAAAATCGACACTCGCCTTTCCTAAGCATATTTAAACATTTTTTTGGGATGTTAATAACTGCATTCTAATCCTTTCTTATTACCAGCATATCTATGTCTGCATATGCCCTTTGCATAAAATTTGCATAAGTCTGTCCTTCTGGTCTGTCCGAGAGAGAGAGAGAGAGAGAGAGTGTGTCTGTATTTTATTTAATGATAATGTCTCATTTTATTTTACTGCACCCTGTGTGGTTGATACAATGTATATCTAATACACATCTTAATATTTTGTTCATTTTCTTTCAGGAATGCTTGGCTTGACAGGCCTGTATGGGTTTCTGTTCTTTTTGCTGGCCGGCATGGTGCTGTGGCTGATGCTGCTGTTGAAGGCGGGCTCCAAATGGCAGCAGTACTTTGTCAGCCGTCAGTCTCTTCTTACCAGTGGTCTTTTCTCTGGGCTCTTTACTTATATTTTATGCTGGACTTTCCTCTATGGGATGGTTCATGTATACTGAAATGGATTATTAAAAATTAAATGAGTTTGAATGTCATTGCTTAATTGATATCCTTGTTTAATTTTATCATGATAATGTTATATTTTATTATGGTGATGTTAAAAGTAAAACTAACAAATTATATTCTCTCATAACTGTTGTAGGTTAAACAAATCTGACATGTGAATAAAAATGTGATCAATTATTTAAGAGCTATTTATGCATGCCTTAAGTAATAAAAAGGTGTAAAGTGAAATCAATTGGTTATACAGTACCTGTTTGTGTGTTATTACCTGGTTTGGGTAGGATTTAAGATTTTCTAGTACTTGCTCTGTTGGAAGTAATTTATGATTCCCAGTGTCGAGGGAATTTTCATTTGATTGAAATCTCGAAACTTGTAAAATGGGCACCCATTTACATTTGATTAGTAATTACCGAAGTGTAGTTACAGGAAGAGAGCTGCGCTCCTGGTGTCCCGTCTTCCCAGTACAGTACTCTGTTGTGTAATGCTTTGGCACCACAGTGCTGCGAGCAACAGAGATTCTCGGTTTACAAAGTACCGCATCTATAGTACTACAGTTGAAATTTGTTAAACCAGATATTTGAGAACAAATATGCAGTTGATATTACAAATTCTTCACATGCAATAAGATCCATGAAATGTACATAAATAAATCTTGGGAATTACATTGAAGGATGTTATTTTACATTCTGTAATATTGTAAGGATAAATCTAATGAATAATTAAATAAAAGCCTTATTTTGAGCAAATATCATTCTGCTCGGAACCACTGTTTTGTTCGAGGGTGTTATATATATATATATATATATATATATATATATAATTCGTGTTGATTATATAGTATATGGTAGTGTTTCAGCATTTGATATAATTAATTGCAAGTGTGTTTTGGTACTTTTTTTTTTTTTTTTTTTAATTTCACTTGAAGTGCAGAAACAGTCAACCCATTCATGGGTTTGAATTCATTGCCATAGATAAGTGTACAATTTACAAGAGTGTGTGTTTAGGGTCTTGTGGCACAGTGGTAAGCTCATTAGGGTCACATCCGGAAAGTCCCAGGGTCAGTTCCTACACCAGGCTTCCTGTCCTCGACTAAGAGACACCATAAGGTGAACCATATAAATTGTTACACGGTGCACACTGCACTGTTGGGCTGCATTGAGGGTATTGTACTATACAACCCACTTGTGCAGTGGATAACTATGCCCTTGAGTCTTCTCCCACTAGAAGATTTGCAGCTCCATTACGCTGGAGTGAAGCTAAGGTCAGGTGGACCCTGATCATAGCCTTTACCTCCAGACCACCCATACGGACTTGTACAGTATATTGGATACTGGCTCTGCATCTCGGAGCTTTGACTACGCTGACCCATAATCACCCTGTATAACTTCTCACTACCCATATTGTCTTTTTATATATTTTTTTTTTGCAGTGCTAACCAGCATACATTTTTTGTCAGCAAACATACAGTTGAAGATTTGTTCCACTACATGTAGAATACTGGGTTATTGAGCACTCTACAGTGTGGTTAAAGTGCTTTTTCAAAGACCTGGTAGTACAGTCTGGTACTAAGAACCCTGGAATTCTGGGTTCATTTACAGGGTGACAGAAATAGGCACATCCTTTTTTTTTTTTTTTTTTTTTATATATATTTACAGGAGTTCTTTCATTCTTGTAAAGCCACCTAGTCAATCCTCCCCGGCCAGGATATGAACCCAGGCCAAATCGCTTGTGGGGCAAGTATCTTGCCACTATGATACGGGGACTGCTAAATCACCTAATACTTATTCATACCACCTTGGTGTATTGCATTTTACTCACACTGCATTTCATTCCCTCACTCCTGTCATTCATATGACAGGAGATAAGTCAACTAATCCCTCAGAAACAAGCTGTTATTCTTAGAAGAAAAAAAAATTACCACTGCTAGTACTCTTAGCATTCAACCCTTTTTCCAGACCCAAATTTAATTTCCCTAAATCATGGCTGGAGTTGTGACCATTTCCTGCCCAGGCATTCATACTTTTCTTCTTGGGAAAAAATTTGATAAATAAGGCCGTAATCCAACACGGTTAAAGATTTTGGCCTACATTTGTCGGAATTCATGCTATTGTTTAGGAATCGGATTTAAGTATTTCTGAGAGTTTGTATTGCCTAATGATGTACAGTATATAGGTAATGCAAACTCAATTTTGCCAAATGTAAGCTGTCAGCAAAATTATTCACACCCAGTGAATTTTGTTATTAAAAATTAAAGAATTTAGAGAATAATAGATATTTAAGAAATATGTAATCATTTAATTAAAAATTGCTGCTGTAAATAGTTACCCAATTATCCACAGTGTGCTAATAAACTGTAGGCAATGCATGCATTTGATTGTAACTTTTCCAACACTGCCCAAGGTGCACGATAGACAAATTCATATTGTATGTAATTGGCTCGACTAACAAATTCACCCTCTGTGTTAGGACCTCTTGAGGTCACAGTCATGTTACTTTGATATACAGTACTGTACTATAAAGACCGGGCAGGTGATTTTTATGTTAAATTTTTGTAACTAGCTCATCAGTACTGTAACTTGCTGTAACGAATTATATGGTTCAGTTTCTGAAGCTATTATAGTAACATAGAGTAAGCCTAGTGGTAGTAATGTCTAGAAGTCTCTAACCCTTTTGGATGACCCATAGATATGTGGCTCTTCCTGTATAGTAATATACATGATAGAAGAATAACAAGAATTTTGCTTTGTCTCAGACCTATTCAATTTAGTTGGAGTTCTTTGTAATTACTACCAGGGGCCGGATTACTACTTAGAGGCCCTAAGCACTGGAAAGATTATGGTACTTTTTATATACCAGTACTATATACTGTACCGAGAATATATACAGTATATAGAATTTTATGTAATTCAAAATAAAAACAATAGTAAACCATAAAATATTGTATATTCAAATGAATAAATATAATTATTTATATGAAAAAATCGCCTATTATTTAATTGCTTTCTTGCTTTGAAGATGCCCTATAATATAATTATATTTTTTTCATTTATTATAGGGTCGTCATTTTATGGGGCATGGTTAAATAATCATCTTTCTTGAAGTTGCTTTATTTAATGCAGGTGCAATTTTAAGTTAAAGTGAAATTATATTAATGAACGAAAATGTCTGCTTGTCTGAAGTTGGATGCCACACATCACCCAATTCTCACACATGGAACATGCAGGTATGAGAGTCGCAGGCCAGTCGGGGTCGGTCCCAGTGTCACACTTTAAGAAATGTTAACATCTACCAACACCCCCGTATGTGATTTTCATGAAGTCTGAAATAGAGATTCTGTTTACACAAAGTTACTTAGTAGTTTCAGGGCTTCGAAAAAATATATATTCTGTGGGAGGAAAGAATGAGGAAGGGGGGGGGGGATACATAGAGGGATAAGCGAGATATTAGGGAAAAAAAAGAGAGCTGGACCCAGGTACTTCATGTAATACTGTACAGGTTTAGTGTAGTTCATTTATTATACACCCCATACCCATCTTGTGGGCGGTAGTGGAAAGGGTTAAAGAGGCACTCATAATGGGCTCAGGGACTGAACCCCACAATTCATTTAGCTAAGCAAGTTACAACTCGTACAGTACAGGTATTTCATATTTATTATTTGGGTGTACAGTACTGTAATTATCTAGACAAAAAGAATGATGAATATAAGCGTGTTAGTGGCTTTTGCAAGGATGTACAAATACCAATCATATGTAATCTCTCCAGCCCATTGTGCCTTTTTGTGAATAAATAATATAATAATAATAATTATTATTATCATTATTATTATTATTATTATATATGAGTTTATATGAACAGTCGCTCGCTACCTCTCGCATTCATTAAACAAATTTCTCTCACCACTCATCACATTCACAAGTGTATTTAGTCATTTTTATGATCTTTGATGATGTCATTTTCTCGAAATGTTGGAATTTTATTGCAAAGAGCTTTAAAAAAAACAGCGTATCATATGATCCATGCTTGAGATTTTATTTTGTATTTTAATTGAGTTGTGAAGGTGGCGGGGCTGTAAACACGCGGTGGGCTCCTCGCCGTCTCCAGCTGATCCTCGCCGCCTCACCCAGCTGCCTTTTAGCCTCACCCAGCTGCCCCTAGCCTCACCCAGCTGCAGATCTTAGACCTACGCAGCTGCTCCTAGCACCTCTTGTGATATAATGGGGTCCAAGAGGAAGAAGAAGGTAAGGGGGGGCTTGCTTGGTGCACTCGACCCATTAGCAGTATTCTCCTACCCCACATAACTATGCATTTATGTTGTCTATGTAATATTATTTACATACATATGTAAAATATGTATGTATGTAAAATATATTGAAATTAACCTCAAGAGCATTAATCCTCTTTATTGGTATATGTTGATTATATTGACCAGACCTCACACTAGAAGTTGAAGGGACGACGACGTTTCAGTCCGTCCTGGACCATTCTCAAGTTGATTGAGAATGGTCCAGGACGGACCGAAACGTCGTCGTCCCTTCAACTTCTAGTGTGTGGTCTGGTCAACATACTTCAGCCACGTTATTGTGACCCATCGCCTGCATGTTGATTATAGGCCTATGGATCACTGCACTATTTCGATACCGGCTCATGGTGTGTTGTGGTATATATTAATTCATTGTCGGGGGGACAGAAAGCTAGTGTGTAAGCATACACATTAGGATTTTAATCAAAGTCCCCCCCCCCTGAATTACTGACCCCGCCCATGACGTAACCCGACAACAAGCTGACTAACTCCTGAGTACCTACTCATCGTTACGTGAACGGAAGCATTAGGTGAAAGGAAATGTGCCCAACCATTTCTGTCCAGCCCGGGATTCGAACCCGGAATTCTTGGGGTCCCGGTAGACTGTACTACCGGGACCCTTGTTGATACAGGCCAGTCAAAGAGGTGCTGTTAATAGTGATGTTTTTATGAATAATCCTCGTTTACACAGAAAATTGTCAGTCTGAGCCACTTTAAATCCTAAATGCAAGTTTGACAAAAATATGTTTTTGGTAGTTTTGTGTGATAAATGGGGGGGGGGGGAATCGGGCCTGGTCAACGGAGGCCTGGTCGACGACCAGGACGCGGGGACGCAAAGCCCTGGAAGCATCTCAAGATAACCTCAAGGGGGGGGGGGTCACTTTTGGGAAATTAGACTTAGAGTGGTTAACTCACAGGTGGCAGCCATGTAAACATTTCTGTAAGGAAATGTTGACATTTTTTAACGGGGATAAAGGAAACTGCAGCAGCATATTGGTACTTAGAAGGCAGTTCTTTATTTTTATTTTATATCCACTCCCATTCATGTAAATTCTTGGGTGCAATCAGTGATGCACCCAAGAATTTATTTTGGTAGGACAGATTAAAGGGAAAAAATAGACAAAAAGTGTTATTTCTATACGGTGAAAATACTCATTAAAATGTTTGCTGAAAATTCCACAAAAACCAATTTTTTTCATTTTTGTAATTGTGGAAAATTATAAAACATTATAAAATTAGCCTAAACACACTGCAGCAACACAGACTAAATACTAGATAGATAAATACCCTCGTTACGGCCCTTGTGGATTTGTTGAAATACTAGATAGCTTTAAGAGGAGGAGGAGGCTGCTACCCTAACATAATAAGGTTGGTTGCGATTTACAACTAAATGTGATGAAAGCTTAGAATATGCAAACTTGTCATATTTTATAAATCTGAATCTGAATCTAAATCTAAATCTGAATATAAATTTATCTGCCCGAAATGCTGCGCATACTAGTGGCTTTACTAGGTTGTAAATACTATGCTATGTATTCTCTCTAACCCAATGTACCTTCTTGTATATAAATAAATAAATAAATAAATAAAATGCCAAAGGCACTATAGGAATTTTTCTTAATGTTTAGGTCTAATATGTTAAGGAATAAATAATAATGAAACCAGTACAGCACAAAATTGTAGTTTTGATTTTGTTGATCCCAACGCTCTTAAATAAATTCTTAAGGTGCTAGTAATTGGCTAATTGCTTAAAACTTGTTCAGTATAAAAAACTAACCACCACATCTGAGCCATAGACATTATGCCTAATCAACTCGCACCGAGATACTGTACCCACTATATTCTCCGAACCCCAAGCATACTCCCCCTTTGTACTGTGTGATGTATAATACAGGTATTATACATTTGATGTATAATATGCATTTTTGTTTGAAGTGCATGGAATGCAGGAGACAATATTACATGTTACCACATGGTGGATAGCATACAGTAGTTAAGTTACAAAGTGCTGTCAATAGATGGCTCTGAAAAGTCAAGTGCACAATTTTAAAAATTCTGATTTTCTTTTCTACTAATATAAAGCTAATGAATCACTGGTACACAGCTTTATAAAGCTTAAAAAATATAAACTTTGACAATACTATATATAAACCAGGGATGTTAATGTTTTGTGAATACTATAGTAAGAAAATATTAAAATATAGTCCTGTACTGTTCAGCAATATCTAATATTACAGAATATATTAGATTTACAATTCACAATTGCCTCTGTATTAATGAGTGTAATCAACATAAAAGAATTCAGTACATACATATCCACTCAGTCACATTCATATGGTGGCAGCAGTACTGGCCACTTAGCACAATGGACTCGCTTCATGCAGGTTGGCGTTCAATCCCCGGCCGTTCAAGTGCTTGGGCACCGTTCCTTTCCACCGTCCCATCCCAAATAATTATCCTACCCTCTTCCAAGTGCTATATAGTCATAATGGGTTGGCGCTTTCCCCTGATGATTCCCTTCCCTTAGCACAACATCGTGGACATGGCTGGCCACTAAGAATGTTCAAAGTATTTTTCACTCCTTCCATATAATTTGCTTTTACAGTACAGTACTTCAAAATAAATAATACTGTATACTAAATTGTTTTTATTTGTGTGCTAACAAATGTCTTGGTAAAATGTAGCCACAGGGCAAGGGACACACCAAACGACGACCACATGCCATGCACTCACCCAGCCACCTACGCAGCCACCCCACACAGCCACCCCACACAGCCACCCCACACAGCCACCCCATACAGCCACCCCACACAGCCACCCCACACAGCCACCCCACACAGCCACCCCACACAGCCACCCCACACAGCCACCCCACACAGCCACCCCACACAGCCACCCCACACAGCCACCTACACCTAATAACCACTTATGTGTCCACACAGTCCCCAAACTGCCGGTACATTACACAATTTATGCGCAGAGTGGAAGTGTCAGTTTATATTTTTTAAGATTACAGAATTCATAATAATATTTGTTTTGTGAGATGTGTATACACAGCATTTGAAATAAGAACTATGAATACCTTCCTTGATTGACTGTGATTGGAACAAATAAGTTTACTGTTAACTAGTTTAATATGTTTGTGAATTATAGAAATTGATTTTGCTTTTCCACAAAAATAATCATGTAATATTAATTAAATTTAACAAATTTCAGGGAGAGTCGGGAGAGGTTAAAAAATACATAACGAGAAATGGTGCAGTCAGAAAGTTACAACTTTCCCTTCGAGATTTCCGGCGGATATGTATTCTGAAGGGAATATATCCACGTGAACCTAAGAACAGGAAAAAGGTGCAGAAAGGAAACTCCCAAATTAAGACTCTCTACTATTTGAAGGACATTCAGTTTCTTCTTCATGAACCTATTATCTGGAAGTTCAGAGAGCACAGGGTAAGTGTGGCTATTGTTTTTATGACCAACTGGTGCAGTATATTTGTTTACAATATGGTCGATGTAAAAGAATACAAGATAGTAGTAGGCATCCAGGGAGCCGGTCGGCCGAGCGGACAGCACGCTGGACTTGTGATCCTGTGGTCCTGGGTTTGATCCCAGGCGCCGGCGAGAAACAATGGGCAGAGTTTCTTTCACCCTATGCCCCTGTTACCTAGCAGTAAAATAGGTACCTGGGTGTTAGTCAGCTGTCACGGGCTGCTTCCTGGGGGTGGAGGCCTGGTCGAGGACCGGGCTGCGGGACACTAAAAAAAGCCCCGAAATCATCTCAAGATAACCTCAAGATCCATCAGTCATAGAAGACTGTGGAGTTGCGCTCTGGTTGTCGGTCTCTGATTGTCGGTTAAATACACTACTGGTATTTGTATGTAATGCCATTTTCAACTTTTTTGGATTATTTGTGCTGTGGTAAATTTGGGTGATGCACACACACATATGCAATAAATTAATAGTAAGCAACATTATTACCCTATTTTAATTAAATCTCCAACCTAAAGTCTGTCTTTGTTAAAACAAAAAGTTAAGTATTTTCGTTGCAGAAGGTAAACATTTCAGTTTACTGGACACATTCGGTGCCTTGATGTGTGATCATTCAGCTATGTTGTGTATCTCAAACCTTGAATATTCAGAATGTACCAGTTTAGATTTGTTTATTTATGTTTATGTCGGTAAAATGATCACCCCCTTTTGGCAGTTTTATTAATGTTTTTGTCATTTGACAATATGGCATTACAGGTAATTTGTAAGATTTGGAAGATTACAAGAATTTTAGTTGTGTTTAATAAGTAAGGTTACTATTGCAGCACAATTAACAAAATTGTAATTTGTATATATACTGTACACCAGAAAAAGTTATTCAGAATTTTGGTTATTATATATACAGTATGATTTAATATTTAGGAAACCTAACATGGAGAATAGCAGTTTCGTGTCAGGAAATTTGCAATTTCATGTCAGGCAATTCAGAGCAATATTTTTTTGGCTGCTTCCTAAGGTAAGACCTGCTGTCTTTAGAGCAGGAATGTAGAAAGTCAGGCAGTGCCATTGTACTGCAGTGGCACTACAAGGAACTATTCAAACTTTCCCCATGTATTTAAACTGTTCAGTCACTTGCAGCTTTTCAGCATTCACATTTATTTCATACAAAACATTCTTTCCTTGTACAATAGTATGAGATGTGCAGACAACCAGAAAAATACATTCAGTTATGCCATCTGTTACAAGATTTGATTGCATTATAACATGTGACAATAAAACTGATAGCCTTTTATTTTTAATTAACATAATGTAATTCTAGAACAGTGTTAAATATAATTTTGTTATGTGAGAAATAATTAGAGCCCGGAGAAAACCAAAATAATACAGTACTCACTTCCCATGAAAT
Source organism: Procambarus clarkii (assembly GCF_040958095.1). Lineage (NCBI taxonomy): Eukaryota > Metazoa > Arthropoda > Malacostraca > Decapoda > Cambaridae > Procambarus > Procambarus clarkii. Next base: position 17,496,781 of record NC_091237.1, on the reverse strand, counting down.
AAGTAGAAGTGTTGTCTCCTGCACTTAAGAATACTCCAACAGTTTGGTCATGTCAGGCTATGTATTACTTTTATCTCACTTATCATTACTTTTAAATTTTTTATCTGGTAATGTGGGTCATGACTTGTTTAATGTTCACACCAGTTATAAATTTCAGGCATTCATGAATAAAATACGCAAAGCGAAAGCTCGAAGAGATACTGAAAAGGCTGATAGGCTCCATGGGCAGAAGCCCATTTATAAATTGGATCACATTGTGCAAGAACGTTACCCGACCTTTGTTGATGCCCTACGAGACTTGGATGATCCCCTCACCCTTTGCTTTCTCTTCTCGAAAATGGCAAGAACGCAGCGAACACATCAAAGTATAAATTAATTTCTTTTCTTGAAATTTATATCTGATCTTGTTACGTTAATTATTAACTTATTTAGGCCAAGTTTTATCCATGTAAACAAGTGTTTAGGAACACTTGTTCTGTACTGTATTAGATCCAAATGGAAATGAAACGTGTCAAAGTAATGCATAAGTAGTGTTGCATGATCCCTTATGCAGTGATATGGACCTTGTAATAAATTACCTTTTTAAAGCTTATACCAGGAAATCTATCAGAACCTAACCAACCACAGATTAGAGAACTACTTAGATTCTGTGACAAATTTTCATAGTAAAGCTTGGAGTAAAGATATTGCTGATAGACAGAAGACTGGTAAAAGATGGTGCTGGTAGACAGAAAACTGGTAAAAGATGGTGCTGGTAGACAGAAAACTGGTAAAAGATAGTGCTGGTAGACAGAAAACTGGTAAAAGATAGTGCTGGTAGACAGAAAACTGGTAAAAGATAGTGCTGGTAGACAGAAAACTGGTAAAAGATAGTGCTGGTAGACAGAAAACTGGTAAAAGATAGTGCTGGTAGACAGAAGACTGGTAAAAGATAGTGCTGGCTTTAGTAATGTTGCAGTTTTTAGACAAAAGTCATCTCATTTTAATCATCACTTAAATTGAGAAAATATTGAAAACAGGGAATTCTTAGGGTTTTATTATAATAGCAAGTTTTTAAATGTAATAAATTGAGTCTAGAATTATATAATTAAAATGGAAGAGAGTAATCTATAATGAATGGTAAAAAGACATTGAAGAATTGTCTAGGATTGTATATTATCTTAAGTATATGTTGTTATTTGTATATGTCAGTCAAACTACTTGTATAAGACTTCACAGTAGGAGGCAGACCTCACTTAATGAATGAGATGCATTCTCTGAAAATGCTAGATAATCAAATGATTGACCAAACCACACACTTAGAAAGTGAAGGGACGATGACATTTCGGTCCGTCCTGGACCATTCACAATCGACCTGAGAATGGTCTAGGAAGGACCGAAACGTCGTCATCCCTTCACTTTCTTAGTGTGGTGTGTGGTTTGGTCAATATATTTCAGCCACGTTATTGTGACTCCTCGTCTGCAATCAAATGATTGGTTGAGTAGTCAAGTGTCTTAGTGTCATTACATAGAATGATGTAACATCGTAAACCAAACCTCTCCTTCTCTCTACCATAAATTCCCAAGTTTTATTCTGTAGCTTTGCAAAAATGTACCATTTACTAAAATCTTTGTACAAGTACTGTACTTGTCAATAGATAAATGAATAAATTATTAAATAAACATTTTGGGTACTGCAATTCGCAATTTATTTCACAAGTATGCAGCATTTGGATCTCGTTACTTATAGGATGTAGAGATTCAGCAAGAATCATAGAGTACTACCGATGCCAAAAATAACACTCGCGAGTGTGGGCTGAGGTAAACATGGGCAAGCAGACGTGTGTGCTCCGGCAAAATAACTAAAGGTTTTTTAATGGTGTAAATATTTATTACAGTGCTGTACATAAATAGATAAATTTAAGGTACATGTTAAGAGTAAATATTCATAGTACTGAATTAAGTATTTGTTAAGTGAGGTTTACTTTTACAGATATGCAAAAAATTATGAGCAAAGTAAAGCAGGAGTATATGGCACAGATTGCTCCATTGATTTTTGTGTAAAGCAATTTAAATATTTTGTACATCTTTAACCTGAGGCCACCACAAAGGGAAGGGTACCTGTTGAAGCTGGGCATTAAGGGAATAATAAATGAAAGGATTGAATGCTTTAAAACAGAAAACTTTTCTAACGCATTAATTTTTTTTTTTTTTTTCAGGTGTGTCTGAAATGTGTCATAGGTTGACAATAGAGTTCATGCATTATGTTATTGAGGCCCATGCTCTGCGGAAGGTGTTCATCTCCATAAAAGGTTATTACTATCAAGTGGAAATAATGGGTCAAACAGTCACTTGGATTGCTCCACATCCATTCACTCCACAGGTAAGCACTTGTATTTAGATCTTGTAGAAAAGTGCCAAGGGAAGGTAATTTGCGAGAGGTTGTATATATGAGAAATAGTTATAATTTATATTTTTGTTAAGCATTTAATTTAGCAATAGTAGTAGTAATGCTGATAATTCCTAGCTCTGTTGGATGACTGTAGATTTTATTCACCATCTGTTCATTTTTGTTTCCCATATTTTGGGACAGGAAACCCGTTAGACTTGTTGAGGTACTACTGGTTGAACTATTGACATTTCCCAGGACACCCTATAACAATTGTCTAACACTTGGGTACCTATTTACTGCTAGTTCAGGCATTTCCATCCTTCCTTGGAAATTGAGCCTTAGACATTTTGGTTGTGACCCGGCTGCCCTGACTAATGCATCTCTGGAGGTCATAAGGGTCTTGTCATGTTTATTGTTTTATTTTTCCTATGCAACAGGTTTCCGTACAATAACATGAGAATGCCTCATCATAGTAGTGTGGAGACCACCGAGATCTCTGTATGATCATAAAACTAAGGTTCATAAAGTTATTGTTGGGCAGTGTAGCCCAATGGCAACTATCATTTTTCTATAATTATTTAATGGGAAGCAGTAACCCCATAGTTTTTTCAAGTGAGGATGTCTTCTGCCATTCCCTTTTGAACCTCGGCTAAACTCCTTCAAGATCTCCTTACATCTACACCCTCAAACATCTGTTGTACCATATATATGCCTAACCCTCCCACCATTCACCCTGTTCATTTTACAATGGAGATTTGAGGAAATCAAAATGCAAGGAATTTATCAAATGACTACCCTATTAAAAATTTGAGAAACAAAGGCTGGTCACATACCAAGGCCATAAGCAAAAGAAAAGATGAGTGGGATGATAGTAGCAGAACCAGCATAATACAGTAGCTATAAAAAATAGATTGTTCCAGTAGAAAATGGGAACACGGTTACTTATATTTGGTGACTAAAAACTAAAAGATTGATTAATAATGAGAGGCCTCATGGAAGAAAAGACTGAAGAAGAGCAAACTTATTAGATAAAACTTGACTGACTAATTTTAGGGCATTCTGTGAAAATCCAACAAGGAAACGAAAGGGAGATCCAGCATTGTTAGACCTGGTGCCAGATTCACGAAGCAGTTACGCAAGTACTTACAAACGTGTTCATCTTTCCTCAATCTTTAACGGCTTTGGTTACATTTATTAAACAGTTTACAAGCATGAAAACTTGACACATGAAAATGTCAAGTTTGAAAATGAAAACATGAAATCAAACGTTGTTATTGTTATAAACGGCCTCCTGGTGCTTCGGAGCTCATTAACTGTTTAATAATTATAAACAAAGCTGCCAAAGTTTGAGAAAGATGTACAGATCAGTAAGTGCTTGCGTAACTGTAACTGCTAAGTGAATCTGGCCCCTGGTGTTCATAGAAAGAAGCACACGAGATTGAATACAAGAACTTCTTAGTGTCATTAATCACTGTGTAATGCATTTTGCTATTTAATGGAGTTACAGCAGAACAGAATGAAAAAGTGTTAAGAAAGAAACTTAAATATCACAACAAGAATTTTCTTAGGAATAAGGGATTTTATTGGAGAAGGGAAGTAGACTAATGAACTAAAGTTATCAAATGAGATCATGGAACACATTACCCTGAGATGCAGAGGGAATTCCAAGGTCGAAATCGTGCAAAGAGATTCTCGACAAAAGACCTAAATAATCCAAGGCACGTCAAGAGGTACCAAGAGGCTAAGAATAGGCACGCCTGAATGCATGTAAAAGATACAGTGAGTATAGTACAGAAAAGAATAGGAAAATGAACAGGTGACCTAAAAATTAATATACATTACTAGAATTAAGAGCACTTGAAACATTTTCCCTTTGAATTCCACATACTGGCTGGGCTTTCACATCAAGGAAAGCCTTCTCCACTGGCCCATACAAGAAACAAGAATTTTGGAGAAAGAATTAAGATGTGCTAGTAACAAGTGTATATAAATGGGGTGCAAATGAATAAGAGAGAGAAATATATGAGGTAAGAATAGCAAGATATTTTACAGAAGCATCGAGTGGCAAAATATGTCGGGAAAGTACTCTGTAGTAGATCATCAAGCAGTGGTGGTGCAGTGTGGATCTGAAAACTGGAAACCATCAATGTGTGGAAGTGTTAACTGGGTCAAATGTGCCCATTGTTGGGCTTCCATGGTTGGTCAAAGTCATCTGGTCTATTATCTACTTTATGCACTATTCTGTATTGCTATTTATGCAGTATGCTGTATCGTTACTTATGCTGTAATAATTGAAATGAGTTGATGCTGCAACTAATCACAAAATCTGTGTAGTATTTAATTATATATATTTCCTTCTTTTGTATACAGAATGCAACTCTAGTTGATCTTCGCATCATGAGAGTGTTTGTTGAATTCTACATAACACTGCTGGGTTTTGTTAATTTCCGACTGTATCATAGTTTGAACCTCCACTACCCTCCCAAGCTTCGGGACATGGTGAAAAGTAAGCTCTTTAAGTATAGATGCGTATTTTTTATGTTTGTTATAAAAAAGTTGCTATCACAGTAGTATGTGTAGCCATAAAATGCATGGAAAAGAAATCATATTCTGTCTTGGTCCTTTGGTTTGCTTTTCAGTTTTGATTGGCCACTCGTGAGCTCCCAGTTCTGATAGTTTGCTCTCTTGCTTTCTCTCATTCTTACTTTCCTGTTTTGTCTTGCTTTCATATTTTCTTTTTTCCCCTCTCTAGCTTTCCCTCTCTAGCTTTCTCTCTCACTCCAACTTTCTTTTTCCCATACACATCTCCCCACCTTCCAACCAACCCCACACCCCTCCTACCCACACTCGTGAAAACAACAAAATTCACACATTTGAATTGGTATGTCACAAACTTTTACAACCATTCAAATGATAGTATATTACTCTTTACAGTCTACTGCTCTGCTAATTTGTTTCTCCATCAGCAAAATTCTGATGGCTCAGAGTGTAGAGAAAAAGGTCAAAATATAACATTGAGACATGACTACTTAAAAGACATGGACCCTGATCTCTATTTTAGTATATTATATCATATCATATATCTGGATAGGGTTCTGGGAGTTTTTCTTCTCCCCAAGTGCGGCTTAGAGTCAGGGTTTGACCCGTGAGAAATAAGAAGATTGGCAACACTATGGGGGATTCTGTTGACCAAACCACACACTAGAAATTGAAGAGACGATGACGTTTCGGTCTGTCCTGGACTATTATCAAGTCGATTGTGAAGAAACGAGTAAAGCACGGGCATAAGTGAGGCAAGAAAGAGGTGAGGAGGAGGATATCTTGGAGGAAGGTAAAGGTCGTTGTCTCTTCAATTTCTAGTGTGTGGTTTGGTCAACATTCTTCAGCCATGTTATTGTGACTCGTCATCCGCTTGTGGGGGATTCTCATTCTTCAGTTCACATTTGAATGTGAACTTTATCTTTGTATTGACTTTAGAGGATGGAGATGTAACGTTTCAGCAATTGTTAAGCTTCTATAAGTTTCTTGTTTATAGAAACACCAAGATTGATATTTATTTTAAAATTATATTTTGCCCATAAGGGCTTTATTTACATCTCGCAGGCAAAAACATCTACAAGTATACTGTGATCTACTCTCATCTTGGGGTTTCTATATATTGTTGTTGGCACCCTCTTCTCTCCAAAATTAATAACATTTTACAAAGTACTTGTGATCATTTACAGACTGCTGGTCTAGCTATCATATAAGTAAGGCACTTTCTACTTGGTTATACTGTATGAGGAGCTAGAATGTGTCAATATATACCAAATACTTTATCAACAGAGGCTTAATAAAAAAAGATTCACCCTTTTCTGCTTTTATCTTCATAACTACATTTCTTTCTTATTGAAATAAGCTGTTTATCTTAAATTAAGATTTTAAACCAGTTTCTCATTCAGAAGCTTATATTTATTCCTTGGGAGAAGATATATCCCACACACTTATTCTTATGTTCATATTGAATTATGATCTAGTTTACCTCTTAAGAGACTGCAGTAAAATATACATCTTATGCCATGTAGCATTAAAGAGATTAATTGTTTTAGGTGAAGTGGAGGAGGGAGAATATGGAATATCTGATCAAGTAGCATCATTGAATGCACCCCTGTTAAGAAACAAGGTAGAAGACAATGATGAGGATGAGGATGGCATTGACACTCACCTTCTGGTAAGTTTTCATGCTTCTTCCCTTCTCACTGGACATCGTTTGTAATCTTTCACTAATATAATTTACTCTCCCAATGCTCTCTCCGTGTTTTTCTTCTATTCAGTGTTAAAAGGTAAGTTGACTCCTCACTCGCCGTTTTGTTTGTTTTTGTAATTACTTTTAAAACTAGTCCAAAATAAGTTAGCATGTCTTTGGTAGGCTTTTCCTGCTGCCTTCCTTGTTTGAAGCTTTGTATAGACCAGTAGTATAGGTCTTTATCCTGTTCTGGAAATGCACAAATCTTTGTACACCTGTGCAAAGGACAGATCACCAACTTCCTTCCATGTCATGGGAAAGCAGAAAATTGTATTTACAACAGTACAGTAATCCCCACCCTTCATCGCCTTAGTTTCATACATTGTGTTGAATGAATAAGTAAATTTTTGTACATATACCTTACGAAAAAAAATGGTGCTTAAGTATGTACAGTATACCTATATTGCATGCAGATTTCTTCCTGGTATATTTCAAATGAAGTGTCTTGCAACCCACGCCTTTGTTGCTATTTTGTGTGATAATGTTGTCCAGTAATATATCCAAACATTGGCAGGAAACACTAAAATGGTATTTTATGATAATTGTAGGCCACTAGTACACAATAATCTCATCGCATAGGAATCAATTAAAAATGATGCAAGAAGTTTTTCTTGTTCCTTGGTTAACTCTATTACATCTATATGGATGTATTATACCCCATATTTATATAATTTGTATAGAAATTGGGTGTTAATAACTAAATTCAGCAAATGATGATAACTGGATTAGCACAGGGATCAACACATGTTGTTTTAGATTCAGCTACTCGAAATAAAAAGTTCCAAGTAGCACAGGCTATGGTGAGCCCGTAATGGACTTAACTGGCACAGGAGCGGGGCAAGTAGCACTGGATGTGGTGAGCCTGTAGTGGACTTAACTGGCACTGGCTATAGTGAGCCCGTAGTGAACTTTACCTGGCACAGGAGCGGGACAAGTAGTATGGGCTATGGTGAGCCCGTAGTGGATTTACCTGGCACAGGAGCGGTGCAAGTAGCACGGGCTATGGTGAGCCCGTAGTGGACTTACCTGGCACAGGAGCGGTGCAAATAGCACGGGCTATGGTGAGCCCGTAGTGGACTTATCTGTCACAGGAGCGGTGCAAGTAGCACGGGCTATGGTGAGCCCGTAGTGGACTTACCTGGCACAGGAGCGGGGCAAGTAGCACGGGCTATGGTGAGCCCGTAGTGGACTTACCTGGCACAGGAGCGGGGCTGTTTGTTGTATGGATCAGCACATAACTGACTTCAAAGGATTAATTATCTGAGGCAATAAATTGGTTAATTTTCAAAGCCTCTGAAATAGGTGGATATTTAAATCATTATTTGTTTTCTTATTAAAAAGAGTACTTTTTAGTTTTTATCATTTTTTTTTTATAATTTGCTTTCTCTAAGCACAATATCTATTGCTTTATTTGAAGTATACCATGTAGTGTCTGGCAGGAGGGATTTACTGAAGTTTCACTATAGGATCTGTTTCAAACTGTGTCTGCAAGGTCAGATATTGTGCTGAAGAGCCATTGGATGAATTAATGAAAGTGAAAGCAAGAACAGTCTTGAAAGGCTTGTAAATCATGCACTCAAATCCCTAAAATGCTTTTCTTGGCATCATCAGATTATCACATATGGTTGGCTATCAATTTCCCAACCTTTCTGTTTGCTCTTGCCAGCACATAGCAACGCCTTGTCTAGTCACAACATACTACCACTCATGAGAGATGAGCGTCAAGAAGCGGAGATAAATAAATCTTATTACAAGAGAGAATAATGCAAGATGATAATGAGCATTGTACAAGATTCTACATTGTACAGGATATATTCTTTTCTGAGTGAGATATAACAGAATGAGACAGTACGGGTAAAGTTACAAAAAAAAAAAATAAGCCAGAGCTGCAAGAAAATATTTGTGTATAGTGAAAGTGGTATGAATTAAGTTGTGGCTGAAGTCAAGTTATTTGACTTCAGCAGCCGTGCCTAAGGCCAAGCTTTTTTGGTTACAACTGACTGGTAAGGCTGATGCTGCATTTCCTGCAGGAACCTGTCTAATTACCTGAAAATCTCAATGGCATGAGCAAAATTTGTGTCTTACATATTTGTGTTTTTATTATTTTTACATATCAAATGTAAAAAATTGCCATTATTAGTATTCTTACATTTACAATTTTAACATTTTGTTTAGCTTGTTGTAATATATTCACTGCCACCAATCACATAGGTAAATGAAAGATTGCCTGTTGACCAAACCACACACTAGAAAGTGAAGGGATGACGACGTTTTGGTCCATCCTGGACCATTCTCTAGTCGATTGTGACACAATCGATCTGAGAATGGTCCAGGACAGACCAAAACGTCGTCGTCCCTTTACTTTCTAGTGTGTGGTTTGGTCAACATATTTCTACTACGTTGTTGTAACTCCTCGTCCGAGAGATAGCCTGTTACATTATAACTTTCTTCCTGCAGGAGGATGATGATAATCAGATGCAAGCAGCACAAGAGGAAGAGTTGAAGAGGAAACAACAACAGTCTCTTTTCAAGAACTTTAAGTTCTTCTTAAACCGTGAAACAAACATAGAGTCTCTTACCTTTGTCATCAGAGCCTGTCAAGGAGAGGTTTGTTCATACCGATTATTACTTATTGTCATTTTGTGCGGTTGGCCAATTGACTTTGGTCACCCATGACATCACTACTGTTGGTTATGTAGTGTGGGTACTGTACATCATTATTGTGGGGCATGTAGTGTGGGTACTGGACATTACTATTGTGGGACATGCAATGTGGGTATTGGACATTACTATTGTGGGGGCATGTAGTGTGGGTACTGGACATCACTATTGTGGGGGCATTTAGTGGGTACTGGACATCACTATTGTGGGGGCATGTAGTGTGGGTACTGGACATCACTATTGTGGGGGCATGTAGTGTGGGTACTGGACATCACTATTGTGGGGGCATTTAGTGGGTACTGGACATCACTATTGTGGGGGCATGTAGTGTGGGTACTGGACATCACTATTGTGGGGGCATGTAGTGTGGGTACTGGACATCACTATTGTGGGGGCATTTAGTGGGTGCTGGACATCACTATTGTGGGGCATTTAGTGGGTACTGGACATCACTATTGTGGGGGCATGTAGTGTGGGTACTGGACATCACTATTGTGGGGGCATTTAGTGGGTGCTGGACATCACTATTGTGGGGGCATTTAGTGGGTGCTGGACATCACTATTGTGGGGGCATGTAGTGTGGGTACTGGACATCACTATTGTGGAGGCATGTAGTGTGGGTACTGGACATTACTATTGTGGGACATGCAGTGTGGGTACTGGACATCACTATTGTGGGGGCATGTAGTGTGGGTACTGGACATCACTATTGTGGGGCATTTAGTGGGTACTGGACATCACTATTGTGGGACATGTAGTGTGACTACTTTAGATATGTCATATCTTTCCTTACATCATTTTGAGGTCTATTATGCCACAGTTCCATTTCTTCAGTGTTTTGCCGTCATTTTCCTAAGGTTGTTTCTGGGTGTCTCTTCTCTGAAGGAAATTAGAAGGTCAAAAAGGGGGGGGGGGGCTTTTGTGATACTGGTATTTCTGGTCCCTCATGCATTTCCTTCTTCCTTTCTGTTCTGATTTAGTGGCTAAGTTTCTCAATTTGTGTTTGACTATTTTGCTTTCTGGCTGTAACATTGGTGCTTTGTTTGGGGTGAGTCTACAGTCTGAATTTGTATTTAAATTTTTATCTCAGAATTGTTCTGCTTTCTTGCAAGTAAGAAACTGGCCATATTTTGGTAAGCCATTCGTTCTGCTCTATTTCCTTTTGGTTATGGTCACTGGTATGAAGTTCGCTCAGATACCAAATAAAGGAACCTTGCTCAGGAATAAGGCATTAAGAAGATTAATATGCCCATTTGTGTAATTACCCAAGTGTAGTTACAGGATGAGAGCTATGCTCGTAGTGTCCCGTCTTCCCGTGTGTGTGTGTTTAATTACCTAAGTGTAGTTACAGGATGAGAGCTACGCTTGTGTCCCGTCTTCCCAATACTCTGTCGTATAATGCTTTGAAACTACTGACGGTTTTGGGCATGAAGAGTGTGTGTGTGTGTGTGTGTGTGTGTGTGGCTCTTGTGTTGCTCCCATTTCTGCCATTTTGGTTCTAGCTTTTTCAGGCATGTTTGGGTGTTCTGATCTTTAAGTGTGGATTGTTGGTTCCTTCGCCTCTGTAGTGGTAATCTGACTGCCAAGTCAGGTAGTTAATAGAGCAGTAATTGACTTTCTTTATTTTTCCATGGATTGCTTGGAGATGGTGATGAGAAGTGTATGCTGATCTTTTGTGTCATAGCGAGTGGTTTCTATTGTGTGGTGGGGTTGAGTTTTCACTACTGTTTGAAACGTTCCACATCATGGTGATTCACTGATCAACTATATTTTGGCATGTGGATGGTTTGAGAAACAAGCAATGAATTGACCAGAAAGCTGCATTTCAGTCCTCTCCATTCCCTATTTTTTTTCCTCAAAATCTGTAGCTTAACTCTGCAATTCCCTATTTTCACTTGCATTTCATGATTTGCCACAGCTATTAATGCTGGTACTTCCTCATTCATTACTTAAATAATATACCTAAAATTTCTCCATGACAGGTTTCCTGGGAAGAGAGTTTAACAGATGGAAGCACATACCCTGTGACAGATGAGTCAATTACACATCAAATTGTTGATAGACCACACATTGAACGGAAGTATTTGTCAAGGTAATTTAGATGTTTTATTGAATGTATTCAGGTAATAAAGGTTCTCTGCACATTCTTAAGGTCAACAACTTCCCCAGCCTTGAATGGTGCAGTAAATTTAAAAAAAATTATCCATTCTAGATAGTACTTTTTAACCACTTTGACTGAAAAGTGGAGCAACAGTCTTGCTTTTCACAGACTGACGTTCAATCCCTGATTGTCCAAGTGGTTGGGTACCATTCTTTTCCTTTGTCCTATCCAAATCCTTATTCTCATATCTCTTCCAAGTGCTATATAGTTATAATGGCTTTGTACTTTCTCCTGATAATTACCTTGTGTACTTAAAATATATGCATTTGTTTGAAAAGTTCGTGATATCCAGCCTTTGATTTTTCAGTTATTTTAATGTATGGTTTAAAGTTAAGCCTTGTGAGGGGAGTATGGTCATGCTGCCTATGGACCACTTCAAAATGCAGAGGGGCACAGAGTGACATCCGAGATGTGGGTCGAGGTTATAATTCATGAAAATATCCATTTGGGAGATGCTGTAATGCAAAAATAAAAGGTTATCTCAAAAGTGTATAAAAAATACCCAAGGAACCTACATTAGCTTGAACCAAATGAGTCTCGTTTTTGTAATTTTTGTAAAGGACATGGTTGTTACACCAGATTTGCAGTTATGTTTATGATTTACGAAAATCAAATGTACTTCCATTTCGGTATTGGTTTAAGTGCGAGTTAGTGTAGTATTTATGTAGTAGTTTTATTTAAATCTAATAAATTTGTTTTTCTCAGGTATTACATTCAGCCACAGTGGGTGTATGACTGCATCAATGCCCGTATTCTCCTCCCAGTTCAAGATTACTTCCCTGGGGTAACTCTTCCTGCCCATCTCTCGCCCTTCGACATAGAGAAAGAGTTGTATGTTCCACCCGAAAAAGAGCAACTCTTGGCTCGACAAAAAGGAGATTTGCCTCTTGAGCAGCCCCTTACAATGGAGGACAGTGACGATGAAGACAGCGAGGAGGACGTTAAAGAAAGCGAGGCAGTAGTATTGAAGCCAGTGAAAAGTAAACCCATTAAAGGTATGTTGATGCAAATTAATGTAATCGTTGGGTATAATTAGATTTTATATGGCTTCTTTAATAAATATATGCTCTCCATATACAGTACCGGTCCCGGGTTTGATCCCGGGCGCCGGCGAGAAACAATGGGCAGAGTTTCTTTCACCCTATGCCCTTGTTACCTAGCAGGGACACTAAGCCCCGGAAGCACCTCAAGGTAGCAGTAAAATAGGTACCTGGGTGTTAGTCAGCTGTCACTGGCTGCTTCCTGGGGGTGGAGGCCTGGTCGAGGACCGGGCCGCGGGGACACTAAAGCCCCGAAATCATCTCAAGATAACCTCAAGATAACCTGTACCTCATTTTAAGTCATCAGTTTTGATTGTATATAAATTCATAGATGTAAAAGTGCATGTATAACTGAACATTTTAGAACTGAATATACATGTTCAAGCTGTTGACTTTTACACAATTAATAACCAAATTATTTTAGCTCTTAAATATTTTATATTTATTATTTCATCTGTTTTTGCATGTTAATTTTTAATAAATGCTGACAATTTAAGGAGTGAATTATCAACCGTTACCTCATTACTGATCAATGGTCAGTTAGTGGACAATATTCAAATATTGTATATTTTTACCAAAATTTAGTAGCTATCAATATCTTTAATTGTTATGTTATTTGCATATTGGTTAACTATTAATAAAGAATGGGAGTTTTGATTATGAAATATCAAGACAAAACTGGCCAAGAAGCTCCATAACTCACTTAAAAAAAACAGGCTTACCATAAATAAGTGCACAATGTAATAGTTTTATACGAGTCTGTAAATTTGAATGTTTATTAAACATACATTTCCATGTTTTTTTTTTTTTTTTTTTTTTTTGTATATATAAATATGAATGTCTTAATCCCATTAAATAGGTTCGTAAACAGATTATGACTATAAACGTTTAAAGTATTGCTGAGCAAATGACCATAGGGTGTGATTCACTTTGATATAAAAAGGGCACCACCTTAGAATGTAAAAGTATTAACACGCAAAAGAAATCTAAAATTTGATCGTTGTTTGTCCACTAGATGACAGTCGATCAGTAATGATGTAGACAAAGGATGACTTGTCTTCCAAGTCTGGCACGGACGATTTGCTCTTTAATCATTTATTTAAAGTTAAATAACATGTTGAGAACATGTAATAAGGAATAGATTATAAATATTTATGGGTTAAAATTAAACAAATTAATAATCCTTGTCCAATTTACAATCATCTACACTGCCCTTGGTTAACGCCAACATCAATATTCTCGTTTTAAACGTTCAGGTATACAGTGTGTACATTTTGTTTACATGCTTTGGTATGCAATCAATTGATGCAGAAAATTCAAGTGGATTATATTGTATACCACAATGTAATTACCCGGATTTGGTTTCCCATTGTCAGGGACAGGAAGCACATCTTAGGGTTATTCAGGGGTCCCTAGCCCAACTATTGGTTCATGATATTTTTATGCATATTAATGTAATCAATGAGTTTGATATTTGGTCATGATTTTATTTCCAGAAGTTGGAATATAAAATATTTGGGTTTATAACCCTTTTCTGTGTTAACATTTGATCTTGATTAGTTTGGGTTTTATAAACTTGAATAATATCTTTCCTGTTTTGTACTGCATCTCTAATAAGAAAATGGATTGCTCATGCCATCAGGATTCCTTAAAAATTTATCTTTTTTTTTTTTTTTTTTTTTTTAATAAAAACCCATCCTTGAGTCTCCATTTCATGCCAGAAAAATGGCCCAAATATACCAGCTCAGCCACTTTCCCAATTAATTTTATGTATTTTTGGTGGAAAAATAATCCAAATTCATTCATGCCTTTAATTTATGTTTTAATCATTTTCTATGTGTATAATTTTGTATTCATTTTTTAAGATTAAATTTCCTTGAACTTCTCAGTAGTTTTAGATTGTGAAAAGAAGAAACTTCAGCTAAATATTTGTTCTTGATATACAGTATTTTAAATGCTGATTGACATGTAAATTGACATTTATTGAGTTTATTTGAAATTTATGATGCTATGCACAGAGAAGTGTTTTATATAAAAGTGGACAGCTCCTCCTTTATGCACTGGAGGGTTAGGTGTTGGCAACAAGTGTAGTTGAACAAATCCACAAGGGCCGTGATGAGGATTTTAACCTGCGTCCGGGAGCATCCCAGACACTGCCTTAATCGACTGAGCTACGACAGGGTTAAAAAAGAGTTGAAACCGTTTATAACCCTGTCGTAGCTCAGTTGATTAAGGGAGTGTCTTGGGATGCTCCCGGACGCAGGTTCGAATCCTGGTCACGGCCCTTGTGGATTTGTTCATTTGATGCATCACGTTAGTGTGATTTCTGTGTGTAACAAGTGTAGATTTTTTCAGTCATAGGGTTAATACTGTGTATTTACTTTTATAGAAAAAGATTAGTAAGATGTCTGATTCATACTATTTTCAGGTAAAAAGGATAATGCAAAACAAAAAGAGAAGGTTGATGCAAAATCAGAAGAGAAGGATGAATCAAATCAGAAGAGAAGGATGATGGAAAACCAGACGAGAAGGATGCTGCAAACTCAGAAGAGAAGGATGCTGCAAACTCAGAAGAGAAGGATGGTGTTAAGGAAGTGAAAGAAACCGCAACGACAGAATTGCCTCGTCGTCGAAAGAAAATGGCCGTGCGCCCTGGTTACCCAGCAACCGTTAAAAAAGCTGTTGTAGAGAAGCAGGAAAAAGAGGAGAAAAGGTTAGCAGTCATGATGATTCCAAGAAAACAAAAGAAAATGTATCACATCCTTAGAAGGAAAGAACAGAGGCAGGCTGCAAAGGCTGCTCGACTGACCCAGAAGAGGAAAGTCATTGATGACCAAAATAAAGACAAGAAAACGAAAACAGTAGAGAAGGGTCATAAGAAATTAGCTAAATGATTTCTCTTGTGTACTCTACATCAGTGTTAATTTTTACATGAAAATATACCTTTAATTGACCATTACATAGCATCTTACTGTTAATAATTGAGTATATGGTATATACATTACAATGTACTGTATGCAATGACATTCTATTTTAATAAACTATTGACAAAACAGTTTGTTTATATAATTTCTTAGTACTGTACTTTGTGTAATACTGTGTAATAACAGTTTATTTCACAGTGTACTTATACATATTTATATATATATATATATATATATATATATATATATATATATATATATATATATATATATATATATTAGTATATAAAATATATACATAGTATATATTTAACACACTACAATTAACTGGTCATAATCTTTACACCAAATTTGCAGAATCTTATTATGATTGAGTCGAGCACAAAAATTTGACAATAATGAAGAGAAACACCACGATGAAAGTAAACTATTTGTAGGTAACGTTTTGCTGTTAAAAACTTTTATCAAATCTAGTAGATGCACATGCTTATAAAGTAAACAATTAAGGAAGAATCATGTCAGAGAAATAAGTGTTAATTTATATTTTAACATAATTGAGAAAACTGCAGACAGACTGTTGGCCCTTTCAATACAGCCTCTATTTATGCCGGACCAAACTTGGTCATGTATGCCTCATGTCTAACTTATGCTTTAAACAATCCATATTTAATAACATGTCAATCATGTTACCCAGTAATCTGTTTCATAAATCAACACTCCATTTGTGAAGTGTGTTTCCGAATCTAAACTTTTGCAATTTGTCCCAATTGTTATGTCTTTTATTTTGTGTTTGTATATAAGTACATTAAGTTTTCTCAGTTTCTTCTAAGAGAGGTTGCTAATCTCCAGTATAAATTTTGTTATCCTTCCCTGTGCATTTTCTAAGTTTTTTGTTCTGTAATGTGTGTTATGAGCATGAAAGGATGGGCAGACGTGGTGAGTGAATGTGTGAGGAAGTAGGGATCAGTTGTGAACAATACACAGGATATGGTAAGTGACATTAGTATGTGGATGCTGTTTACAAGAAAGTTTCATTCGTATGAGGCCTTATTCTACAAACTTGTCGCTGACTTATACCTTGCAAAATACTGGAGAGAACAATCGGAAACAGAAGAGGGGACCGTCTAGAGAGAACTAATATTGTACATGGCGGAGCATGGTTTTATAAAGAGAGAGTAGTGTCATTGGGACCTATTAGATTTCTACAACCAGGTTGCCAAGATTCAGCGGGATAAAGAAAGACGAGTGGACTTCATCTTCCTATCCATCTTGCTTAAGTAACTGCTATTTTATCATGGTGGTGGGATTTGAGTACTGTACAGTACTTTGTTTGAATGCAACAAGTGCTGTTAGTGGGTTCTTTTGAACTTTAGGTAGGCTGGGGAAGCAGGACCATATTGTTCTGTGGCCAGGAGCAATCGGCTTACTTCCCTTCTAGTTCCCTGATACAGGGAAATAGTTTCCATGCCCTCGCCACCAAGACTAAAGTTCTTTTAATAGTCTACTAGTTACGGCTACTTCTGTACAAATACTGTTTTGAACAGAAATATATTTCTATACCTCAGACCAAGAACTATTAGATGAATATAATTTTCATCAATTCTGCCCTACTGATTTTGGTGTTGCCACCCCAGTGCAATAGGCACACTCATGCTTATTGCAGACAATCATTAATCAGATAAGAGCAAAATTTTGACACACGATCACCTTGTCACATATTGTACTTACTGTAACATATGATTCAAAATTAAATTTACGGTAATACTGATGAATTAAGTTCATTGGTTTAGCGAGTATCAATAGTTATAAATGACAAGATGACCTGGACAGACTGAATGGTCCAACAAATGGCTGCTGGAATTTAACTCAAGTAAATGTAAAGTAATGAAGCTAGGTGGAGGTAGTAGGAGACCAGATGCATGATACCAAAGGGAGATGAAATCTTCTAAGAAACAGACAGGGAGAAGAACCTGGGAGTTGATATCACACTGAACCTGTCCCCTGAAGCCCACATAAAAAGGATATCATCATCAGCACATGCAAGGCTGACTAACATCAGAACTACCTTTTAGAAATTTGTGTAAGATAAAATTTTGAACCTTGTATACCGCATGTCAGGTCAGTCCTGGAATATGTGGCCTCAGTATGGAGTCCAATTCACGTCAAATTTGAGACGGAAGTTGGAAAAGATTCAAAGGTCTGCCACTAGACTAGTTCCAGAACTATGGGGTATGAGTTACAAGGAAAGGCTGTGTGTATTGCACCTCACGTTGCTGGAAGAACAGATAAGGGTGACATGATTACCACAAAATTCTAGGGGGGTATTGACGGTAGATAAAGACATTATTGAAATGCAGGTGGTACTCCCATAAGGTGACACAGGTAGAAACTGAGTACCCAAATGAGCCAGATAGGTTAGAAAGAATTTTGTCAGTGTCAGAGTATTAATAAATTGAATGCATTTGTAAGTGATGTGGTGGAGGCAGACTCAATACACAGTTTCAAATGTAGATATGATAAGAGCCAAATAGGCTCTGGAACCTGTACAACAATTAATTGACAGTTGAGAGGCGGGACCAAAGAGCCAAAGCTCAACTCCCACAAGCACAATTAAGTGAGTATGACAGTTGCCTAATTCCCAGGTACCTATTTACCTTTCCTACGAGCGCAATAGTGGAAAAGATTACAGACACACAATGGGCTTAGAAACTGATCTCCAAATTCAGTCATCGTAGAAAGATAATCTTGTTAAGGTAGTTACGTAGTCTAACATAATTCATTGTGTCGGGGGACAAGAAGCCAGGGTGTGTTCATACACGTTTGGCTTTTATCGAGGTCCCCCTCAAGGCCGAATTACTGACCCCGCCTAGGATGCAACCCCACAACAAGTTGACTAACTCCTGAGTACCTACTTATTGTTAGGTGAACAGAGCCACTAGGTGAAAGGAAATGTGCCTAACCATTTCTGTCCCGCCCGGGATTCGAACCCAGAATTCTCGATTGTACGTCGAGAACAAACCTGACTGTACTACCGGGACCCTTTTTTTTTGTTTTTTGTTTTTTGCTGTAATCCGACCTAGCTTATTCCTAATTATTGTCAGTAACTGAGCTGCCATCTCCAACTTGTTTGCAGTCACCTTTATTAGCTGCTTCCAGTTACCATTGCTCCCACCCCCAACCACTTGGGCTGGACGGTAGAGCGACGGTCTCGCTTCATGCAGGTCGGCGTTCAATCCCCGACTGTCCAGGTGGCTGCGAACCATTCCTTCTCGTCCCATCCTAAATCCCTAACCTGATCCCCTTGCAAGTGCTATATAGTCGTAATGGATTGGTGCTTTCTTCTGATAGTTCCCTTCCCCAGCTAGCGGTTGTTTTACCATCCTCGAGGACAGGTTGGATGCTTGCAGCTGTCCTATCATTCGCTTCTGCCGTCCCCCATACACCAGCTGCCTCCAGCCAGCCACGGCTGCCGTCCCCCATACACCAGCTGCCTCCAGCCAGTCACGGCTGCCGCCCCCCATACACCAGCTGCCCCTAACCAGCCGCGGCTGCCGCCCCCCATACACCAGCTGCCCCCAGCCAGTAACGGCTGCCGCCCCCCATACACCAGCTGCCCCCAGCCAGTCACGGCTTCCGTCCCTCATACACCAGCTGCCCCCAGCCAGTCACAGCTTCCGTCCCCCATACACAAGCTGCCTCCAGCCAGTCACGGCTGCCGCCCCCCATACACCAGCTGCCCCCAGCCAGTCACGGCTTCCGTCCCTCATACACCAGCTGCCCCCAGCCAGTCACAGCTTCCGTCCCTCATACACCAGCTGCCTCCAGCCAGTCACGGCTGCCGCCCCCCATACACAAGCTGCCCCCAGCCAGTCACGGCTGCCGCCCCCCATACACCAGCTGCCCCCAGCCAGTCACGGCTTCCGTCCCTCATACACCAGCTGCCCCCAGCCAGTCACAGCTTCCGTCCCCCATACACAAGCTGCCTCCAGCTAGCCACGGCTGCCGCCCCCCATACACAAGCTGCCTCACCTAACCAGCCACGGCTGCCCCCAATACAGCCAGTTAATAGTTGCTCTACCTCTCTTAACACCGCTACATATGGTCATTTGCCACGTCGGCAAGTTTCAAAACCTTCCTCAAGTTTTCTCTTAACAACTAAGTCCCCGCCGTCAAAACAGGAAGGTGTTGCTTGTGGGAGGGGCGAGTGTCCCCCCCCCCTTCTCCTTCTCTCCCACAACCATTCCCCCCCTCCCACGGTCTTGGCTCCCGGTCACCCCACACTCAGTCTTACTCCTCTTGTGTCGTAGTTGGTGAGTGCGGCGTTATATCTGTGGTTGTTGGGGAGCAGGAGCACCCCTGGAGGAGGAGACCCAGCAGGTGAGTGCTGGGGGCGAGGCAGGAGGCCCCCTTCACCCTCGGGGCACACACAGGGGGGCTAAAAAGGGGGTTTAGTATGGAGGAGACATCGGTCAGGTCGTGCCGTCACCCGTGCCAAGATACCTGTGCAGCTTACCTTTTAACTTGGCTCGTTGGCTCACGCTTATCTCGCCTTGTAAATTGTGTTATTTCTTGGTTGATCTACGACAATTGTATCTTGAAGCTCGGCAGGGCTGTTCTCGCGTGTTGACAGGCATAGGAAGTGTTTTGTATTTGTCAGGGAGGCCTGTAGTACAGTTGTCGAGAGAGCCCCAAAGGGACGGTTGTCAGGCAGTCCCATAGGGACGGTAGTCAGGCAGATCCAAAGGGGTAGTTGTCAGGCAGGTCCAAAGGGACAGTTGTCAGGCAGGCAGATAGGAATGGTTGTCAGGCAGGCCCAAAGGGGCAGTTGTCAGGCAAGCAGATAGGAATGGTTGTCAGGCAGGCCCAAAGGGGCAGTTGTCAGGCAGGCCAAAGGGGCGGTTGTCAGGGAGAGACTGGGGACAGTTGTTGAGGAGGCTCGGGGCGACAGTTGTCATGCAGGCTCAGGGGACAGTTGTCGGGGAGGCTCGGAGGACACTTGTCGGGAAGGCTCAGGGGACAGTTGTTGGGGAGGCTCAGGGGACAGTTGTCGGGGAGGTTCGGGGGACAGTTGTCGGAGAGGCTCGGGGTCAGTTGTCAAGGAGGCTCGGAGGACAGTTGTCGGGAAGGCTCGGGGGACAGTTGTCGAGGAGGTTCGGGGGACAGTTGTTGGGGGGGGGGCTCGGGGGACAGTTATCGGGAAGGCTCGGGGGGACAGTTGTCGGGGAGGCTCGGGGGGACAGTTGTCAGGAAGGCTCAAGGGACAGTTGTTGGGGAGGCTCGGAGGACGGTTGGCAAGGAAGCTCGGAGGACAGTTGTCAGAAGTCTCGGATGACAGTTATCAGGAAGCCTCGGGAAACAGTTGTCAGGGAAGCTCAGGGGACAGTTCTCGGGGGGACAGTTGTCCTGGAGGCTCGGGGAACAGTTGTTGGCAAGGCCAGTGATGCAGGGACAGGAATTTAGTTCAGCTTATTGAAGTTCCTCTAGGTTAGGCCAACAACTGACCTTCCCCAAGATGCTATCCACAAGTCACCTGGCTCCCCAAACACTTATTTACTGCCAGGTTAACAGAGGCAGCAGGTGAAAGAAAACATTCCCAAATGTCTCTCTTTTTCCCAGGAATCAAACTCGGGTTCCATTAATTGGGAATCAACTGCTCTAGCCCTGTAATGTAGCACAGTCATTCATGTCTTTAGCCCACAGTTGATGGATCTAGGTTCAATCCCTGGACAGGACAGAAACATTTGGACATATTTCCTCTCACCTGATGCCTCTATTCAACAGTTGAATTGGTACACAAGAGTTAAATAATTGTTGTGGGTTGTATTCCGGGGAAGGTCAGTAGTTAAGGGCCTCGGGGGGGCTCTTCAATAAGCTTAAGTACAGTACTGGCTTGTTGCCCCCAGCTACGACAATGATAAATAACGTCACATGCTATTTTTTTTCCTTTAGTTCAAATTATGGAAAGCGTTTCTAAACAGTATAACAAGAAGTTGTGTAAATACATATTTTTTCATGTTTTTTGTGGATGAATATTATATATCCCATAAAGAACAAGAACAAATGAGAAATCTAACATAAAGATAAATATTTTGTAAGCATGACAGCAATGCACCGTAACACTAAACTATACTGTATTATGGTGTATTGTATTAGTATTTTTTAGCTGATATGGGGAAAGGAGTATTGGGGGATCAAAACACCTAACACCGGACAGTCTTAATTGCCATCAGAGATATTGCATTAATAATATATGGGCTTTTACACAGTTTTCAGCCCAAATAAAATAAATAAATAAATAAATGTTTATTTAGGTAAGGTACATACATAAAGAGATTTTACAAAGTTTGTTGGATTAATAGATAGAGCTAGTACATACAATGCCTAAAGCCACTATTACGCAAAGCGTTTCGGGCAGCAAATACATTGTTGCATTACTTCACATTGTTATATCTAATGTTTTATTATGTTCAAATGGTTCAAACACTTCATGGGCGTGAATCTTTTTTTTTCTTTTTTCTTTTATTTTATTTACTGTATATATACAAGTTCTTACATTCTTGTAAAGCAATTAGCACGCATAGCGTTTCAGGCAGGTCCTTACTATTAATTTTCCCTCCAATACGACCCGCCAAATCGTTTAATAACCAGGTACCCAGTACTGGGTAAACAGAGGCTACAGTTGAGGATTGGCACCCGGTCAATCCTCTCCGGCCAATATACGAACCCAATGATATACAATTCTGTGCATGGGGTTCAACTACAGTACTGCAAACTACCTCAAACCCATTATTACCTAGCAAAAATCTATCAGAACTGTAATGAACTCTGTCTTCAGGCAACAGACAGGCCCCTCTGTTTAAATCTCAAAATATCCTATACATACACTCACTACACACATTCCCTTGTGCTCTTTACCATTAACCTTATTTTTAGATTCTAATCCTGATTTGGAACTCTTCCTTGATACGTGTAATAGACCCCATGGACCAGAAATAAATCTCGTTGCTAACCCTAGAGTCAGACTAAACCTGTGCGAACACTCCATTCAAGTAAAAGGACCTAGCATATGGAACTTGTTCTCTAATGAATTGAAAAAAATCCAACTTATACTTTACTAAAAAACAGAAAAGTACCTAATTTCATGCTCGTAGTTTCCACACCTTGTGCTACCGAGTCTTTTGCTTCACATTCACCCAATTTAGTACGCAAGACATAGAATTTCATTAGTATAATCTATTCTATCATCTTATTGTTATGTTGAATTCAAATTATGTTACAATGTGCAGTACCTATTATTTCATTTGCTGGGTTGTTAGCTTAAGGACCTGCCTGAAACACTGTACTCGCCTATTTGTACTCACCTCTTTGTGCTTGCGGGGGTTGAGCTTTGGCTCTTTGGTCCCGCCTCTCAACTGTGTGTTAGTGGCTTTGCAAGAATGTAAGTCACCTGGTTGATACCTGGTTGATGGGGTTCTGGGAGTTCTTCTACTCCCCAAGCCCGGCCCGAGGCCAGGCTTGACTTGTGAGAGTTTGGTCCATCAGGCTGTTGCTTGGAGCGGCCCGCAGGCCCACATACCCACCACAGCCCGGTTGGTCCGGCACTCCTTGGAGGAATAAATCTAGTTTCCTCTTGAAAATGTCCACGGTTGTTCCGGCAATATTTCTTATGCTTGCTGGGAGGACGTTGAACAACCGCGGACCTCTGATGTTTATACAGTGTTCTCTGATTGTGCCTATGGCACCTCTGCTCTTCACTGGTTCTGTTCTACATTTTCTTCCATATCGTTTACTCCAGTACGTTGTTATTTTACTGTGTAGATTTGGTACTTGGCCCTCCAGTATCTTCCAGGTGTATATTATTTGATATCTCTCTCGTCTTCTTTCTAGTGAGTACATTTGGAGGGCTTTGAGACGATCCCAATAATTTAGGTGCTTTATTGCATCTATGCGTGCCGAATATGTTCTCTGTATTCCCTCTATTTCAGCAATCTCTCCTGCTCTGAAGGGGGAAGTGAGTACTGTACTGAGCAGTACTCAAGACGGGACAACACAAGTGACTTGAAGAGTACAACCATTGTGATGGGATCCCTGGATTTGATCCAGGGATCAAATACTGATGTACACCGGTATACAGGGAGTACACCAATGTGTGTACTCTCATAAAGTGATGTACTTTCTTGTAGAGTGAATATAGATAAATAAATAGTAGTAATTTCTACAAAATTATGCATATTATATTACACACCATTGTGTATGTACATGCATGTACATTTTGTAAATTGTGCATTGTAATTTTTGTAAAGGGTATTCACCACACAGTATTTTTGTCAAATCTTGAAAACCAACTTAACATATACCTGTATTAAATTATAAAATTTAATATACAGTATGTTTATGATCATGTAATAGAGTTACAAGTAAAGTATATAAGAGAAGATTTTTATATAATCTGTAAATTTCAGTATATTTTTTTCCAATCGAGTGGGAAAATTTGTACCTGAGAGAAGTGAAGAACAGTTGTCCAACATCTTCTTTTAATTATTTTTTACATTATTGTACTGCAGTAGTCTTGACTAGCAAAACTTGAGTGTGTAAAGGGTAAGGTGGTTTATTTTGTTATAAAACGTTTTTAACAAGATGTTCATCAACGTGCACTAAAAAGGACAATTCCATGGGAACCACTAACCATTAAGGTTTAACATAAATATGTTTGGTATGCATTGGTAGCATTTTCAGTATACCTCCATTAGTATAATATTTTCAATATATGTTTAGATATGTAGATTTGGTTTTGGTATTTGTAGTTCCATTAAATACCCAATTTAATTGTCAAATCTTCCCCTTAAGTCTTATACTGTTGTCAAGGTATGCAAATAGAGCTGGAAATATATGGGTCAGGTGGTAACGAGCATCCAGGTCATAACATCTGCCGTTTTATGATTATCCCCCCCTCAGCTTACTGGCACAATGGATTATTCTATATAGCAGACGATTATAGTGTCTGGGATCCTCTCGAACGTAGGTTCGAACCCTCGTCCCGGCCCTTGTGGATTTGTTGATTATTCTATAATTCATGTCTCTAAGGGCACCTATATACATACTGTAGGCTGATGACAGCATAGTCAGAGATCAAGGTGTCTTAAGTGGTTCCAAGGTACAACAGGTAGCATTATAAAGTAAGTCACTTGGATATAAATGAAGTATAGAGGAGAAATAATTTCACACCATTATAGCTTCTATGGCTCTTAGTTCAACTGTTAAAGGGCATATTGGTTTTCATGATGGTGGCTGTGTTCGCACGCATGTTGTGATACTAACCAGAAATGGCAGGTAAGTTTGTGTAGGTACTGTATATGGCAAACATTTTCTGCTTATTATTCCATATTTTGAAAATATTGGTACCAGTATGACACACAACTTTTAGGGTGGTAATACAGTGTATGTGAATTGAACTATTTAAAGTCATATTTTGATAAACATCTGAATATGTTGTGAGGGAGACATACAGGTATGCTGTACTTGTGTTGGAATCTGAAGAAATGCCTCCACAATCCTATGTACAATGGTGGAAAGACACAGTGTAAGGCTAATATGTAGGGTAATATTGCCTGTCTCCAGACACTTATTGATATTCTCTGTGAGCCAACAAATAATACTGTATTTAGTTTTAGGTTTATTGCAAAATTTGGGTATGAATCTAAAGAGGAGGCCCTATTCTATAAAATTACACAGGGAAGAATGGTGTACTTTTTATGCAAGACCCATAGAGATACTAAACAAAATGACATTTACTCACAACAGTAAGTCTGAGTAAGTCTTGCTCAGTAAAAGTAAATCCAGACACCCTAATGGAGATGCATTTGTAAAGGAAATTTGCCAGTACAGTATTACCATGTATATTATGGTCTATATTATAACATTTCATTAGGCAACTAATGAAGTGGTGAAAATAATGAACTAAGGAAACTGTTAGGCAACTCTCCTAGAATAACAGATTTGGTTTTCATATATTGAACACCATGTGTGTTAGTAGACATACACTATATGGGGGTGTTGGAAATTAGTACAAGGTATCCCAATGTTAAGTTGCTCATTTTTAGGAAACCAGTGAAAAACAAAATTTAATATGGGCGAGTCATGTTATCAGGTTGTGAGTATTCTTTGACGGTGCTAAAGAGTATTGACTTTTTTTCTGAGTACCGACTGACAAAATATCAAACAAAAATATTGTTTGATGATATTTTGTTTTTACTTTCTTGCTAGGTGACCTGTATTTAAGAGACCATTGGCCACTAAGGTCCAATATGAATACACAAGATAGCATGGTGTATTTTGACTCTAAATGTCTTAAAAAAATATATACACTGTAACCTGAAGTTTCACGTTAAAGAAGATACTTTATGTAAATCATAAGACCCATGCACTGAATTATGGTTATTAATAATATATATATATATATATCTCGGGGTTCTGTAAGGTTCCTTTCATATTTTACTGTAATTTGACTGTATTTAATGAGTTCTTTACATATACAGTATATTATACCTGTATGGCTTCACTGGTTGAGGCACAATAAAAAAAATTTGGGTATGAGAGTCTGTAAAATGTAAATTTATATATATTTTTTTCCATTTCAATAATGTTATGCATATAAGCATGTTATTCATTATTTTTGAAATGTACTCAATATTTACTGAGGAAGATGGACAGTATTCATGCCATCTTGCTCAGCAAGTACATATACTGTACTGTACTGTGCAATAATGCCGCCACCAGTTAATGCACTTTCAGGATGTTGGTGCATGTAATACAAGCAACAAACTATGAAAATTCATGGACCTGCAGACTGTAACAAGTACAGAGCATATTTTTGTATTGACAAAACATTGATCATGAAGTGTGTACCCTTGTAAGTAGAATATATATACTGTACTAGTTTGGCCAACAAATATTCATTCTGTAAGGTAGAACACTTCAGAGAAATTAATGTGTACCGGAACCAACGTAGATGTTTCAGTGCTCGACCTAAATGTATTTTCAGGTTCAGTGAAAATAAGAAGACTAAATTAAACTGTGAAAGGCCTGTTGGCCCATGCAAAGCATCTTCTATTTATGCCTATCCTAATGTGTTCATATTTATGTCTAGCCTTTTTTTTTGCACATCCTGCCATGACTCCTGGAACTTGTCTTCATTGAGTATTATGTTGTATTTAGTGACGCACTGAAAGACCTCTTTGAGTATTGTGATGGAATCCCAGGTACCAGAGAGTTGGGCAACTGCTGTGGGTTAAATCCTGAGGATGATCAGTCATTTGGCCCAGGGAGATCTCGATAAGTATAATAGGCATCATGTTCTCGATAATAGGACTCCATTACTTGTTCTCTCATAACTCACCAGGGTGGGCGGGATGGAGGTGTGCGGTGAGACGTAAGTGTGTGTTGAGTTGATTGTGTGCATGTGGGAACATGAGTTATTCTTAAGATAACACATTAATCACCGGAAACAGTTTTAGTTTTTCAATTCAATTTCTTTCTTAATTATGCACTCCATACCATCCCATGGGTGGTAATTGTAATCATGTTAATGCCATAAGGCATCACATGGGGGCCTGACGGCTGGGTAGACAGCACTCAGGGTTCATAATCCTAAGGGTACGGGTTTGATCATCGGCGGAGGTGGAAACAAATGGGCAGAGTTTGATGCCCCTGTTCACTTAGCAGTAAATAGTTACCTGGGAGTTAGCTGCTATGGGCTGCTTCCTGGGATGTGTGTATGTGAAAATTAGGATTAAAGACTTGCCTGAAATGCTATGCGTGCTAGTGGCTGTACAAGAATGTAAGACCTCTTGTGTATATATATTATATATATATATATATATATATATATATATATATATATATATATATATATATATATATATATATATATATATATATATATATATATAAATAATGATGCATTAAACTGATTTCAAACTATGTAGCATTGCTTGACAGACTTATGCTTAGAGTAATTACACCAGAATTAAACCATATGTACAATAAAGCATCATTAAGATGCTTTAGATCACAATCGACTTGAGAATGGTCCAGGACGGACCGAAGCGTCGTCGTCCCTTCACCTTCTAGTGTGTGGTCTGGTCAAGCATCATTAAGAGTTGAATAAACAAGTAGTTGGGAGAGTGTGTGCCGCCGTCGCTGGCACCAATGAGTGCCACCACGACGGTCCAGTTCATGACACCAAGATGCACTTCTCACAAGACCCAAGTGACTGTTAACAAATCAGCTGCTATAATCACCAGGTGTCGGCAACTGATGTTAATACATGGCGAGGTGTACACAGGCCTTCATAGTGTGCAGTCAGGAAAACGAAACAGAAATAGCTGCATACTTCACCAGACGTTTCCAAGGCTGCAGCACCGGGCGTGCAAGTTAGGGTAGGCCTATAGGCCATTATTTACAACGCGATTATACATAAACAAATTCAAATTTTTATTCACGTAAAAATTCATATATAGATGATGAGTTACAAATATAATGTTGGATTTAAAGATAGAGCTAGTACATACAATACCTTAAGCAATAATACGCATAGGGTTTTGGGCAAACATTCACTTTGTTAAGATAGTCCTATACACATCCCCCTTGTCCAGTTAAGACATGCCTATACACATTCCCCCGTTCGTTTGGGATATGCCTATTCGTAGCAAATATTTATCTTGCTTACTATTAGGATAGGCCTATACATAGACATCCCCCCCCCTTGTTCACAGGCAATGTCTGGGATGTGTAGGCCTATCCTTTGTTTACAGTAAGAGTATAATATATACAAAACGCATGGCACCAATTGACAATAATACAATATGCTAAACAGGTAAAATAAATAGCTCTTAACATGTGGAGAAGTGTCCGTGAAACTGTCTTGGGAAGCACTTCAACTTGCCTAACAGTCATATAAACAAGTCGAGAGCCAGAGAAATGTGAGGGTGTTGAGTACGTGGGTGGGGAGGGGAGAGGAGGAAGCGTGGAAGAGAAGGGTAAGGAGAGGGGAGAGGAGACAAGTGGGTGAAAGGGGGGAGTGGAAGAGCATGGAGAGGTGGGAGGTAGGGGGCGCTCCCCTCACCAAGAGCGGCAGGTATGCGGAAGACAGCCGCAGAAAAACTGTTGATTAGTTAATTTTTTCTTAGTGTAGAGCGACGACCCGCTCACCTAGTGAGGATGGGGCGCACCGTGCCTGTACATTTGACACCTGGCACTTTCTGCCACCAGGCACTCCCCGCCACCTGGCACTCCATGCCCCCCACCAAGGTTCTCCGTCGCCCGGCACTGTCCAGCCCTTCTTATTCATGAAGTGGTGCCCGGCACCTGTTCAGGTCTTCCTGCCCGGCACCTGCTACAGAGTCCTTAACCTAAAGAGAGAAAGAATCAACAAATTCAAATAAGAATCATCCAGTGAAAAAGTAAAGTTCCCCCAGGGTATTGTGCTTGTCCCAGTACTTTTTCTTATCCTCACATCTAATGCAGACTAGGACACAGATTATAGTATCGTATTGTCTTTTGCAGTTGACACTAGGATTTTCATAGACAATACAAAGGACACTGCAAACCTCTAAACTGATGTAAATCATGAATATTATTCAAATCACTTTGGCTTTCCCGCCTTGATTAATGCTTGGTACTCACTTCTCTTAAAAGCAGGATGTATTTCTGAAATCGAGGGAATTCAGAGAACATGTACGGTACACACAAACACGGTAAAGCATCTATCTAAATTATTGGGACTGTACCTGAGCTCTGCAGGCCAGGTCCCAAATTTGAAAAACAAAAGATATGATAGGGAATGCAAAATAGGCCGAGTGAAGAATAGGTGTCAGAGGCACAATTAGAAAACACTATATGGGCATTCAAAGGTTCTCAGCTATTTATATCCTCCAAACAAACAAGGAAATGTCTGGAAGAAAAGTGGACGTGTCCAAGAAACAAGAACATTTCTGCAGGAAATGAACATATCCAACCGAAATGGTTGTGTGCGCAGAGCTCCAAGCAAGTCTTTTGGACCAAGTTATTAGAAGTCAAACCTGGCTTCAGGCCAGGCTTGGGGAGTAAAAGAACCCCCCCCCCCCAGAACTCACTGCAGGTATACCTCAGGCATACTGAGCAACCTGTCCTCTTGAAAAGAACGTCACTTTTGGCTCGTATGCGCGCTATGACCAAATTTGGACGTAATTTGAAAGGAAATCGACTCACAAAAGTGACGTACTGTTCCGTTTTCTGTTTGAGGCGTCGCACTGGGACTAGGCATCAGTTGTTAGAAAAACGTGACGAAACGTCTTCGGCCTGCGCAGGAATCGAATCCGGTAACCCAGGGTTGTGGTCAGACTCCCCTAGCTACTACACTATATATCTTTTACAGACATGAATGTGAACCTTTAACATGGTACCTATTTATATATGCTAGGGATATAAATATTTTGTTTTGACGTGGTGTGCATGTTGCAGATAACATTTAGTGTTTTGGGGGTGAAGTGGTAACGCACCTTAACGCGGGTTGCTACATGTTACATAGCACATGGATACATATTACAGGATTTGGATGATGTCTAGCTCGTACGTTAAGGAGTGCGCAGCCATGCGGTTGATTCTAGAGCATTCGGTGCTGTAGGGCAAGCTGTCTCTTGGCCTGAGTGGAATACCTACTCCCGGCACTCATATAAAATAATTTACTTATCTGAAATGTCAGGGGCTGATGTCTCAGTGTATCCTTAACCAAGAACGGGGGTTATATACCCAAGGTCTTGTGTTGACGTCATTATATGTGAGAGATTTAAGAGAACATGCCACGAAGACTGGATTACCTGTGTGAATCAACATGACTTGTGGGAATGTGTCTTTCCTTGACAGTGGTGGTGGCGTAGTGTGTGTGTAATAGTGTTCGTACACCACCTGTGCAAAATAATGCCTTTATCCACCCTGTCAGTTTCCCAGATAAATTTGTAGGCAGTAATGATGTCAAACCCCTAACTCTCTTGTGTTCCAGTGATGTGAGGTTTAATTCTAGTAGCCTTTTCTTTTATAACTCATATCTCCCAGCTCTAGGACTAGTCTGGTGGCATACCTTTGAATTTTCTCTTAACTTCTTGTGCTGGACTACGTACGGACTCCATACTAGAGCCGCATACTCAAGGATTGGTCCGATATGTGGTACTCAAGGTTCTGAAGTAGTTTTCATGTTGGCCAACCTAGCATATGCCGTTGATAATATCCTATTGATTTGGGCTTCAGGGAATAGGTTCGGTGTGATATCAACCCCTAGATATCTCTACCTGATTCTTGAAGGATTTCGCCTCCCAATTGGTACCTTGTGTCCAATATCCTGCTCCCTACACCTATTTTCATTACACTTGTTGGAGTTAAACTCCATTTGTTGGAACATTCCTTCATTTTGTCCAGGTCATTTCAATGTAGTCTCTCGCTGTGTGTGTTTGGAGAGGGGGAGGTCATGCAGCATTGCATTATTAAATGATCATTCATTAAACTTTAGACATTATAGTCTATAGAACTGGATCTTTATAATACTTCATCCACTTTTTTTTTTTAGGCATCTTAGTAATCCATCCAAAGTTTGCGAGTGCTGGCTTCATACAACTTGAATGGAAACCATCCATCAAGATGGTGATCTCCGTATCTCACAGCAACCTCTCGACACAATCTCTGTAACCCTTCATTTAGTTTAGGGCAGCCGCATGAATGTACGTATATGCTAATAAACACAATTTACTTTGCTGGTAGCAATGTTGTTAAAAAAAAACTTAACTTGTTGATAAATTTTCTTAGGCTCCCGTATTAGTCTTTGGTAAACATTATTTAGAGGTCTTTACGTTTTCAATGCAAAAATCTGAACATCTTCAGTCAAACAATTGAACTACGCAACATATATATCATATAAATTACAACCTATCTTCAATTTCTTTAAAAATGCTGAAACATGTTTTTGATTCGCCCACGTGTCACATGGGTGAGAATAACGAACGCGTTGCGCGCCAAGTTTGTAATTATGTGAGGCAACTGACGTCAGTGCTGGGCGTTGATGGCTGCTCTCCAGGGACTATGAAGCAAGCGCAAGTGTCACCTTAAAGGTTTACATACCAATATTCCTCTCGCCTTCATATAATTATAGTTACTTCATCACTTTCATAGGCCCATTGCTTTTCTTTTTAAATATGCAGAATTGGGACGTTAACTTATCTGGCCATATATAAACACATCGCGATCTTAACATTTCTATATATCGCGATCTTAACATTTCTATATATCGCGATCTTAACATTTCTATATATCGCGATCTTAACATTTCTATATATTGTGCTTACACATAAATGTATTTTTTCGAAATCGTATATTTTTGTGTAAAGGAATTAATGTTATTCGAATTTGTATTATTGTACCAAAATGTGTGGTGGTCGTTCCAGTTCTCGTCAGAAACAGAATTAACAACGCCACAACAGTTGGGATACATAATGTGTGCTGTAGTTGTGACAAAGTACATGTCTGTTATACTTTCTGAAACTTAAGAGGCTAGGATTTGTGAACCCAAGTTTGTGTGCCTTGCCAATGTTTGTTTCAATAATGCCAACAATGTTTGTGACGCAGGAATATCCAGGAACACCGCCTCTTGACCTTCAAGGATGCTTAGCTCGTCAAAAAACAAAACATTAGGAGACAGCAATTACAACACTTTTTAACAAAATGAAAGGAAATTCATCATTGTTACCAATTTTACCACTTCAGAAATATAAATTGTAAACAGTATTCACTCCTACTTATATTTTATATGTGCTTTTACAGAGTAAACCCAAACTCATTCATATATATATATATATATATATATATATATATATATATATATATATATATATATATATATATATATATATATATATATATATATATACCTCCGTGGTCTGACACTGTCAGACCACGGAGGAAGAATTGAAACAGGAATTTCCTTAAGTACTTTCGTATATTAATACATCTTCATTCCTTCTTATACAATCTTCATTCCATTAATATACAATGATGTATATTAATACATCATTCCTTCTGAAAATGTATTAATATACAAAAGTACTTAAGGAAATTTCTGTTTCATTTCTTCCTCCGTGGTCTGACACTGTCATATTATATATATATATATATATATATATATATATATATATATATATATATATATATATATATATAATATATATATGTATATTATATATGTATACTGGAATGTAAAAAGACAAAAACAAATGAAACCATCCGATTTGTTTACGTTTACAAAAAAGGTTACTCTATAGAGTTCGTAAACAGGAAGACCAAGATGTGAATAAAATCTTGAAAGAACGTCACAAATCATTGTTTAGCAATCCGTTGGGCAACATAAATGGTAGATCCTACCCAGCGGGCACAATATCCAAAAAGTAACGTCAATTCAACGTTGAATCTACGTTACCCTTGGATATTGTGCCCACTGGGGGCGAACCTCTCCTGGGAATAGAAACTCGCAAAACTAACGCTTATGCAAATACCGTTGAGGCTTCAGACGCCATAACCCAGTCGGTAACGTTGAAACAAATGTAATTCAACATTGAAACGTCATTCTTGGATATTATATTCACTAGGTGGATATGCCAGTGGGCATAATATTCTACTGTATTTTAAATTCAACGTTACTCTTGAATTTTTGTGGGTATTGAAATTGAAATTGAAATTGAAATAAGTTTATTGAGGTAAAATACACACAAAGGGATGAGGTAGCTCAAGCTATTCTCACCCCGTTCAGTACAACGTGTTAATATATACATATACACACATCACAAATAAACATATTACCAAACATTCTGAGAGGTAAAAATATACATTTCCTCCCTCACAAGGAGTATGGTATCAGGCGTACACACAAATACTTTTATGACCTAGGTATACTGTATAGACAGTGGGTATTGGGTATTGTCCAAGAAAGAAGTACTGTATGCACCATTTACCAAGTTGTAATCTGACTATCAACTGTGGCAAACACATTCACCTGACTCGCAAACACTTTCCCCAAGCTGTACATTGGGGTTATCTGGTCAGGATTTATATAGCACAGTTGAGAAGTAACGACTTTTATAGCTCGACGTTACCTAATATCAAGTAAGAACATTACTTTAGTCATTATAACTTGCCAGTGTGGAGCGTAAGGTTGGTCCAAGATGGCAGGAGGAATTTCGCCGACGGGAGACATTATCTTTCTAATTGTCCTTTTTTTCTGTCGTACACAACATAACATTTCTGACTAAATGTTGTTAGATTATACAGCGTCAAGTGCATGGGAGTTAGTGTGGGTGTGTTGTTAATGTGGCCCATGGAGCACCCTCAGGTATTAATGGTAGTATTTAATCCCCACTTCTCGCTCTTAAAACTATTTTTTTACCATGTTTCGGCACAGTCGACTAGAGCGTATCTGGGAACACCTTCAATCCGCCCTCTGACCAAGTCCATTTCCATCCAGCGGTCGACCCCCAAAGACGCATTCATCAATTTTAACAAGCTGTTCATTCAAAACAGGAATTTTGTCGAATATAAATTAATATTATTTTATATTGCCATATTGTACATATTTAGGTACTGATTAGGTTAGGTTTAATTTTTAAATTTTGCCCCGAGGTCAGGTGTTTAGGTTCTGTTGCCGATTATTTGTAGTACGTGGGTGAAGCATTTATAGCGTTGTGGTTACAACAAATTCGCAGAGCACCGCTCCTGTGCCAGGTAAGTCCACTACGGACTCACAATAGCCCATGCTACTTGGAACTTGTTCCGAGTAGCTTAATCTATAACAACAACAACAAATTCGTCAGTGAAGCATTTGGTCCAGAAGTGTTCGAACGTCATCAGTTGTGAGTCGTGTGTAAACCGTTTTTCATTCATAAGCAGAGGGTTTGGCGGGTGCATGGAATGGATTCTGGGTCTTTATTTGGAAGACGGGCTGAACACCCAGCGCGTAGGTTCGAACGCTCATCATGGCTCCTGTGGATTTGTTCATTGTTATATCACAATAATGTGATTTCTCTGTGTATTCTCACTCTTCTTATTAGGTCTTAGACTTTCCTACTCCCAGCTCTTCTTGAGTTATACTGTATCAGTTTTACCTCGAACACGATTCGCCATTCGGTCTACAACCAGTTCCCTAATTAGTTTTGGGTGAACAATGGCAAAGTTAAGGATCGGTGCCCAAGCGTGCCTCTCTGCCCAGTGCTTCAACCGGAGTGGTGTGTGGTTGAGCGTGTTCTTCATGCTGATAGTAATTAGGAATGCAGATTAGGTACATTCCGCGCCTGAGCACATGCTCTCACGAGCCGTGAATGACAGCAGTAAAGTCTCCAGGTGCGACGATAGCCTAGTGAGTCAAGCGGTGACGCCAACAAAATTTCTCGTCCCTCTTCTCTACCTTAAAATACAGCTTTGGTTATACTGTGGACTGTTAATGGCGGCGTGGGTGCGCTGATATGTTAAAGACGCATTCCCCATCTGCCAGGCATCTTGCAGAACATCCCAGAAACCCTTCTTACATCCCCCTCCCTGCAGCCGTCTCATTGCGCCTCCCACAGTCATCCTGTAGGTCCTTGAGCCATCTCATCCCCCCCCTCCCGCTCTCTGCCACCTTGTCACGAGATGGTCACCTGTTTTTGACAGGCACGAATCTCGGGTGACATTTATTTATCCCAGTCAAGGTTATTTATTGCACACTTTGATGGGAGTGGTATGAGAGCGAGGCAGAGGAGCTTGAGCAGTGTGTGTGTGTGTGTGTGTGTGTGTGTGTGTGTGTGTGTGTGTGTGTGTGTGTGTGTGTGTGTGTGTGTGTGTGTGTGTGGTTAATGCACAAGCGTCATGGGAACCCAATATCTTGGTGGCGGCGCCGCGCGGTGTTTTTAAAAGTTTGACGGCGAAACCTCATCCAATATTTAACATACACAGTTATAAAACGCTATAATGAGTTTTATGTATTTTTCTTATTTTAGCCTCAGATTCCATGTACGCTATGATAATGTTCATCTAACAGAAATAGGTACACTGTTGTATGTTGCGTCCAAGGAACGGTCAGCCGTTGACTAGGTGGACTAACAGAAGCCTAGCAAATTTCCTGGTGCCAACACCTAGAAACCGCTGTGTGCAAATGATAGGCTCAACAAGGGCCTGCAAACAGTATCCACGAGGAAGACAGCAAAGCAGAAACAGAAACGCCCGAAACGCTACGCGTACTAGTGACTGTACAAGCATGTAACAACTCTTGTATATATCTCAAAAAACATGAACAGAGGCAGAAGAGGAAACTGTAATATGGACGAAAATGAGTATTATGGCTTGAAAGACAATGCATAAGAGCAACGCTCTTTAAAACAGGAACACTTTGGTAAATTTGCTGAAGTGCTGATCTAATATAATAATAAAACTCCAAATACGAGCAATCATCCTGAATTCCGCTCAAGTCACATTTCTGATTGGCATCGTATTTTGAAAACTGCAGGGGAGGATTTGGGCCAAATCTGACCAATCACCGTTTTTACTAAACGGTGAACTTATACTTTGTATAAGTATAATAATATATAATAATTGAATAATGTTTAATAACTGAATAATGTATAATAATAATAATGTATAAGTATAATAATAATGCATAAGTGTAATAATAATATAATAAGTATAATAATGGTATACTTCGTATGACATTAATTCAGCATTATCACATTTCAGTGTTTTGTTTAAATTAACATACCCAACTTGTGAGCCATTATAACACAACGTGCAAGAACACTGAACTTGCCACACACAAGAGGAATTGCTATTCTATTATCCTTCCCCTCTCATCTTCCTATCATCCCCCTTATCCTCCCCCTCTTCTTCCTCTTCCTTCTCCCCCACTCTTCCTCACCCCTATCCTCGTCTTCTTTATCCTCTCCCCGGCCCCCCCCCCCTCTCCCACATTACCGCTGCGTCCCTGCCAAATACAATTCTTCAAAACAGAATTTTGTTCACTCTACAGTACTGAAGTCTTGTGCTTAATGTAGTCACATTTGTGTGTAAGTTATGATCAAGTGCAGTTGCCACATATATAACCTGCGCTCCACTCACACATATAACCTTTGTGTCTCCAGAGAGGAATGTTCAGGTGTATAAATTGAAAGTTTCTTATCGAGAGATTGAAAATTCACCCCCAAGGCCCTCCTGACCTTCAGCATTCATCTGTTGAATTGGTAAGTACGCCAGATGAATGTGGGGTAGGGGGGGGGGTCTAAGGGTACCCCCATTTCAAGGTCCACCTTGCGTATTTTTACAGAGTTTCCTTAGCTGTGAGCTACCAGACGATGGAA
Source organism: Procambarus clarkii (assembly GCF_040958095.1). NCBI lineage: Eukaryota > Metazoa > Arthropoda > Malacostraca > Decapoda > Cambaridae > Procambarus > Procambarus clarkii. The sequence goes on along the minus strand of NC_091237.1, from coordinate 17,459,944 downwards.
GCCTACCAATATAGCGGCGGCCTTGAACCACACCGGCGAATGTTGGTACGGTACGGCGCATAGGTATGCGGAACCATATAATTTTTTCCCCGCATACCTGTTTGTGCGTTTTGTTGGCGTAGTGGAGAATATTATTATTAAAATAATTATAACTTTAATCTCTGCTAGATAAAGCTAGGAAATGGTCGTATTTTATTTACTTATATTTAATTTAATTATTCATATATGCAGGCAACATTGTACAAAGATGAGGTTCTGAATATATATCAGTTTATTTAATGCGGATACTTCTCCAGTTGAATGCGGATCTTGCAGCATTTTTCCAGACCATTAGTCTAGTTTTTATTCCTGGTAAATACGCACAAAGGGATGAGGTAGCTCAAGCTATTCTCACCCCGTTCAGAATAGAAGAGTGTTCAATATAATGGTCAAGAAAATGCATACTTTCTTTTTCACAGGGAAAGAGAAACACACTTTTAAGGTAATATATTTAAGGAATTCGACCCTACTTTTACGCGAGTTGCCATATGTGTGTGTGTGTGTGTCTTTTGTGTACTCGCCTATTTGTACTCACCTATTTGTGCTTGCGGGGGTTGAGGTCTGGCTCTTTGGTCCCGCCTCTCAACCGTCAATCAACTGGTGTACAGGTTCCTGAGCCTATTGGGCTCTATCATATCTACATTTGAAACTGTGTATGGAGTCAGCCTCCACCACATCACTGCCTAATGCATTCCATCCGTTAACTACTCTGACACTGAAAAAGTTCCTTCTAATGTCCCTGTGGCTCATGTGGGTACTCAGTTTCCACAGTGTGTGTGCGTGCGTGCGCGTGTGTGTGTGTGTTCTCTTTCAGTGGGAGTGTATAGTCCCATTGCCTTTGTCATTTAAACAGCAGGTGTATACAGTCCATGCAAGTCGGAATTGAGTCGTACAAACCCGTGTCAGTTACATACGCGTTTCTTACATCTTCCAGCCGCTTCTGAAAAGTCATTCTAGTCAAAACACTGATGTATGTCAATACAAATAACCTGATCATTTTCACCAATACTATTCGGCACTGGCTATTTTAATTTGGATTTGCGTATGCCGTCTGTCTTGGCATATATATGAAATCTTGGTAGATCCCAGTTACCTCCCATGAGGTAAGAGGCTCACTTGCCATTATTTGAGTCGAAAGTATATTTAAAAATATGAATTTGGCTGCTTTATATATGTAAAAAAAACAAAAACAGCAAATTGGTGGGAATAAGTGATATTAGAGTTTAACCAGCATTATGGAAGAGGTTTGGCAACATTTGCCAGTGATAATCTCGGTTTGTGGAACTTGGCTTACAGCTGAGGAACCAGTTAGTAATGGTTGTGAGAATGTCCAATTGGTCATCATATCGTCAGCCATCAACAATATTTACAGTAGACCTTCGTCCTTCCTGGTGGCGTGTGTTGTGAAGTTAGGGTGGCCCGTCCCTGTAACATATCTGTACCAAGCAGCTGATAAGGGGATGTGTTGATGGTGCTCCCACCGGAGTCTTATTTCCATCCTTGTTTTATTTCTTTGTAGTTGACTGTAGATGTTGACACCTACAGTTTCTCTGCAGTTTCATTTCCATAGATCTCGACTCAATTAGGGGACCCAATTAATTGCTCATTTTCTTCCTTGTATCTGAAGGTTCTGGGGGGGAAAAGGATGGCTGTACTCACTGATTAAGTTAGCATGGTCTGATGGTGACCTAAACACACGCCAGAAGATGAGGAGACGACGATGTTTCGGTCCGTCCTGGACCATTATCAAGTCAATTGTGATAATGATATTATCAACCCAATCGACTTGAGAATGGTCCAGGACGGACCGAAACGTCGTCCTGCATAGCTACAATTATGCTGAGCCTGCTGGCTGTTCTGAACCTTCGTGTGTCAAAGCTTCTCATCCTGACGTACGACAATGATGTCTACTACATCAATCCAAGTGCTCGTTTTAATAGCGAGGTGTGTTTGTGTGGGGGGGGGGGGTTATCTTGAGGTTATCTTGAGATGATTTCGGGGTTTTAGTGTCCCCGCGGCCCGGTCGTCGACCAGGCCTCCACCCCCAGGAAGCAGCCCGTGACAGCTGACTAACTCCCAGGTACCTATTTACTGCTAGGTAACAGGGGCATTCAGGGTGAAAGAAACTTTGCCCATTGTTTCTGCCTCGTGCGGGAATCGAACCCGCGCCACAGAATTACGAGTCCTGCGCGCTATCCAGCAGGCTACGAGGCCCCCAATAGCCACCAGGCTACGAGGGGGGGGGGGGGCAGGATCTTGTGCGGTAAGAGGGCTTTTGAGTTCTAAGTGGTTGTTTTAAAGTCATATTTTTCGTCGTCTGTGACGTGTTTGTGTTGAAGCTGGTTGTGTTGCTTCAAGGGTATATGACCCATACTTTGCTTCGGGGACTAGGTCAGGGTGGCGTAGCTGATGAGATTAGTGTGTGGTGGCAGACTGCTTGAACATGACAGCTCCTGCACCCCACCCCCGCTCCTTCTCTCTCTATATCTCTTCCTCTCGCTTCTTTTCCCTTTCTCCTCCACCCCCCCCCCCCCCACTCCCTGACCTTCGCCTAACCCCTCCACAAAAAAAGTCCTGCTCTTCTGTATCATATATACAGTACATAATTGTATATATAGTACACGCGTATATTTATGTACAGCTTGTTCACAATTACCAAAGTAGTGTTTTCTTTTTATCTTAATGACTTGCAATCCCGGTGAAGGTTTAGAATTGTTGGTTCTAGGTGAGGATAATGTTTGCAACATCTGGCCCTTGAGTTGTGCTCAGTCCCCTTCATTTGGATTTGTTAAAAAAAAAGTGAATTAACGTTTAAGCGTTGCGGTATGGACGTAAATATATGGAGTAGGCAGCTCCTGCCAAAAATGTGAGGTGTCAAATGCGGATATTTAGTTAGGCAATGTGGGTGTATAAGACCAGGCTTACTGGTGGTGGTTTTCATAACTATCTACGGGCTCACCATAGCCCGTGTTACTTGGAACTTTTTGTTCCAGGTAGCAAATCTTTAACAACAACAACAACAACATGGTGGTGGTTGTAGTAGTGGTGGTTGTAGTTGTGGTGGTAATCGTATTTACTCTGTGCAGCCTATCAGTCAGGTACTCTATCTCGCCAAGTTCAGTAGTTTGCCAGTAAATCTCTCTCATTCTCTACCGTTTGCATAGTTTGTCAACTCTTCTCTACCCTTTTTTAGCGTCGTCGCAGACCTGTAGGCACGCTAAGCACGATTTTTCTTTTTCTAAAGCCTCATTGGCACCTGTTTCCATATGCAGTATTAATCTTGTACGGTTGTTATTATTCCTATTATCCTCTCTTTCTCTCTCTCTCTCTTCTCTCTTCTTACATGCTATTCATGCCCGTGCCACCTCTTGGGTGGCTTAATCTTCATCAATCAATCTTCTCTCATCTTCCCCCACTCCCTTACCTGTAGGTGAATCTTCCTTTTGATGTGTGTCTATGTATGTATTAACACGATGTACTGAACGGGGTGAGAATAGCTTGAGCTACCTCATCCCTTTGTGTGTATTTTACATCAATAAACTTATTTCGATTTCAATTTCAATCTTCCTTTAAATATTGTGCAGGATATGCGTGACACCGATTTTGTAATTCTGTACCCACTGCTTCTCGTTACTCTTCTGTTCCGTACCACATGAGCTGTCTTTTAGTTGCTGGGCATCTCGCCCTGCCTTCATCAGTCATGTATTGAAGATCAGTTCACTAGGAGGAGGATACCGAGGGACTGTACAACTTTTGGTTAGGTTAGGCTAGGTTAGGCTAGTCTATACTAGGTTAGGCTAGTCTAGGCTAGGTTAGGCTAGTCTAGGCTAGGTTAGGCTAGGTTAGGTTAGGTTAGGCTAGGTTAGGTTAGGTTAGGCTAGGCTAGGTTAGGTTAGGTTAGGCTAGGCTAGGCTCCACGGAAATGCGTTGTGATCAGTTGCAGCCCCGCTCTTGCCAGGTAAGTAAGTCCACTATAGCTCATGCTACTAGGAACTTTTTGTTCCGAGCTACCTGAATCTAATACAACAACAACAGTAGCATTTTGTTGGCCCTACAGCTGTAGTTTGATCTATTCCCTCTACATGCTGTGTTGCCATTGTCGCTTGGATCCCGCCCTTCTAGCCACCGGCTGTTTAAAGCAATGACTCCTCTCATATTTTGCTATCAGATCTAGTTTTTACGATTATGAATAGTTTGCTTCCACAACCTGCTCCTTAAATTCATTCCATTTTTCCACTACTCTCACGCTAAAAGAATACTTCCTGACATCCCTGTGACTCTTCCACCAATGTTAGAATTTAATGTGAACATTTCGTCTATTTCTACTCTGTCAATCCCCCCTAAGTATTTTTTATATATTTCTATCATATCTCCCATCTCCCTTCTGTTTTGTCTAGTGTCGTAAGGTTCAGTTCCTTCAGGCGCTCTTCATACCCCATCCCTCGTAAATTGGGACGAGCCTCGTTGCAAACTTCTGAACCTTTTCCAGTTTCCTTATGTGTTTCTTCAGGTGGGGACTCCATGATGGCGCGGCATACTCTTAAGACTGGCCTCACGTAAAGCGCCCTAAGTGCCTTCTTACTTCGTGGTTTCTGAATGATGTTCTAACTTTTGCCATGGTGTGTGTGTGTGTGCGTGATTACCGGGGAGTGAGATCTAAATTTTTATTCCCCGCCTCCTTGCCGTGGTTGAGCTCTGCTCTTTCGGCCCGCCTTTCAACTGTCAGTTAACTGTTACTAACTACTAACTAATTTTTTCCCCACACACACACACACGAAGCAGTCCGTAACAGCTGTCTAACTCCCAGGTACCTATTTACTGCTAGGCAACAGGAACATCAGGGTGAAAGAAACTCTGCCCATTTTGTTTCTCGCTGGCGCCGGGAATTGAACCCGGGCCACAGGATTACGTATCCAGCGTGCTGTCCACTCAGCTACCAGACCCCCTTCCCCTTGTGTGCGTGTGTGATAATTTGCACGCGCATGGATGATGTGTGGGTTGTGTGAATGGATAAGTGTAGTGAATCTAACTGGAGTTTGTACTAGCGGGTAGAGAGGATCCTTTGATTGCCTCTGTTAAATCACTGCTCTCTCTCTCTCTCTCTCTCTCTCTCTCTCTCTCTCTCTCTCTCTCTCTCTCTCTCTCTCTCTCTCTCTCTCTCTCTCTCTCTCTTTCTCTCTCTCTCTCTCTCCCCCCTGCTGAGACCTAAGTCCTCGGGCTGTATCCTCGACTCTCCCTAGTAATATCCTCTATCAACACTATCACTAGAAAGGGATACTCTATCAACACTATCACTAGATCTTGCAGGCATGTAGATGCACGTCGGAAGGAAGCGCCATTTAGTCCATATAAGGCGGAGAACTACCTCTCTACCACCTCCTCCTCCTCCTCCGACTGGTAGTTGATTTCGCTATTATTATTTGTTTATGTGGAGCTCGCTTTGGCACAGGGTGGGTGCGTGACGTCACAGCCAGCTGGTTCGCCCATTTTGACACGAGGTGGTGTGCCAGCTGCAAGACCCGATGAGTAGTGGTGGCACTGGAATGTGTCAACTGCAAGGCCTGATGAATAGTGGCGGGGAATAGAGGATGTGCCTGCCGCCATGCATACCAAATACTAGTTGGCTGTGAATAGTGTATTAGTAGGCAGCTAGGCCTGCTGAGTAGTGGTGGTGGTGGCTCCTGTATGGTGCAACCAGCTTGGGGGTTAGTTAGTATGTACTCGGCTAATTGTGGGTTGAGCTTCGGCTCGTTGGTCCCGTCTCTCGACGGTAAATCAACTGGTGTACGGGTTTGAGACTGTGAATGGAGTCTGCCGCCACCACATTGATGAAGATTAAGACACCCAAAAGGTGGCACGGGCATGAATAGCCCGTAAGTGGTGGCCCTTTTAAGCCATTACCAGTATCAAAAGCTGATACTGGAGATCTGTGGAGGTGCGAATGCACCCTGCATGACGGGAGATGTCTCCCGGACCAAATGGTGATGCGCCACCACATTACTGCCTTACTGCCTTTATCTGCACTACTCTGATAAAGATTAAGCCACCCAAGAGGTGGCACGGGCATGAATGGCCCGTAAGTGGTGGCCTTTTTGAGCCATTACCAGTATCAAGAGATAATGGAGATCTGTGGAGGTGCTACTGCACCCTGCGTGACGGGAGATGTTTCCCAGACCAAATGGTGAAGCACTGACACTGAATGCACAATATTTCTAGTGTTTCTGTGGTTCATTTGGGGACAGCACCGCTCCTGTGCCAGGTAAGTCCACTACGGGCTCACCATAGCCCGTGCTACTTGGAACTTGTTTCGAGTAGCTGAATCTATAACAACAATTCATTTGGGTACTCAGTTTACACCTGTGTGGCAGGAAGGAAGAGAGCCTTCTGAGGTGAATGGGAATGAGCAGTTGGAGAGGGCCAGCTGGGAGGGGAGGGGAGGGGGGGGGTTAATAAGTGGAGCAACAGGTGGTGCTGCCTTGTTACCTCCCCCCCCCCGTGTTGCTTCACATACTAACCCCAGATGGCACTATCAACCCGCAGCTTTCCATATATTTATGGATTCGTTTTTCAGAATCTGGGACCTTCTATGAATTCGGATTTTTTTCTGGCCACTTAAATTCTAGATTTATAGTATAGTATAATATATCTATAATATATATATATATATATATATATATATATATATATATATATATATATATATATATATATATATATATATGATCCGCAGCAGCTCCGTATTGCAGTCGCTCTCTACCTTGCTGCCCCTATTCACACTGTTCATAGGTGTATTTGCGGTGAGGCAGATGCTGACGAATATGCACTACATGGCCTGCACTGTGGAAAATCAGGCGGTTGGCACTCAGGACACGTCGAAGTCGATGCCATTAAGAGGAGCCTTGCCTCTGCTTAGTGTCCAGCAGAGAGAGAGAGCTTTGCAATCTATTGAACCGTAACTCTTGCTAGCTTTGCTGGCCGACCAGATAGAATCACACTGCACCCTTGGAAAAATGGCCGATAATTGTCATGGGACTATACCTACATATCCACCTCTGGCAGGCACATGCATCACCCTGTCTGTCGGCCAAGCAGGAGCCGCAGCAACACAGAGAAAGAGACAAGTCAACCAAGTGCAGGGAAATAGATCACCGGTACAACTTCGTTAAAATAGGATCTGAAACCCTAGGTCCATGGGGAGATAGAGCAAGGTTTCTTAAGGATCTTGATTCCAGGCTCATTGACGTTACAGGGGATCCTAGAATGGCCACTTTTATCTTCCAGCGCCTCAGTGTCGCGATCCAGAGGGGGAAGGCCCACTGCATCTTTGGTTCCTGCCCGGCGTCGGAGGAGTTCGAAGAAATCTACAGCCTCTAGGAAAGAAATTTTCCATAATTTCCTCTTAATGTTCATTTTTTGTAAACAATCAGATATGTAACTGTATAACCTTGTATAATACAGTGCACAAATATATATATATATATATATATATATATATATAATATATATATATATATATATATATATATATATATATATATATATATATATATATATATATATATATATATATATATATATATATATATATATATATATATATATATGTGTATATATATATATATATATATAATCTTATAAAACACAGTGCTCGGAGAGCTACTTGCCTACATTACGTTATCTTGTTGATCTACCTTGCGACGATTTCGGGGCTCAGCGTCCCAGCGGCCCGGTCCTCGACCATGCCTTTTGGTTGCTGGACTGGTCAACCCGGCTGTTGGACGCGGCTGCTCACAGCCTGACGTACGAATCACAGCCTGGTTGATCAGGTATCCTTTTTTAGAGGGGCTTGTCAAGTTCTCTCTTGAACACTGTGAGGGGTCGGCCAGTTATGCCCCTTATGTGTAGTGGAAGCGTGTTGAACAGTCTCGGGCCTCTGATGTTGATAGAGTTCTCTCTCAGAGTACCTGTTGCACCTCTGCTCTTCAACGGGGGTATTCTGCACATCCTGCCATGTCTTCTGGTCTCATGTTCTGTTATTTCTGTGTGCACGTTTGGGACCAGCCCCTCTAATATTTTCCACAAGTAAATTATTATGTCTCTCTCCCGCCTGCGTTCAAGAGAATAGAGATTTAGGCATTTTAGTCGGTCCCAACAGTTTAGATGTTTTACTGAGTGGATTCTAGCAGTAAAGGATCTCTGCACGCTCTCCAGGTCAGCAATTTCTCCAGCTTTGAATGGTGCTGTCATTGTGCAGCAGTATACCACTTTAGAGAGGGAGAATCATAGACCTAGGGAGCCAGGTTCGATTTCCGGCAGAGTAGAAACAAATGGACATTTATTCACCCTAATGTCTCCATTCACCTGACAGTAAAATAGGTACTTGGGAGTTAGACAGCTGCTACGGACTGCATCTCGGGGATGTGTGTTAGTGCTAAAGAGAAATATAAGTAGTAAATATGAAACAGAAAAAATAAGTTAGAAAAGCTGAGGTCAATAATAAACAGAGATAGTGGTCTCATACACACACACACACACACACACACACACACACACACACACACACACACATACACATACACACACACACACACACACACACACACACACACACACACACACACACTGTAGATATGATAGAGCCCAATAGGTTCAGGAATCTGTACACCTGTTGATTGACGGTTACACGCTCACACACACACACACACACAGTGTAGATATGATACAGCCCAATAGGCTCAGGAATCTGTACACCTGTTGATTGACGGTTGAGAGGCGGGACCAAAGAGCCAAAGCTCAACCCCCGCAAGCACAACTAGGTGAGTACACAGTATAACAGTACACGTGACGTTGGATTACAAGAGTAACCAAAATGACAAATAGTTAGAGAATGCGTCAGAAGCAAGCCGGGCTTGGCACCGCCAGAGCAGGAAGAAGAAGAAGAGAGAGCGAAGCATCTCACCTCAAACCCAAACACTCTACAAAACTCAGGAAATGAATGAATGGGCGAAATTAATCGTATACGATTCATTTTATACACTTTCAGTATTACTGAATAACCTCTTGTGTTAACTATTTCGTGACACGCAGACCCCCACACACCAGAAATAGTAGATAAACAGACGGTAGATCTGTTTATCTACTATTATCTACACAGAAATCACAATAGCGTGATAAATCACGCTATTGACTATGGCCATGTCGTGGCGCAATCGACTAAGACGCGTCTGGGATCATCCCGGACGTAGGTTCGAACCCTCATCACGGCCCTTGTGGATATGTTCATTTAATAGCTCCATTACTAGTTAATAGTAATTTAAGTGATCCAGCGGAATGATGCCCAACGTAAGATTCTATTTACTGTAAACTAGTTTCATTAATTATGTTAAGCGACTAGGAATATACTATAATTGACTAGTCATTTATAAAATAAACTTACTGAAATCTGGATTATGGACAAATCCACAAGGGCCGTGACGAGGAGTCGAACCTGCGTCCGAGAGCATCCCAGACGCTGCCTTAATCGACTGAGCTACGACATGGTCAAAAGAAATCTGTGAAAAGGGGACGAAACCTCAGTAAAAATGATCCAATCTGGCATCCCACAACCAAGACGTTTGGGCTTAGTGACATTCCTCTTGTACACTGACTTGTATGATAGAAGGAAATGCTAAATATAGTCCAAAATTGCATTGGTTGACAAAAAATAATTTTAAATAAGCAAAACCAATTTCGATTATGATTAATCTTAGAAGCAGTCTTATCAACCAAACAATGATCTTATGGATATGTTAATGGGTAATACCTTTGACATGTGGAAATTGGCGATTTTTTAAGTCAAGTTTTATTAGGTCGAAAGTCTATTGGCGCCTGCGAGGAAGCTCCTATTTGCATAAACAAATAAAATTAAATAATATATGAAGGTTCAAATAAGTGGTATTGCTTTCCCCAACACCCATCATAGATCAAAAAAACAGTCCAGCTGGGACCACCCACTAGTGGAAAAAATAGCTGATGCCATGCTCAGGGCCGCAACATCTAATAAGGAGAAAGCCCGCCTCAGAGCAGTGGAGTGCCCCCCATGCAGGGGACTTTCTTCTGGCAGTGCTCATGTCGGCAACAGGCACACGTCTAGATCCAGAATCCCTTCGTGTAGCAGTGGCCCTCCGCTCTTGTGCCCCAATTCACACTGAATACAAGTGTATTTGCAACAGGGTGGAAGCAGACCAATATGGACTGCATGGGTTGCACTGTGGAAGCTCCAAGGGCTGGCATGCAAGAGACAACGAGGTGAATGACATCAAGAGGAGCCTTGTCTCAGCTCAGTGCCCAGCAGAGAGAGAACCCCGCATCCTAGTGGACCAAAACCCGGATGACCCCTGCACTTTGCCCAGATGGCATCACAACATACCCTTGGAAAAGGGACAGACAGCTTGTGTGGGACTACACATGTGTATCCGCCCTGGCTGACACCTACATACGTTTCGGTGCTGATCAAGCAGGTGGGGCGGTCAACCACAGACAAAGAGCCAAATTAAACAAGTACAGGCGATTGGGAAGTCAATACTAATTTGTTCCCATAGCGTCTGAGACGCAAGGCCCCTGAGGTAGGAGCGCCATGGGATTTCTCAAAGAATTAGGTTCTAGGCTCATTGACATCACCAGAGACCCAAGAACAGCCAGTTTCTTGTTTCAGCGCCTCAGTGTGGCGATCCAGAGGGGAAACGCCTGCTGCAGTCCTCGGTTCCTGTCCGGAAGCGGAGGAGCTCCAAGAGATCCATAACCTTTAAACATTCATTGTATTAACAAGTATACATTTTGTATTCTTTAAATACCTAATAAAGCTAAAAAAAAAGCACAACAGGAAGGGGATGGTAGGATAAAAGAACATAGAAACAGTATTAGAATGGAACTAAAAATCACCTCTAATGCGTTATGTGTGCTTTTCTCCGAGGCTAAGGGTCCCCTTCTTCCAGCTAGAGGTGGTCCTCCCCCCCCCCCCTCCTCTCTCTCTCTCTCTCTCTCTCTCTCTCTCTCTCTCTCTCTCTCTCTCTCTCTCTCTCTCTCTCTCTCTCTCTCTATATATATATATATATATATATATATATACTCTCTCTCTCTCTCTCTCTCTCTCTCTATATATATATATATATATATATATATATATATATATATATATATATATATATATATATATCCTTTGTTACCCAGTAATTTGCTCCATTAATCAGCAACCCTGTTCCCAAAGCAGGTATTTACCCACGGCTTTGCTGAATCTGAAGTTCTCAATTCATTAAGTGTTGATAAGATTCACGCCACGTTTTGAGTGTACGGAAACACCGGCAAATTTAGGAAAGAGTGAATTGATTCGAGGGTCAGGATTATATATATACTTGTTTCTTAAGTTTGTCTAAATGATTTGTCTCTCAAAAGATTTTAAACTTGAGAGGTAATCGCATATGTCTTTGTCACTTTCTAATTTTCTGCATTTTGGTCGCTCTGGATTCAGTGTGGAGCTGTGTGTGTGTGTGGGGGGGGGGGAGGAGCTGTGTGTGTGGGGGGGGGGAGGAGCTGTGTGTGCGTGGGGGGGGGGGAGCTGTGTGTGTGGGGGGGGGGGGGGGAGGAGCTGTGTGTGGGGGGGGGGAGGGGGGCAGTGTTGGTATTGGCAACTCTGTCTTATGCTTGGCGGCCATGGTCGTGGGTGTACCACTTCTTCTAGTTTACCTTGACTCTGGGGGCCATAGTGGTGAGAGGACCACTAGTTTACCTTGACTCTGGGGGCCATAGTGAGGAGAGGACCACTCGTAGTTTACCTTGACTCTGGGGGCCATAGTGAGGAGACTACTATAAGGAGGACCACTAAGGAGACTTGAGCCAGAGCTCAACCCCCGCAAACACAACTAGGTGAGTACACACACACACACACACACACACACACACACACACACACACACACACACACACACACACACACACACACACACACACACCAGTTAATGGCCTCCATTTCCTGTTTGTGGTGGCAGGGTAGTTTGTGTGAGGACTCGTGTGAGTGCCAGTGTCCCCCATGTGTGTGTGTGTGTGAGGACTCGTGTGAGTGCCAGTGTCCCCCATGTGTGTGTGTGTGAGGACTCGTGTGAGTGCCAGTGTCCCCCATGTGTGTGTGTGTGAGGACTCGTGTGAGTGCCAGTGTCCCCCATGTGTGTGTGTGTGAGGACTCGTGTGAGTGCCAGTGTCCCCCATGTGTGTGTGTGTGAGGACTCGTGTGAGTGCCAGTGTCCCCCATGTGTGTGTGTGTGAGGACTCGTGTGAGTTCCAGTGTCCCCCATGTGTGTGTGTGAGGACTCGTGTGAGTGCCAGTGTCCCCCATGTGTGTGTGTGAGGACTCGTGTGAGTGCCAGTGCCCCCCATGTGTGTGTGTGAGGACTCGTGTGAGTACCAGTGTCCCCCATGTGTGTGTGTGAGGACTCGTGTGAGTGCCAGTGCCCCGCATGTGTGTTTCGAAAACCTGTGTAACAACCAATAGTGTTCTATAGCCATATGAGGAGGAAAACAACATTGAGAAACCATTCACTGGGATTGAAGAGATTAGCTGGAGGAAGCATTCATAGAAAATGAGACATATGAGCATCTCGATAAAAAGATTTCAGGTTTTTTCATTACAACCAGGATGGAGACGAAGGTGGCAAGATGAAAGGCTGGAAGAAACAAAGGATGGCATTGTAGTTACTGTAGAAGAGGAGAAAACACCCGTAGGAACAAGATGTGACTAAATCGATAGGGGAAGGGGCTGACCTAATCACACTGTGGGTGTTGAAGGAGGTTATCTTGAGATCTTGAGGTTATCTTGAGATAATTTCGGGGCTTTAGTGTCCCCGCGGCCCGGTCCTTGACCAGGCCTCCACCCCCAGGAAGCAGCCCGTGACAGCTGACTAACACCCAGGTACCTATTTTACTGCTAGGTAACAGGGGCATAGGGTGAAAGAAACTCTGCCCATTGTTTCTCGCCGGCGCCTGGGATCGAACCCAGGACCACAAGATCACAAGTCCAGTGTGCTGTCCGCTCGGCCGACCGGCTCCCTCGAGGTTGCAGAAGTACTTTGTCACCCTTTATCTAAAAGTTTTAATCAAATACTTGAGACAGGAAATCTCACAACTGGAATCCACCACCATCATCACCATCATCACCACCATCACCGTCACCGCAGCCCGCACTGCTGCTCAAGAAGGCGGTGGAAATAACCTGTCTTTTCACGCGTTTGCTTGACGGATCAAGGTAAGATACGGGTCTTCTGCATCGTATTTAGTTTAGCAGGGAATTGGTGGAGTGGGGGTGGGGGAGTGGGGGTGGGGCGGTGGAGTGGTGGTGGCCGGAGGAGTGGAGGTGGGCGGTGGAGTGGGGTGGGCGGTGGAGTGGGGGTGGGGCGGTGGAGTGGGGGTGGGGCGGTGGAGTGGGGGTGGGGCGGTGGAGTGGAGGTGGGCGGGATGTTGGTCTCACAACAGGTGGGTAGTGTATGGGGGTGGGGGGGGGGGTGAGATGGATGAAATACTTGTTTAGAGTATGGGTTTACGAGGCTATGTGGCTACCAGGGGTGTACACACACCCTCACGCCCACACACGCCTCTCACACACCCCCTCACTCACCCCCCTCACGCCCACACACGTCCCTCCCCCTCCCTCACGCCCCCACACGCACAAAACACAAACACACAAGACCCTAAGAGATCACAACCAGGACAAGACACCCTTTACCACTAAATCTAAGACCTATTTTTGCGAAGCTAGCTAGTATTCAGAGCCAATTCCATAGGCAGATTATGACCTTGGCAGTGGATGTTGATCAGGCGTCGACAAGAACCAGCCCTGCTGACAATGGAAGACCTCCACACGGGAAACTAGAGTAGCGGACATATAAACAACGCCAGATTAAGATAAATGTCGGTGTTTATATGCCCTCAACGTCTCTTGGGGGAAGGATTTATATTTGCACAGTTGATTTATCCGGGGGACATCACTTCGCATACTAAATGGACCCGCTTTCCGTCTTCTGGAGGAGGGACGACTTTTTTTTTAGCTTTCGTGAGTGCTCCAAGGGCAGCATGGGTGATGAGTTAACTAGGGGTGTTGGGGTGTTTGTGGTGTGGGGTGGGAGGGGGAAGATGTTGATGTGCCTGGGAGGGGTGGATATCGACTGTGGGGGGAAGGTGTTGATGTGAGAGAGAGATGGTATTGACATGGGAGAAAAGGAGAGTGGTTGGAGAGAGAGTTCATGCAGTGATGATGTTGAAAAATAGGGATGAGATAGAGGGGTCACTTTTTACAGGTCCCTTGCAGCACCCTTAATTACAGTACTTTATCTGGAAATAAGTAGCTCCTCGTTCCGTTTTCTTTCGGGGAATAAGACTGTCTAAGATGTAATTGGTAGACATAATGTCAATACCTTGGGTTAGTTCCGGGGGACCAACGTCCCGGCGAATTAAAATAATCGCGATTTTAAAACTTGTTAATGATCCTAATAATTTAGATATTTTATTGAGCGGATTCCGGGTAGTAAAATATCTTTGAACGTTCTCCAGATCAGCAATTTCTCCAACTTTCAAAGGGACAGTTAGTAGTTTATATCCGAAATCACTGTCAATTTCACTGTTTTCCGTCTCTATTGATCTACTCTTTCTTACGGATTGTGGCTACAGATTCACTTTATTGACTTAAGTCTTTATTGAAATATTAAATTTAAGTAGAACCAAGATTTCACTGTTATGACTCTTGACTTCACTGCCATTTACATGAATCACTGTCGCTGACGAGTATCATGAATTATTACTGCTTGGCTCCCAAAAGCTTCTGCCAAATTGACTAAATGTAGCACAGTCGCCTCCACTAACTAATCACCGTATTTCACCGCAATCTTTGTTGCTTGTACCGCTCACTCTAGGTATTGGCACTGCCTCTTTTGGCCTCCAGTCACTGTTTTAGTCCTGATAACGGTGTCTATTTACAAAGGTATCACTTTTGCCTTCAGGAGAAGGAAAAAAAGAAGGTACTTGCATGCTGCTAAGGCAAAATAGTCAACACAGGCGGTACCGCCCGCTGTGTTGTATTGATCCTGACATCCAAAATCGTGGCTAATCCCCTTGTGTGTTTCACGCTGGGTTGATTAATGAGCACTGTACCATTGCACTCCTACAGGCAAGATGATACCGTGATACGTTGCAATAAGAAATATTGTCGGAACAACCGTGGACATCTTCAAGAGAAAACTAGATAGTTTTCTTCAAGAAGTGCCGGACCGACCGGGCTGTGGTGGGTATGTGGGCCTGCGGGCCGCTCCAAGCAACAGCCTGTTGGACTAAGCTCTCACAAGTCAAGCCTGCTCTCGGGTCGGGCTTGGGGGAGTAGAAGAACTCCCAGAACCCCCATTAAACAGGTATCCAGATTATACCTTGAACTCCTGGGGCCCTGAAGATGGTAGTCACCACTGCCCAACCGCTCAGGTGACTTCTCTATTTGCTTGCCAACGAGGTAATGTGGCCAGGAGTAGGGTCTGGCGTTGGGCTTCGGGCCTACAAAAGGTTATTATGACCGCCTACCTTTTTTCTTGTTTACCTTTCAATGATTCCGAAGACCAACGTCCCAACTTTCCGGACCAACTTTCCTTCACCTATGCCTCTCCATCCTCTTTACTCACCCCCCCCCCCCCCCAAAAAAAAAAAAGCAACCGACAGAACATGGTGGAAGGGGGAGCTCAGAAGTTAGAGCTCGACCCGGCTAGCACTCTTAGGCGAGTGCACACACACACACACACACACACACACACACACACACACACACACACACACACACACACACACACACACACACACACATCCCCAAGCAGTGACTCAAGTGTGGACACACACACGGGACGCTTGTGTCGCGGGAGCCCCACACATTGTGTGTGGCATACAGATCACACACACATTAGCTGTAGAAGCTCTTTGTCAACTTCTCTAGCACGCGGAACACTTTCCCTTCCGGAAGTTGGGCAAGTGACGCCACAATCATCTACTTCTTTGCCTGTTCCTCTCTTCCCCCCTCCCTTCTCCTCTCTCACCCACTCATTCGTCTCCTGTCCCATCTGGCCAGCCTGTTCTCACGCGTTCACAAGTATAAAAAATGAAGTGGTTTATACCTAACCAGCAACGTATGAACCTAATTAACCCACGTAACCCATGTAGGCCGATTTTCACTATTCCGGAAATGCTGTAAATTGTGCGCTGCTTTTACTTTCATGGGAGAAAGCGAATATTTACTCTGGTCGATAATGTCAAAATTACGGGGGCATTAAGTGAGGACATTTCCCCTGCTCATGGCGTCCAGGGGATTCACGAAGCAGTTACGCAAGTGCTTACGAACCTGTACATCTTTCCTCAATCTTTGACGCCTTTGGTTAAATATATTAAACAGCTTACAAGCATGAAAACTTGCCAGTCAACTGTTGTTATTGTTATAAACAGCCTCCTGGTGCTTCTGAGCTCATTACCCGTTTAATAATTGTAAACAAAACCGATAAAGATTGAGCAAAGATGTACAGGGGTCAGATTCACGAAAGCACTTACGCAAACACTTACGAACCTAGTACATCTTTCCTCAATCTTTGGCGGCTTTGTTTCCAATTATTAAACAGTTAATGAGCTCCGAAGCACCAGGAGGCTGTTTATAACAATAACAACAGTCGATTGGCAAGTTTTCATGCTTGTAAACTGTTTAATAAATGTAACGAAAGCCGTCAAAGATTGAGGAAAGATGTACACGTTCGTAAGTGCTTGCGTAAGTGCTTGTGTAACTGCTTCGTGAATCTGGCCCCAGAAATGTGGGCGAGCATTGAGACACCAGTCAGGCAGAAGCAAGTGTGTGGGGGAGGGGGGGGGGGGGTACTGAGCGTGCTGGAACATGTGATTGAATATTACAACAAATGGCTCCTCGCTCGCCTGCCAAAGTGCCTGTCTGCCAGCCTACCCATACCTGCTTGCTTACCTGCCAGCCTTCTCCGTACCAATACCTGCCTGCCAGCCTGCATCCCCCGACCATTTGCGCCTCCTGATGGCAGGGGAAGATACCCCGCATAGAAAGTATACACAGATCCTAGATTACAGCAGATAGAAAGTATACACTGGTCTTAGAGTACAGCAGGGTAGATTTCTAACGTAGAGGATTGGGTTGTTGCCGTCGGAGGCAGCTAGTTTATAGTACATATCATACTCGTCCTGTGAACGGTAGCGCAAAAAGGATTATAGAGAACACACAAGGTGTTCATCGTCAGACCTTAAACGGAAATTATTACATTAATAGTTACAGCTATCCTGCACACCTTGTAATTATAATGTCAGCTAGATACAGAGATTGTTCTATTTCAATAGCTATGTATTTACAGTTAATCATTATACATTAATGGTAGGTCTTTTTGCTATGGAGGTATTACAGAGGCGTGGAAAAACTACTGTTAATTATTGTAGTCATCACACTATAATGCTTATTCCTTAATCTCGTATGTAATTTATCTGCAGGAAGCGAAACATGGATTCAGTGCAAGGATTTCAGGTATTGTATCCATAGAGGGTATACACATGTCCTATATTACAGGGGGGCAGATATTCACTAGGGCTGTGTGGTGGACGCGAACCTAGGACCCCGGAATTGTCAAGCCACATCACCACTAGTTTCGATCCCACCTCACAGCCCTAGTGGATTTTCTCATAGAAGGTATTGCTACAGGGGGGGGGGGAGGAATTTCTTTTGTGCATCCCTCTGTTCCCCCGTATAGTTCCAAGTAGCACGGGCTATGGGGAGCCCGTAGCCCCTGGACTTACCCGGCACAGGAGCGGGGCAGTAACTGGCGAGGAGTGAACACTTTACCCCATTGTATACCAGAAACACAGCGAGTTTAGCTGCTGCTTCGAGGACCGCCACACATCGGTGCGAGAAGGTGTTGGAGGCCAAGACCGTCAGTAGCGTGATGCATCACATGAACAAATCCACAAGAGCCGTGATGAGGGTTCGAACTTACGCTCGGGATGATCCCAGACGCTGCCTTAGTCGGATCTCGTCTAACACCTGTTAAAACTGGACCTGCGCCTCGAATTCAACACGTCCTGGCATGCATGCGTTACATTGACGGCTGTCTTCAATTGCGTTATAGCCTAGCCTCACTTTCCTCGACAGCGAAATTAGATTTCATCTTCACGATGGACTACCTTCACTCACTGATAGTGTAAAATTGTTAAAAGCCTCTCGACGTAGATCAAAGCATGACATAGTTCAGATAAAGGTGTACGGAAACGGTGTTAAAAGCTGATAACAATATTCACTATTGTTATCAATACTATCATATATTCGTCATCCTCTGTCCGGCCACCCTCGGCCCTAATCAGATTATCGTTACTCCTTTTGAAACAACTTTGGCAGCTGTGACATTACTTGGGTATATCAATTTACTTTCTCAGTAAACTAGGAAGCTTGAAAATCAAATCTTACTTTAAATTCTTTCACATAAATAATCATTGGTGAATAATATCTCTGCAGCACTAGGCTACCCCTCTGTTGTGAAGGTTATGCTACATGATCACTAATTATTCCGTCACAGTACAATGTATATACATCCACACAGACCTATAATGTATATTCGTCCTAGTGCACGAATTATAACAAAGTAATGTCCTAACAGTTCCGTAAAGGAACTGATCCAAAAAGGGGAATTGAGAGGGAACATTACTTGGCTTAGACAGCTGATAAATAAGAGAGGATTAAGTTTTACTCGGGTTACTGCCTCGTTATTGTGGCTGCTGGTTCGATCCACCAGCTGATTTGTGACATCAGACGTGTCTCCTAGACACTGCTTCTCCCTCACACGCAACTTCGACATTGCCGTTGATCTCTCACAATGGCCCTTCTCCAACGAAGTTGACGATTGGTCTCGTCCCTTCGAGAGCAATATCGGTCCTGTTCACGGGGGTGCTCTCCTGCTTCATTTTGTGCTATCCTCCCATAGGGTCGTGTTGCTCCGCAGGCCCTCTCGCCTCCTCGGTACTTTTTAGGAAGTGTCGACTACACTGATACACTACGACGGCTTGGAGTCACATGACCACTGTCTCTACTAGCCGGGCCAACATTTACCACATGTACTGTCACTGGATATTAATGTCCTTTCAGCCTGGCAGGTAAACAGTGACAATAATCACTGGTCCTGGTCCTAGGGGAGAGGGTTATTTGTCACTGCACTTGTCGTCCTGTTGACCCGTCACAAGCCTCTTCTTATCCTGGCTTCCTCTGTGCACCAACTTGTCTGGATCAACTTACCGACTTGCTTCTTAAGTTGGGACCGCCTCGGGCACTTGACAGATGGCTCTCACTCTTTGTATTACATGCCAAGGACAGAGAGGTGATGTAATCACTCCTCTATTTTGACCGTGGGCGCCCTGATGATGAGTCTTGCTACCATAACATTAGTAGCTATTATTATTTTGCCATTTATAACGTACTTCTTTCTTCCAACTTTATTTATAACACTTTACTTTCGTCATTTCACCATTTACTGTATAACATTTATAATATCTACGTGACTATACTTAAAAGTTAACGTAAAACTATTTAATGCTGACACCACCTTCGCCTTTGATGAAAATTAGTATTTTACGGTGACCAACTGTGAAGGTGTAGTGATCACGGGAGAGTTAACGATGTTAATTACTTTACCGTAAATTACGGTACGGTGGGCACCGTACCTGGACAGTCACTACTGTGACCTATCCTGTCTACATTGTCACAGGGGGGAAGGAGGGAGTAGAACACCGGTCGACTCCCACTATTCACTGTCATCCAAGTACAGTGTAATTCCAAAACACTTTTGATAATTACGGGCGGGAGGAAGATAATATAAGATGTGAACAATGGTGACCACAACATAGGGAGATGTTCACAGGACCACTTGGGTCGGACGGTAGAGTGACGGTCTCGCTTCTTGCAGGTCGGTGTTCAATCCCCGACCGTCCAAGTGGTTGGGTACCATTCCTTCCCTTCGTCCCATCCCAAATCCTTATCCTGACCCCTTCCCAGTGCTATATAGTTGTTAATGGCTTGGCGCTTTCCCCCCTGATAGTTTCCTTTCCTTTCACAGGATACTTGAGCCCAGCAACTCTGAATGAATGAACAGATAGGAACAAATGAAACAAACCAGATGAACAGTTTAATATTATACATTTATTTAACTAGTTCAGTATAAAAAAAAATCCTAATCTATCTTCCGTTCTTTAAAGGCCGATTCTTTGGTTAACTCATCAGCTCTTATCATGCATTTGGAGGCTATCATGAGTAATATACCTGAATTTGTGTTGAATTTAAATTTATCTTTGTATATAGCTCATGTGGACGTTGTGTACTCGATTGATTGATGAAGATTAAGCCACCCAAAATATGGCACGGGTATGAATAGCCCGTAAGTGGTGGCCCTTTTGAGCCATTACCAGTATCAATAGATGATACTGGAGATCTGTGGAGGTGCGACTGCACCCTGCGTGACGGGAGATGTCTCCCGTGTGAATGTGTTAAGATGAAGATGAAGCCACCGAAAAGGTGGCTTCATCTTCATCTTAACAACATCTAACATCTTAACAAAAGGACACGAAACTAGCTTTCAGCTAGTTTCGTGTCCTTCCGGTTAGGTTAGATGCATTTTTTTTTGTCAAAAGTACCATGTATTTGGTTACAAATTACATTGTATACATAGATGATGACCAGACCACACACTAGAGTGTGAAGGGACGACGACGTTTCGGTCCGTCCTGGACCATTCTCAAGTCGATTGTGATGATTGAAGGATTGATTGATTGATGAAGATTAAGCCACCCAAAAGGTGGCACGGGCATGAATAGCCCGTAAGTGGTGGCCCTTTTAAGCCATTACCAGTATCAAGAGCTGATACTGGAGATCTGTGGAGGTGCGAATGCACCCTGCATGACGGGAGATGTCTCCCTTATGAATGTGTTAAGATGAAGATGAAGCCACCCAAAAGGTAGCACAGGCATGAATAGCTCGTAAGTGGTGGCCCTTTTGAGCCATCACCAGTATCAATAGATGATACTGGAGATCTGTGGAGGTGCGACTGCACCCTGCGTGACGGGAGAAGTCTCCCAGACCAAATGGTGACCAGATGGTGTGTGTCTGGTTGAAGGAGAAGATTGATTGATTGATAAAGATTAAGCCACCCAAGAGGTGGCACGGGCATGAATAGCCCGTAAAGGAGGAGAAGGCACACACTCCTTATAATTGTGTGCATTAAAACCCATTTTGCACACGGGAGACATCTCCCGTCACGCAGGGTGCAGTCGCACCTCCACAGATCTCCAGTATCATCTATTGATACTGGAAATGGCTCAAAAGGGCCACCACTTATGGGCTATTCATGCCCGTGCCACCTTTTGGGTGGCTTAATCTTCTCTCTCTCTCTCTGAGGCTTCTCATTAATTGTGCAGCATTAGCCAGTTTGGTCGGAGCCAAGGTCGGCCGAGCGGACATGCACGCTGGACTTGTGATCCTGTGGTCCTGGGTTCGATCCCAGGCGCCGGCGAGAAACAATGGGCAGAGTTTCTTTCACCCTATGCCCCTGTTACCTAGCAGTAAAATAGGTACCTAGGGTGTTAGTCAGCTGTCACGGGCTGCTTCCTGGGGGTGGAGGCCTGGTCGAGGACCGAGCCGCGGGGACACTAAAAAGCCCCGAAATCATCTCAAGATAATCTCAAGATTGGTCTCGTTGGGTCATAGTTATGGGTTCTAATTCTGACGCGGATGTTATTTCACTCATTGTCTCTCATAACCGCGATATTTCACCCAATTTAGCACTCTACACTTATCACACTACTTGTCTACCTTAAGTGTTGTGAGAGAATTGTAGTGCTTTTTGGCAGTCGAGGAATATGGTCCATTCATGCCTATCACATTGTTTAATTTCCACCATCATGTATAAATTTTATTAAAGGAATTCAACTATTAGGTGTTCTAAGAGTGTGTGATGATTCTCTTGAGGAAGTTGTAGCCTCCTGAAACTTCTGGAAGGTGTCGTGTGTGTATATATATATAGTTGAATCTGCCTCATTCTAGTTTTATACCATTTTTTATGCCCTTCATGCACTGAACGACTGTGCCCTGTTGGTCATCAGTGCACGTATTAACCATAGAGGGTCTCGCTTCAGATTGTGTTTGGCAAGTTGTGGATTCTATACTGATGGCGCATTTTCTAGTCGCGATCCCACAAGCTGTTGTTGTTTCAGATTCAGCTATTAGGAACAAAAGTTCCAAGTAGCACGGGCTATGGTGAGCCCGTGGTGGACTTACCTGGCACAGGAGCGGGGCTGTAACTATGCCACAAGCGATTTGACTGGTATTGCGGTGGGTGGGTGTCGGGCGGCCCACTGAGGGCGAGAGTTAGGCATGTGTGTGTGTGTGTGTGGGCGGGTGTTGAGCAGGCCCCTGCCACATACCTGTTGTCAGGGTCCCCTCCCACCCCTTCCTCTACGGGTCCCAACCCTCCCACCTCCTTCCCATATCTCTTAATCCCCCCCCCCTTCCCTCCCACCCCCCACCAGGTCTCCTCCCCCCCCCCCCGCCACTATAGCCATATCTTTAATAGTAAATGCGTGACATCACGCCTCTTTTGATGTGGATGTCATTCTTGGTCTCGCCTCCACCCCCTCCCTCCCTTCACCGCCCCCTCCCTTTGCCCTCCACTTCCACCCCCTCCCACAAGCACCCCCGCCCACCCCTCCTTCTGCCCACACTATTATCTTTGGCTTTCATACATATTACCACCTCTGCTCCTCGCTCTTCTCGCT
This sequence comes from Procambarus clarkii, assembly GCF_040958095.1. Lineage (NCBI taxonomy): Eukaryota > Metazoa > Arthropoda > Malacostraca > Decapoda > Cambaridae > Procambarus > Procambarus clarkii. Next base: position 17,437,045 of record NC_091237.1, on the reverse strand, counting down.
GAGGGCGACTGGTGGGAGGCGGCCAGGTCTTCCTTCACTTGGTAGGGGGAGGATAAGATACCTTTGGCAAGGACGTCACATAGTGAGTAGTGACTCGGGTGTAGACGAGTCGACGAGTCCCACTTGACGAGTCCCACTTGACGAGTCGACGAGTCCCACTTGACGAGTCCCACTTGACGAGTCGACGAGTCCCACTTGACGAGTCGACGAGTCCCACTTGACGAGTCGACGAGTCCCACTTGACGAGTCGACGAGTCCCACTTGACCAGTCGACGAGTCCCACTTGACTCCAGGCTTGCTGAGTCCTGGGCTTTCTCTTTTAAAAATGATGATATAGACCTATTGTGCGACGCTGTTGTAGAGACCTGGCTGGACTCTCTCTCTCTCTCTCTCTCTCTCTCTCTCTCTCTCTCTCTCTCTCTCTCTCTCTCTCTCTCTCTCTCTCTCTCTCTCTCTCTCTCTCTCCCTTCCCCATTCTTCCCCCATTGCGATGGACGACCTTGTCGTCTGTGCCAGCAGGTGGCGAGGACAGTGACTCACTGTTCACTGCTGGCGGCCACACCTGCTTCAGTGACTCCCACACCTGCTTCAGTGGCTCCCACACCTGCTTTACTGGCGCCCACACCTACTTCAGTGGCTCCCACACCTGTTTCAGTGGCGGCCTACCTGCTTCAGTGGCTCCCACACCTGCTTCAGTGGCTCCCACACCTGCTTCAGTGGCTCCCACACCTGCTTTACTGGCTCCCACACCTGCCTCAGTGGCGGCCACACCTGCTTCACTGGCTCCCACACCTGCCTCAGTGGCTCCCACACCTGCTTCAGTGGCTCCCACACCTGCTTCAGTGGCTCCCACACCTGCTTCACTGGCTCCCACACCTGCTTCAGTGGCTGCCACACCTGCTCCAGGTGGTCTGGGACACGTATACCTGTCAGTGAGGAGACAGTCACGTTAACTATGCACATAGCAGTTGTATGTTAGTGGGCCGGGGGGGAGGTGAGTGATATGAGTAAGTATGAACCATACTCATCACTTCCCTACTCAACTCATACTGTATGGGTAAGGGTGAATGACAGCAAGTAGTTCTTGTCCTACTGATTCGGTGGGTAGCGGCTCGCTGCCAGCAACAGCATTGCAGATCAAGTTATCGCCTAGTAAAATGCTGGAGTACGAGAACACTGGATATTGGTGAAAGGTAAGGTACAGGTAAGACGCTATGTGGCAGTATTTGAGGTTCTACTAACCCAACCCGTCAGGCTGCGAGCAGGAGGCCTGGTCGAGGACCGGGCCGCGGGGTCGCTAAGCCCCGAAATCACCTCAAGATAGGTCAGTTCACCCTAATATATCGCATTAATAACGTAATCGACCAATTGGTTAGCAACGAGACGTAATATTGACGTTACCTGCACAATAGGCCAGGGGCCAGATTCACGAAGCAGTTACGCAAGCACTTACGAACCTGTCCATCTTTTCTCAATCTTTGGCGGCTTTGTTTACAATTATTAAACAGTTAATGAACTCCGAAGCACCAGGAGGCTGTTTATAACAATAACGACAGTTGATTGGCAAGTTTTCATGCTTGTAAACTGTTTAATAAATGTAACCAAAGCCGTCAAAGATTGAGGAAAGATGTACACGTTCGTAAGTACTTGCGTAACTGCTTCGTGAATCTGGCCACCAGGTTCGCAAGTGCTTGCGTAACTGCTTCGTGAATCTGGCCACCAGGTTCGTAAGTGCTTGCGTAACTGCTTCGTGAATCTGGCCACCAGGTTCGTAAGTGCTTGCGTAACTGCTTCGTGAATCTGGCCACCAGGTTCGTAAGTGCTTGCGTAACTGCTTCGTGAATCTGGCCACCAGGTTCGCAAGTGCTTGCGTAACTGCTTCGTGAATCTGGCCACCAGGTTCGTAAGTGCTTGCGTAACTGCTTCGTGAATCTGGCCACCAGGTTCGTAAGTACCTGCGTAACTGCTTCGTGAATCTGGCCACCAGGTTCGCAAGTGCTTGCGTAACTGCTTCGTGAATCTGGCCACCAGGTTCGTAAGTACCTGCGTAACTGCTTCGTGAATCTGGCCACCAGGTTCGTAAGTGCTTGCGTAACTGCTTCGTGAATCTGGCCACCAGGTTCGTAAGTGCTTGCGTAACTGCTTCGTGAATCTGGCCACCAGGTTCGCAAGTGCTTGCGTAACTGCTTCGTGAATCTGGCCACCAGGTTCGTAAGTGCTTGCGTAACTGCTTCGTGAATCTGGCCACCAGGTTCGTAAGTGCTTGCGTAACTGCTTCGTGAATCTGGCCCTAGGTGGGTTCTTTCTTTTCCGGTTAGGCCAAATTTGTTGTCCTTTTTTACGGTGTATCAAGAGAACGGTGTAACTACGTAGAAACATAGTTTATGTCTAGGCGAGCTGTCTGTACATTTGAGCGCGGGCGCTCAGGTTGACAGCCAGGAAGCCCAAGCGGCTCCGCTCAACACTAGAAGCCAGCCAATAAAATAGGCGTCGCTGCTCTACGGCGACTCCCGCGTTCTTCACTGTGTGTGTGTGTGTGTGTGTGTGTGTGTGTGTGTGTGTGTGTGTGTGTGTGTGTGTGTGTGTGTGTGTGTGTGTGTGTGTGTGTGTTCTCTCACTTTGTAATGGTGATTGGAGCCGGCGGGAGTGGCTTTGTTAGTGTTACTTGCGTGTTGACCAGACCACACACTAGAAAGTGAAGGGACGACGACGTTTCGGTCCGTCCTGGACCATTCTCAAGTCGATTGCGAGTCTTTACTTAATCCTTTTTAAACCTTTCCGTGTATACTTCATATTGTACTGCAGCAGTTGTATGGATGATTGGGTATTTGACCTGGTCCTGTGTAGCTATTTGAATTGACTTATTTTCCCAGAGTTACTGGAGGAAAAACACTTGATGCATTATCTGTTAAGACTGTGGAGTGTAAGCCTGAGGGTGTGGGTGTTCTGGAGTCCGTCTGGACTCAAGTCTTTAAGTCTTAAGACTTAAAACACCCTTCTTGAGTGCCTTTTCCCGGCTGTCTCGTAAACACTTCACTTACCAGCATATTCATATTATATTAAAGACTGTCCTTAACATAGTTTGAAATTAAATGCTAATCTTTTGGACATTGTGAGTTTGAAGAAGAAGAATAGTTCACCGTGCTAAATGTCTCGCATATTTAGTCCTCTGGCAAAGACTTAATTTCCGGATACTTATCTTGATGAATGATTTAGTCGGTGGCAAATATTTGTCCTCAAACAAGTTAATTCTTGGGGGGTTAAAATTATAGTCAGCTGGTCTAAATTGTGTTTAAACATGGGTTGAAACTATATATTTCATTATTCTGTTTACTCTGAGGTAATAGACTGTTTCTGTCGCTGCAAATGATAAGCCCATTGCGGCCAGCTGTGAGGTGTCAACAGGGGGGGAAGGGATGGGGGAGTAGCCGGATGGAAAATGCATCTGTGAATGTACGGGTTTGAATACTGTGGAACAGGGGCAGAGGTGGTGTGTGTGTGTGTGTGAAAACCCTCGTTGCTCAGCGCTTGTTGTATGAACCCACCTGCTACCATGCCACCTGTACTGGCGTGCCAGTGTCATGAGACACTGCTACAGTGTCATACCGTCAAGCCAGAGCAGTGTCACGCGGTGTGTCATGCCCACTGCTAATTGAGCCACTTAGCGGGGTTGCAGCCTAGCTCCTCTCTCTCTCTCTCTCTCTCCTGCTGTCACCTGCAAGGGCTCATTTATTATTGTTTACCTCTTTTGTTTGTCAGTTTGTTAAAAGCCAGTTGGATTGATGGTGTAGAACGAGGAGGAGACGGTTAGATGTTGTGCTGCTCGGGGAGACTTAACGGTCATGTCAAATTTAAATTCAAATTCAAATCAGTTTATTGAGATATAAAAACACACAAAGGGATGAGGCATATATGCTCAAGAGGCTACGCTCACACCTGGTTCGTCTCCACGTGGACTCAATTGTCACCTTATAGTGCCATCGGGTTTTGACACTGTGTGTGTATTTACTATTTTGTATCTGCGGAATCGATATATTAGCTCTTGGACCCCGCCTTTCTAACCAATTTATTTTTTCCTCTATTATGTCTACTACATATATTTCTCTTACACGCGCACACACGGAAGAAATCATTCAGAACCTTGTATACCACATATGCAAGACAAATCTTGGAGTATGCGGCCCCAGCATGGAGCCCGTGCCTTGTCAAGCACAAGACGAAGCTGGAAAAAGTTCAGAGGTATGCCACTAGACTAGTCCCAGAACTAAAAGGCATGAGTTACGAGGAAAGGCTGCGGGAAATGCACCTCACTACACTGGAAGACAGAAGAGTAAGGGGAGACATGATCACGAAATACAAAATTCTAAGGGGAATTGACAGGGTAGATAAGGATAAACTGTTTAACACGGCTGGTACTCGAACAAGGGGACACAGGTGGAGACTGAGTACCCAAATGAGCCACAGGGACGTTAGAAAGAACTTTTTTCAGTGTCAGAGTAGTTAACGGATGGAATGCATTAGGAAGTGATGTGGTGGAGGCTGACTCCATACACAGTTTCAAATGTAGATATGATAGAGCCCAGTAGGCTCAGGAATCTGTACACCAGTTGATTGACGGTTGAGACATTGATTGACGAAATGGACATTTCGTTTTGACTAGCTAAATCTATAACAACAGCAACATATGACTGGTTCATTCTCCTGACAGGTGTGGGGGCTTGCGACCACCTCAAGACGACTCCTGCAGCCGCCGCCGGGGCCGCGGCTACCCCATGACTCTGCTGGGGGGACGGCAGACCGCGCCGTAAGTGCTGCTGGACTTGGTATATGCTAGTTACCCCCCGTTGAGCCACACCAACACCCAACCCGTTCTCGCACTGTCTTACAGTAAATATTGACTTATTAAATACGTGCATATGTGACATGCTAATTTATTGTGAATATTTTAGTTTACCTTGAAAAGCTTCATAGAAAACACCAACCTTACCTAACCTTCTTAGTATGTTAAGATAAGCATCTTATTGCTTCGTAATTACAATTATTACTTATCCTATACCTATAATAGGTTAAGTATACCTATAATAGGTTAAGTAATAATTGTAATTACGTAGCAATAAGATGCTTATCTTAACATACTAAGAAGGTTAGGTGAGGTCGGTGTTTTCTATGAAGCTTTTCAAGGTAAACTAAAATATTCACAATAAATTAGTATGTCACATATGCACGTATTTAATAAGTCAATATTGACTATACGAAAGTGCGAGAACGGGTTGCAACACCACATCCTTCACCGGTGTTGTATTGGCTGACACCTTCTCTTGGTTCAAGCTCCTGGGCTCGGGTCGCTGTTTATGCTGATTGATTGATTGATGAAGATTAAGCCACCCAAAAGGTGGCACGGGCATGAATAGCCCGTAAGTGGTGGCCCTTTTGAGCCATCACCAGTATCAATAGATGATACTGGAGATCTGTGGAGGTGCGACTGCACCCTGCGTGACGGGAGATGTCTCCCGGACCAAGTGGTGACCAGATGGTTGGGAAGAAGTTGAAGACATGGGTAAACAAACTCCTTGCACGTTGTTGAAGAGTAATTGTTTGACTCGCACTCTTGGGATTGATTGATTGATAAAGATTAAGCCACCCAAAAGGTGGCACAGGCATAAATAGCTCGTAAGTGGTGGCCCTTTTGAGCCATTACCAGTATCAATAGCTGATACTGGAGATCTGTGGAGGTGCGACTGCACCCTGCGTGACGGGAGATGTCTCCCGGACCAAATGGTGGCCAGATGGTGTCCGGTTTATGCTGGCCGCCACGGGTTGATGTACACGGGGGGGGGGGGGGGCACGGGTCCGTGTGCAGAGACGTGGCATCAATTTCGTCTATTAGAATACGGTTGACTGTGTTCAATAGGCCAAAGAATAATAAGGAATATGATTGGGTAAGAAATAATTTTATATTCACATTTAAAAGCTTTACTGGAAAAATGACTCTGAACCTAATCAATTGTTAATGATTTAAAATAATTTAGTTTTGACCACATTTTTGACCGTTTATACATGGGAGATAAGTTATGTTAAGAGAAATTTGATTAAGGCAAGTTTGCCTTAACTTGGGGGACCGTCTCAATGCTCTCAAAATATACTCTCTGGAAAGGAGACGAGAAAGTTATCAAATTATACATATATGAAAGATACTGAAGGGCCAGGTATCAAATATGCACAGTAGAATAACGACATACTGGAGTGAAAGATACGGAAGGAAATGCAGAATAGAACCAGTGAGGAGTAGAGGTGCCATAGACACAATCAGAGAACACTGAACATCAGAGGTCCAGTGAAGAGTAGAGGTGCCATAGACACAATCAGAGAACACTGAACATCAGAGGTCCAGTGAAGAGTAGAGGTGCCATAGACACAATCAGAGAACACTGTTTTACCATCAGAGGTCCAGGGCTGTTCAACACCCTCCCAGCAAGCATTAAAAATATTGCCGGAACGAAGGTGGTTGTATTCAAGAAGCACTTGGACAGGTTCTTGCAAGAAGTGCCGGACCAACCAGGCTGTAGTGGATATGCGGGCCTGCGGGCCGCTCCAAGCAACAGCCTGTTGGACCAAGTTATCACAAGTCGAGCCTGGCCCCAGGCCGGGCTCGGGGAGTAGAAGAACTCCCGAAACGCAATCCAGGTATGTGTGTGTGTGTGTGTGTGTGTGTGTGTGTGTGTGTGTGTGTGTGTGTGTGTGTGTGTGTGTGTGTGTGTGTGTGTGTGTGTGTGTGTGTGTGTGGCTTTCGGTACGTACGCGTGGAGGTATGTGTGGCTGTGGGCGGTGTGTACTTATGTAGGCGTGTGCGGCTGTGTACGTGTAAACTGGAGGGGGGGGGGGAGAGGGTGGTGTGCCAGGTGGTAGTGGCAGCGGAGAGTGCCAGGTCTCAGTGAGGGCCAGTGGGGCCAACGTTAGAGGTGGCAGTGGTGCCCTGCCTCACGCGCGTGTGTGTGTGTGTGTGTGTGGGCGTCAACCTTCGAGGTGTATATGTGTTTGCATTGCGTGTGAGCCTCACCTGTGGGGGGGGGGCCTGCCCCATGTGTGTTATAACACGGTCGTCCGCCTCGAGATGCTAAGGCAGTGAGAGTGTCAACCAGTTCGACCCCCTTCACCGGAAAGTTCTTAAAAAGATCATTAAGAAAGTTGAGTGCGGGTCGTTGGCTGTGAGTACTCCATCGAGCGGACCGACGGATGCTTAGCCGCAAGTGATCAGAAAATGTAACCATATACTCAAGGGACTCACACAGCAGCAGAAGGAACTTTCGCACACCCGGCTGGCCAGAAACCGGGAACTTTCGCACACCCGGCTGGCCAGAAACCGGGAACTTTCGCACACCCGGCTGGCCAGAAACCGGGAACTTTCGCACACCCGGCTGGCCAGAAACCGGGAACTCTCGCACACCCTACTGGGCAGAAACCAGGAACTCTCGCACACCCGGCTGGCCAGAAACCGGGAACTTTCGCACACCCGGCTGGCCAAAAACCCGCTCAATCTCGCACATCAGATTGGCAAATGAGCGGAAACTGTTACACACTAGACAGGCGTGACAGCGGTCACCAGGACTATCGAGTCAGTGATATATGGACACATCCACAAGGGCCGTGACGAGGATTCGAATCGACGCCTGTGAGCATCCCAGACGGAATGTAGTGATATATGTTCTCGGCTTTCGCGAAACCTTCGCTGACACGGTAACTACAGGAATCAGTGGTAGGGGCTCTTGAGTACGTCGCTGTGGTAATGATTTACACAGCTCACAGCTGGAAGTAAGATGTTGGGGTTGAGGGGAGAGATGATGACTGGGGGTGAGAGGGGGGGGAGGGGGGAGATATAGCAATTTACCTGTGGGGGCTTTCGAGGATACATCAATTCATGCTCCGCCACTATCGGCAGGCGAGAGTTCTACCGCTGAACATTAAATGTAACCTCGAGGTTATCTTGAGGTTATCTTGAGATGATTTCGGGGCTTTTTAGTGTCCCCGCGGCCCGGTCCTTGACCAGGCCTCCACCCCCCAGGAAGCACCCCGTGACAGCTGACTAACTCCCAGGTACCTATTTTACTGCTAGGTAACAGGGACATATGGTGAAAGAAACTCTGCCCATCGGTTTCGCCGGCGCCCGGGATCGAACCCGGGACCACATGATCACAAGTCCAGCGTGCTGTCCGCTCAGCCACCCGGTGAGCCGGAGAAGTGGGAGTGTTAACTCCCTCAGCACAAAGTGTTGAATCGAACCTATGAAGCGCGCTTAGAGACCGTGACTGTCTGTCTGTCTGTGGCTGTAAGGAGCTCCACCGTGGTTGATGAGACCACAGACCAGGAGGCTTGGTTAGAGACCGGCCCCGCGGGGGGGCATTGATCCCCGGGGAACCAACAACAGGTATAGAGAAGACACCTGTTAACCGTCTGCCAGAGTACCGGTATTAACCTCTCCACATTTTTTTTATTTTTTTTTATTTTAACAGCCACTAGTACGCGTAGCATTTCGGGCAGGTCCCTGGAATACGATCCCCGTCGCGAAGAATCGTTTTTTCATCCAAGTACACATTTTACTGTTGCGTTAAACAGAGGCTACAGTTAAGGATTTGCGCCCAGTAAATCCTCCCCGGCCAGGATACGAACCCATGACAAAGCGCTCGCGGAACGCCAGGCGAGTGTCTTACCACTACACCACGGAGACTGTCATCTATCTGTGTGACCTTTCCACCTTCCACCCACCTCCACTTCTCCTCATCTCCTCCCTTTAAGTGGAAGACCTTGTTCCTCCACCTTGTTTAATCACCTTTCCTGTCCTCTATGTCCTGATTATCTTCTCCTGGTCTTAACTACAGTATTTGTCCCCTTGTCCTCGTTGTTTTCTACGGGCTCACCATAGCCCGTGCTACATGGACACCTCGTTCTGAGTAGCTGAATCTGAAACAACAATAATAGTTGTTTTTGTCCACTTGAGTCATTAACCTTGTGGTAAACCTTTGGGTGTTTTACTTTGTCTATGTCTGCTTCACTATGCCGACATTCCATGTCGGTGCTGCATATTCTGCTACGTCTGACGTACGTTGTGTACTTGTTGAAAGAGCCCCTTGTTGTTTATGAGAGCTAATGGTGTTGGTGTTGATATTGTTATGTCGACTTGTTGACTGTCTAGTGGGGTGAGGGGTTGGTTGTGGGGTGAGGGGTTGGTTGTGGGGTGAGGGGTTGGTTGTGGGGTGAGGGGATGGTTGTGGGGTGAGAGGGGATGGTTGTAGGGTGAGGGGATGATTGTGGGGTGAGGGGATGGTTGTGGGGTGAGGGATTGGTTGTGGGGTGAGGGGTTGGTTATGGGGTGAGGGGATGGTTGTGGGGTGAGGGGGGATGGTTGTGGGGTGAGGGGATGATTGTGGGGTGAGGGGATGGTTGTGGGGTGAGGGATGGTTGTGGGGTGAGGGGGGTTGGTTGTGGGGTGAGGGGGGTGGTTGTGGGATGAGAGTAGGGTTGAGGGGATGGTTGTAGGGTGAGGGGATGATTGTGGGGTGAGGGGATGGTTGTGGGGTGAGGGATTGGTTGTGGGGTGAGGGGTTGGTTATGGGGTGAGGGGATGGTTGTGGGGTGAGGGGGGATGGTTGTGGGGTGAGGGATGATTGTGGGGTGAGGGGATGGTTGTGGGGTGGGGGATGGTTGTGGGGTGAGGGGGTTGGTTGTGGGGTGAGGGGGGTGGTTGTGGATGAGAGGGATGGTTGTGGGGTGTTGTGGTGAGGTACGGAACTAGTTGAAGCCAGTGGTGAGGGGATGGTTGTGGGGTGAGGGGGGTTGGTTGTGGGGTGAGGGGGGTGGTTGTGGGATGAGAGGGATGGTTGTGGGGTGTTGTGGTGAGGTACGGAACTAGTTGAAGCCAACCTGATAGACAAGAAATTAACGTTTGCAAGGCCGCACCCTCCTGCCTCTCCTTCCTTACTCGCTCAAAGGAACTGTTGTAACCTCTACTCACAACCCCCCCACACTCACTCCCACCATCCATATTTAACCCCACCATCCACACTCACCATCACCATCACTAACAATATTTGACCACAACTTTAAACGATTCTTCGCGGCAGGGATCGTATTCCAGGGACCTGCCCGAAACGCTACGCGTACTAGTGGCTGTACAAGAATGTAACAACTCTTGTATATATCTCAAAAAAAAAAAAAACTACAACCAACATACCACCACAGTAGAACAATACAGGAGGATCTCCACAAGCTCAAGAGAGTGGACTGGGATTACAGCAGACAGGTGGCTGCTGTAATTCAATCCACACAAGTGTAAGGTAATAAGGATGGGAATGGGAGGGAAAAGCTGGCCTTGGGGGCACCTACCTTGCCATGATTTCGGGGCTCAGCGTCCCCGCGGCCCGGTCGTCGTCCAAGCCTCCTGGTTGCTGGAACTGGTCAACCAGGCTGTTGGCCGCACCTGCGTTATCATTTGACAGGCGTACCGCCCCAGTCAACCTCTCTAAGTGATTATATCAGCAGCTGATAGGAAGCGGGCAAATGTCTAAACGGTCATTTAAAACCCTAAATAATGATATACGGTGATTGATTGATTTGATTTGATGAAGATTAAGCCACCCAAAAGGTGGCACGGGCATGAATAGCCCGTAAGTGGAGGCCCTTTTGAGCCATTACCAGTATCAATAGATGTGGAGGTGCGACTGCACCCTGCTTGACAGGATATACGGCAATCTAGGCAGTCTGTATATGGGTGTAGCTACGAGCACGGGGTAAGATAACCAGATATCTTAACCATAGACGCGAGAATAAACAGGGAAGGCCCCCTGGAAACACAAATCGTAACTGTCTCTATTTTCCGCTTGTTACAACTTGTAATAAAGTTGTTACATCTTGGCTTAACGTGTTTATGACGTATTAGAACGTTGTTACAACTTGCTATATTGGTTGTTATAACGGGTTAGGAGGTATTAAACGTGTTGGAACGTTGTACCAACGTCGTAGTTTCGGTGTGTGTATGTTTGGCGGTGGGGGGTGGGGAGGGGGTGGATATAATTACAACCTGCAGTATACTGAGGGTAATAACCAAGGTGGACAATGATAACCCTCTTCTAATTGCTAAGAAGTAGGACACAAGGCCAAGGGTGGCATGAAATAAGAAAAAAATGACGTTTCGGTTCGTCTTGGCCCATTATCAAGATTGGACTGAAAAGTTGTCGTTTCATCACGTGACGACTCGTCGTCTGCAAGGACATAGATGGCAGCTGGAAATACTTATAATAAGAGTCAAGAAATGCATGGGAGCCGGTCGGCCGAGTGGACAGCACGCTGGACTTGTGATCCTGTGGTCCTGGGTTCCATCCCAGGCGCCGGCGAGAAACAATGGGTAGAGTTTCTTTCACCCTATGCCCCTGTTACCTAGCAGTAAAATAGGTACCTGAGTGTTAGCCAGCTGTCACGGGCTGCTTCCTGGGGGTGGAGGCCTGGTCGAGGACCGGGCCGCGGGGACACTAAAAAGCCCCGAAATCATCTCAAGATAACCTGAAGAAGATAACCTGACTCACTACCCTGTACGAGGGGGTCAACAGGTGGAATACATTGAAGGAAGTAACGAAATCCACCACCATAACTAAAGTGCAATATTTTCATATATTACCGAACAAATAGTGAGACGATGAAGTCAACCTGTAAATTCAACTCACTTGGCTGGCCGGAGCTGCTCAACATCACACACAATATAGTGTTGGTCGTCAAATCCGCAAAACAAACCTTAAACTGGTCTTGTTTACAAATCGTCAAATGCAGATCTTGTGCAGTTTAATGGCCAATTTAGGTAAATTTAACACTGCCCTAAAGACCCTCGCAAATCTAACGTCAAACATTATCTTTGTTCGGTGCTTTCCGTCTGCGACACCGTAAGTGATGGGTTTGATGAGACTACTGTGGTCCCAGGGGGGTCTCACGGGGTCCCAGAAACAGTCTGTACGTGAACAGTCGTCTACCACGAAGCAACAGCCACACACTCAACAAGCCACAGTGCACCTACTTGCCTGATAACCTGTGGCTGGTTCCGGGGATCAATGCCCCAGCCGACCGGTCTCTGACCAGGCTTCCTGGTTGGTGATCTGATCAACCAGGCAGTTAGTTTTAGCTGCTTGCAGTCTGACGTATGTTCGATGGCTTTCTTTTGCATTTTGAGACTCTACGAGAATTGTAATAACTAAATTTGGGCGATGACAAATCAGCATTTGCAGACGAGGAGTCACAATAACATTGCTGAAATATATTGACCAAACCACACACTAGAAATTGAAGGGACGACGACATTTCGGTCCGTCCTGGACCATTCTCAAGTCGATTGTGACTTGCCCATTCTCACAATCGACTTGAGAGAATGGTCCAGGACGGACCGAAACGTCGTCGCCCCTTCACGTTCTAATGTGTGGTTTAGTGAACAACACAGCATGTACTACCGCTGTGCCTGGCAGCACAGAGCAGTGCTCGTCGGTGATTCATCAAAGTAGCAGATGGTAACCAATTGTACTCACCCACTCAAAGGTTTGGTGCCATCTGTGTACACAGGCATAGACCGAGCATGTCGTTGTACATGGTGCAACAGATTTCTGTGACGCAAAGATCAAGAGACCTGCCGGGTTTAACGACGTGTTAAAGAGATCCTCTATTGGTGCATCAGACTGTGGTGACACGTGAGAATCTCAGGAGCTGCGACTGCATACAGGTCTTAGTTCGCACTTGAGGCCTGCTGGAGTCTCTTGTCACTCACACTTAGCCTGCATCTAAGGCGGAGAAATTAGCGTCAGTGGACCTGTAGTGGACTTACCTGGCACAAGAGCGGGGCAAGTTGCACGGACTATGGTGAGCCCGTAGTGGACTTACCTGGCACAGGAGCGGGGCAAGTAGCACGGGCTATGGTGAGCCCGTAGTGGACTTACCTGGCACAGGAGCGGGGCAAGTAGCACGGGCTATGGTGAGCCCGTAGTGGACTTACCTGGCACAGGAGCGGGGCAAGTAGCACGGGCTATGGTGAGCCCGTAGTGGACTTACCTGGCACAGGAGCGGGGCAAGTAGCATGGGCTATGGTGAGCCCGTAGTGGACTTACCTGGCACAGGAGCGGGGGCAAGTAGCACGGGCTATGGTGAGCCCGTAGTGGACTTACCTGGCACAGGAGCGGGGCAAGTAGCACGGGCTATGGTGAGCCCGTAGTGGACCGAGTTATTTTGTTGCCCAACTGTGAGGGCCCACGAATGAGTTCTATCTTTGTGCTGTATTCATTAGTCATAAAAGGAGTAATGTAGACTTACCTATTTTATGCCTTTGGTTGATGGAGAATCTTGCAAGGATGACCCGTTGTTAATGGAAGAGTTGTTAGTACTCAAACTGTATGACAGTTTATTGGGGAAGTTAACGGTGTATAGTTAATGGCCTGTCGAGGTCCTACCTACTCTGGGCCTGTGAGAATACTGACTTGCCGCCAGAACGGTTAGTATACCAGCTCTCTGTAGAGAATGACGTCAGAGGCTTACTCGATTGTGATTGGCTACATCCCAACCGTCATTCAATTTGAATACTCGCGCGCATAACCCAGATGTTGATCAGCCACGTGTAGGGTGTTATACACACACACACACACACCTGTTACAGGTGTGCAGGTGATGTCAAAGTTATAAGAAAGCTCCTTGTGTTTGGTCGACTGTCTTAAGGTACCCCGTATTGGACCTGTTCTATATGATTTGAGTCTTCTCTTGACCGCACTGCGGCCTAGTTTGGGGTCAAGACGTGCTTGCCTCCTAATTGTTCTGAACATATCCTAGTGGCGAAAGTGCTGCTTGATAAATATTATTTTGTTTTTTGCTGTCCAGTGTGAAAATGTTTTAATTTGACAAGTTTTTTTCTGCTCATTAAAAAGTGTGGGTGAGAGAAAGCCATTATTATTTACTCGACTCCAGCTTCTCTACTGTTTGGAAAGCTTCTAAGTAAGCTTTGTGACATTTAAAAGAAAACTGTCTCCACTCATAGTGAAGAACATATCTACAGTGTTGCCGACGGTTTCACATCTGCCTACACTTTCTACTACACACCTGCCTACCCTCTCCGCTACACACCTGCCTACACTTTCTGCTACACACCTGCAAATGACTCGTCGATGAAGTTTGTTGGAGGTAAGTACACAGTATTGTCCTGTGTTGATAATATTGTACTTCGCCCATTCCCAAGTTGCATTGTTTTGCAGTCATGTTGACCTTCCTAGCGCGGATAGGGTCGCCAGTGATCTATCTTGAGATGATTTCGGGGCTTAGCGTCCTCGCGGCCCGGTCCTCGACCAGGCCTCCTTTTTGTTACACTCCCCCAGGAAGCAGCCCGTAGCAGCTGTCTAACACCCAGGTACCTATTTACTGCTAGGTAACAGGGTGAAAGAAACATTTTGCCCATTTATCTCCGCCTCCACCGGGGATCGAACCCGGAACTTCAGGACTACGAATCCGAAGCGCTGTCCACCCAGCTGTCAAGTGCTTGATATATGAATGTTTGAATACAACCTTATGCTGTTAACTGTGTGGGTAATTCTCTTCGTAGAAAATTATATCATTAGTTTGGTGAATGAATAACGGGGCCCTGATGGCTGAGTAGACAGCTCTCGGGATTCGTAGGCCGTTGGACAAATAGACAGTTTTTTTCACCCTGATGGCCCCTGTTCACCTAGCAGTAAATAGGTACCTGGGAGTTAGACAGCTGCTAGGGGCTGCTTCCTGGGGGATGTGTAACAAAAAAGAAGCCTGGTCGAGGATCGGGCCGCGAGGACGCTAAGAAATTATCTCAAGATGATTTCTTCAATACTGGTGTCGACATTTGGCCAAGACGGAGGGGCGGCAGCGAGTGTGACTATACATATAAACTAGGATGTGTCTTGAGCAATCCCTCCGTGTATACACGGTACCTCACTTAAGGCAGCACTTCACAGCTCCCATACTGCTGGAAATAATTGTACGCTCGACCGGGTGTGTGTGAAAGTTTCAGGTCAGTATTTGAATCACGAAAAGTCAGGTGTGTGTTATAGTGTGTTTTTAACCCTCCACAGCCCCCCTCCACAGCACCCCCCCTCTCCACAACACTCCCCCACAGCCCCCCCTCCACAGCACTCCCCCACAGCCCCCCCTCCACATCACCCCCCCCCCCCTCTCCACAGCCCCCCCTCCACAATATATTCACACAACTCACCTCTCGGCCCCTCAGAAGTACACGCAGCCTCGCATCATGTTTGTACGTGTTTACGAAGAATTTGTATAAATTTTAAAGTCTTCATGAATGTGTATATACGGCAGTTGCAAGGGGTAAAAATTTTTCGGTGCTCAGAGGCAGTCGCTGTCTTAGCCATCACCAGTTTAATTAAAATTATATTGCGCTTAAGATTTGATGTATTTAAGATGACAATCTGAGCGCGGAGCCAACTCTGCCACAAGGACGGGAGGAGGGGCCGTGAGACGCACTGATAAGGCAAAATTATCTTGGGCAGCGCCGTGAAGGTTTGCCGGTGTGTGTGTGTGTGTGTGTGTGTGTGTGTGTGTGTGTGTGTGTGTGTGTGTGTGTGTGTGTGTGTGTGTGTGTGTGCTCACCTAGTTGTGCTTGCGGGGGTTGAGCTCTGGCTCTTTGGTCCCGTGTGTGTGTGTGTGTGTGTGTGTGTGTGTGTGTGTGTGTGTGTGTGTGTGTGTGTGTGTGTGTGTGTGTGTGTGTGTGTGTGTGTGTGCTCACCTAGTTGTGCTTGCGGGGGTTGAGCTCTGGCTCTTTGGTCCCGTGTGTGTGTGTGTGTGTGTGTGTGTGTGAGTGTGTGTGTGTGTGCTCACCTAGTTGTGCTTGCGGGGGTTGAGCTCTGGCTCTTTGGTCCCGTGTGTGTGTGTGTGTGTGTGTGTGTGTGTGTGTGTGTGTGTGTGTGTGTGTGTGTGTGTGTGTGTGTGTGTGTGTGCTCACCTAGTTGTGCTTGCGGGGGTTGAGCTCTGGCTCTTTGGTCCCGTGTGTGTGTGTGTGTGTGTGTGTGTGAGTGTGTGTGAGTGTGTGTGTGTGTGTGTGTGTGTGTGCTCACCTAGTTGTGCTTGCGGGGGTTGAGCTCTGGCTCTTTGGTCCCTTGTGTGTCTGTGTGTGTGTGTGTGTATGTGTCTGTGTGTGCTCACCTAGTTGTGCTTGCGGGGGTTGAGCTTTGGCTCTTTGGTCCCGTGTGTGTGTGTACTCGCCTACATGTGCTTGCGGATAGTGAGGTTTCAGCTCTTGGACCTTGCTACAACCTTCTGCCTTTTGGACTCTGCCATATCTATATAGAAGGTGGGTAGGCTTAGTGAACCTGCTTCCACTTCTACATGTCTTAGCTTATTCACCTTGTTACTTTAGGACTTATAAAGTACCACTCTTAGGTACTCTTTCCTTCCTCTTGTGTCTCCTTGTTCGTGTGCCGCACTTTATTAGCCTCTTCTGGTCTGCCTTGAGTATTTTGTATGTGGGAGTCATGTCTTCTGTTACTTCTCATCTCAAGAGACGTGAAGTTTAATTCGTTTAAAATCTCCTGGGGCCAGATTCACGAAAGCACTTACGCAAGCACTTACGAACCTGTACATCTTTTCTCAATCTTTGGCGGCTTTGTTTCCAGTTATTAAACAGTTAATGAGCTTCGAAGCACCAGGAGGCTATTTATAACAATAACAACAGTTGATTGGCAAGTTTTCATGCTTGTAAACTGTTTAATAAATGTAACCAAAGCCATCAAAAATTGAGGAAAGATGTACACGTTCGTAAGTGCTTGCGTAAGTGCTTTCGTGAATCTGGGCCCCTAGTAACTCATTGCTGTAAGTTCTGGGTTTTAAGCTAGAGGTATTTCAGTAGTTTGGGATATGTCTCTTCATCAGGCCTGGAGGCCTGGTCGAGGACCGGGCCGCGGGGACACTAAAGCCCCGAAATCATCTCAAGATAACCTCAAGATAAGATCACTACCACTTGTTCACTGCTCTGAGAAAACTTGGTACCATGTTAAAGATTAAATTGTTGTTGTGCTAAGCACCTTGTAAATTTTATGCTCAGTGTGGGTGTTGATATCTTGCTTCAAACCACCATTTTGATCTTGTGTTGTTATATTCAGTAGCTGCTGATTGTATCTTTGCCACACGCGCCAGACACCTGCATTGTTTAAATTAACCCCCAGTAAGTATTATCGGTTTGTTAATCGACAATCCCCCACGAGTGGCGCATTAGTACTTGATGCAGGTGTTGGTTGTATTAATGTGATACGCAGGTGTGTGTGTGTGTGTGTGTGTGTGTGTGTGTGTGTGTGTGTGTGTGTGTGTGTGTGTGTGTGTGTGTGTGTGTGAGTGTGTGTGTATACTCGCCTATTTGTGCTTGCGGGGGTTGAGCTTTGGGTCTCTTTGGTCCCGCCTCTCAACTGTCAATCAACTGGTGTACAGGTTCCTGAGCCTATTGGGCTCTATCATATCTACACCTGAAACTGTGTATGGAGTCAGCCTCCACCACATCACTGCCTAATGCATTCCATTTGTCAACCACTCTGACACTAGAAATGTTCTTTCTAATATCTCTGTGGTTCATTTGGGCACTCAGTTTCCACCTGTGTCCCCTAGTGCGTGTGCCTCTGTGTTTGTGTTTGTGTTTGTGTGTGTGTGTGTGTGTGTGTGTGTGTGTGTGTGTGTGTGTGTGTGTGTGTGTGTGTGTGTGTGTGTGTGTCACGAGTGTGTGATGGGCAGGGGTGTGGCCACTGCGGTGTTCACATAGTGTACAGTACTGTACAGCATCCTTGGTTGACTATAAATGGTCAGGTTTGGAGTCTTAGCATCACCTCATCCTCCGAGTACCATCGCCTGCGAACTCTGTCTTCGCTGATAATTTTATCTTTTGCCGCTCATGCGATCTGAATATTGTAAACTTCAGTTATCTCTTGAACTGTTGGGTGTATAGCTTCGTAAAAGTCTGTAAACTCGGAAGGACGTGTTTTTTTTTACTGCGTCCGTTTGCTCGGCCACTTGGGATGGACGGTAGACCGACGGTCTCCCTTCATGCAGGTCGGCGTTCAATCCCCGACCATCCAAGTAGGTGGCCACCATTCCATCATTGATGTTTTGACCACTTGCTCGGTAAATGGACAGAGTGGTGGACTCTGGTTTTTGTCTGTTCGTTCCTGGCCTGATAGATGGATCGACTGATACCCACTACTCACCAGCAGGAGGGCCGGAGCACCTGGGCACCAGCACCAGCAGGAGGGCCGGAGCACCTGGCCACCAGCAGGAGGGCCGGAGCACCTGGGCACCAGCACCAGCAGGAGGGCCGGAGCACCTGGCCACCAGCAGGAGGGCCGGAGCACCTGGGCACCAGCACCAGCAGGAGGGCCGGAGTACCTGGCCACCAGCAGGAGGGCCGGAGCACCTGGGCACCAGCACCAGCAGGAGGGCCGGAGCACCTGGGCACCAGCACCAGCAGGAGGGCCGGAGCACCTGGCCACCACCAGCAGGAGGGCCGGAGCACCTGGGCACCAGCACCAGCAGGAGGGCCGGAGCACCTGGGCACCAGCACCAGCAGGAGGGCCGGAGCACCTGGCCACCACCAGCAGGAGGGCCGGAGCACCTGGCCACCACCAGCAGGAGGGCCGGAGCACCTGGCCACCACCAGCAGGAGGGCCGGAGCACCTGGCCACCACCAGCAGGAGGGCCGGAGCACCTGGCCACCACCAGCAGGAGGGCCGGAGCACCTGGCCACCACCAGCAGGAGGGCCGGAGCACCTGGCCACCAGCAGGAGGGCCGGAGCACCTGGGCACCAGCAGGAGGGCCGGAGCACCTGGCCACCACCAGCAGGAGGGCCGGAGCACCTGGGCACCACCACCAGCAGGAGGGCCGGAGCACCTGGCCACCACCAGCAGGAGGGCCGGAGCACCTGGCCACCAGCAGCAGGAGGGCCGGAGCACCTGGGCACCACCAGCAGGAGGGCCGGAGCACCTGGCCACCACCAGCAGGAGAGCCGGAGCACCTGGGCACCAGCACCAGCAGGAGGGCCGGAGCACCTGGCCACCACAGCACCTGGCGCGCGAACAGTGGCAGCCGCCCACGCTTGCCCATCCTCCCTGCCAACCGCCCACCACACACACACACACACACCGCCTGCCGGGCCAAGTGCTGCCCTCCCCTCGCCTCCACTCTCACCCATTACGCACTCGAGTCACTCTTATTATAACGCTTTCCGCCCCTTAGTGACCTCTCTAGATACTGAAGGTGTCCGCCTGAGTGGTCACCTGAGAGGCGTGGCAGATTTAGAGCGCCAATTGTACCTCTTCGCGGTATGGTATCTTCCTCGCCATTGGTCCAGGTGGTGCTCAGAGCCAAGGAGAATCTTACATATCGAAGATAGGCTATGTTTACATTTGTAGGGTGAGTGCACTTATGGCTCACAAGTGGTGTGACAAGTGTCTCGGCTAGGAGTAGGAGACGTCACATGTTCCCAGCTTGACTACATATGTACGACAGTCCAGGGGTTATTAGGGCACCCATACCCCATGGGAGTATGGGTACCAGACAATGGGGGTTATGGGTTTTACAACCCATGTATAACTCCTGGTTTGTGCCTCGGAGAGGCTGCAGGATCCAGTAAGTTCTGTAGAACTTCGGTTTCAACTCCTTTTTGACCATGTCGTAGCTCAGTCGATTAAGGCAGCGTCTGGGATGCTCTCGGACGCAGGTTCGAATCCTCGTCACAGGCCCTTGTGGATTTGTTCACTTAATGGGGTTATGGGACTAGATCTCTGAACAATTGAACAGAAAGCTGCTTGTTATACTAGAATTAACTATCACCGTTAGTCACTGTTCCTCAATTCCGTGTTTTGATTGTTCTAGAACAACAGTCAAAATCTCACTTCTTGTATCTGTCTTGTGTGTGTGTGTGTATTCACTTAGTTGTATTCACCTAGTTGTGCTTGCGGGGGTTGAGCTCTGCTCTTTCGGCCCGCCTCTCAACTGTCAATAAACTGATGTACAGGTTCCCGAGCCTATTGGGCTCCATCATATCTACACTTGAAACTGTGTATGGAGTCAGCCTCCACCACATCACTTCCTAAAGCATACCATTTGTCAACTACTCTGACATTAAAAAAATTCTTTCTAATGTCTCTATGGCTCATTTGGGCTCTCAAGTTCCACCTGTGTCCCCTATGTGTGTGTGCTAAATGAGAGTAATAGAATGGATTTAAGATTACTTGAACACATACAGAGAAGGACGACAAAATCCCAGGATTAATAAAAGAGGGATTTATTAATCCCTCTTCAAATGAAGAGGGATTGATAAAGCTCAATTTACATTCTTTATAAAAAGCGAAGAGTTGGGGACAGCATGACTGAAGTGTGTAAATGAATGAAAGGAGGAATAACAAGAGGGATATAAACATAAGATTTTAATTGTATCATTACAAAATAGACCACCAAACAATTGGCATAAATTGGATAAGGTTAGATTCAGAAAAGACCTGGGTAAATACAGGTTTGGAAATAGTGTTGGTGTGGAGTTATGAAACAAATTGTTGAGTAACGTAATAGGCGTGGAATAGTTGGATAGTTTCAAGCGTAGGTTAGACATGTAAAGGTGAGTTTGGGTAGATCTAAATAGCTGTTCCTTATGGGCCAATAGGCCTAATGTAATTTCCGCTATTGTTATGTATTTGTGTTCAATAGTGGCTTTGGTAAACACCTCCAAAAAGGTACCTGATCAACTGGGCTGTGGTTCTAAGATCGGATAGCGTGGCTTGGCGTTCCAGTTATACATAAGAACATAAGAACAAGGTAACTGCAGAATGCCTACCCTGGAAACACAAACCGTAACTGTCTCTATTTTCCGCTTGTTACAACTTGTAATAAAGTTGTTACATCTTGGCTTAACGTATCGGCCCATACGAGGCAGCTCCTATCTATAACCCCCCAATCCCACTCATAAACATGTCCAACCTAGTCTAGTCCTTATATGGTGGACTAGTCAGTAAGTTCAAATCCTCGTCACGGCCCTTGTGCATTTGTTCGTTAGTCATCTGTTTGACCGGAAGGACACCACTGATCATTGGCACAATCTCAGGGTCAACAACGCACGTTTGGTCTGGTGGACCAAACTCTCACAAGTCGAACCTGGCCTCGGACCGGGCTTGGGGAGTAGAAGAACTCCCAGAACCCCATCAAGCAGGTAGAAGGGAGGAGAAGAAGGTAGGTAAACATCTAGAAAATGACTGCTGGGAGTGTAGCTGTATCCAGACGTCAAGTTCAAGTTATGTTTATTGAGACAAGAAAACAAAATACATCTCAAAGGGATAGAGTAGCTTAGGCTATTTCGACCCTCTCAATCCAGACGTCTCCAGTCGTGACAGTCAGTCAATTTATGTAGTGTGTCTCCTACATAAATTCTACATAATTGGATTGGTTTTCCCCTCAAGTCTTATTCTCAAAATTCTCCTCAAAAATGGCCAAAATATTTCAAAAGGAAATTGGATAAAGATGTAGAATGAGACGCATTCATTGCTCAGTGTTCTATCCATATTGTGACGCGGTAATACATGAGCTTCAGCCCGCCCAAACCTGGTACTCATATGTATACACGTTCACTTGATCTCTCATTACCCATCATGCCTCACCCACCCACTTGGTAGTTAACACCACCGGTTCCACTCACTCTCGACCGCCTGAGGCATTATGTTAACATAAGCGTATTACAGTCCCCGTGGAGCACTGGTTACAGCACCGGCTGTATAGTCACTGCTCGCCCAGAATACATTATACAGTGGCTGTATAGTCACTGCTCGCCCAGAATACATTATACAGTGGCTGTATAGTCACTGCTCGCCCAGAATACATTATACAGTGGCTGTATAGTCACTGCTCGCCCAGAATACATTATACAGTGGCTGTATAGTCACTGCTCGCCCAGAATACATTATACAGTGGCTGTATAGTCACTGCTCGCCCAGAATACATTATACAGTGGCTGTATAGTCACTGCTCGCCCAGAATACATTATACAGTGGCTGTATAGTCACTGCTCGCCCAGAATACATTATACAGCACTGGTGGTGTCCAGAGAGCATTCCTTCCCCCGCGGGACACGTGATCGACCGTGATTAAGACACATCTAGGGCCAGATTCACGAAGCAGTTACGCAAACACTTACGAACCTGAATATCTTTTCTCAATCTTTGGCGGCTTTGTTTACAATTACTAAACAGTTAATGAGCTCCGAAACACCAGGAGGCTGTTTATAACAATAACAACAGTTGATTGGCAAGTTTTCATGCTTGTAAACTGTTTAATAAATGTAAACAAAGGCGTCAAATATTGTCGAAAGATGTACACGTTCGTAAGTGCTTGCGTAACTGCTTCGTGAATCTGGCCCCTGGTTATTGTGCTCATCATTCCGGCTCATCCTCCCGTAAGGTAGTACTTATGATGACTATTTGATCACATGTACAAAAGGAGACTGTTGGACCCTATCTTGAGATGATTTCGGGGCTTAGCGTTCCCGCGGCCCGGTCCTCCCCAGGAAGCAGCCCGTAGCAGCTGTCTTAACTCTCAAGTACCTATTTACTTCTAGGTAACAGGGGCATCAGGGTGAAAGAAACTGGCTATTTGTTTCCGCCTTCACCGAGGATCGAACCCGGAACCTCAGGACTACGAATCCGAAGCGCTGTCCACTCAGCTGTCAGGCCCCAGAGAGTTAATTTTGTATCATTAAATTAACCCAAATGACATTACAAAAGGTAATGTCATTCTTTCCTTACAAAAGGAAAGGTAATGAAAGAACTTAACCTGACCTGTTCAAGGCGTATATATGAGCAATCCTAGGTGTAATATAGTACATATTTGTGCTATACTGGAGCTATAATGGAGCCGGTCGGCCGAGCGGACAGCACGCTGGACTTGTGATGCCTGTAGTCCCGGGTTCCATCCCGGGCGCCGGCGAGAAACAATGGGCAGAGTTTCGTTCATCCTATGCCCCTGTTACCTAGCAGTAAAATAGGTACCTGGGTGTTGGGGTGGAGGCCTGGTCGAGGACCGGGCCGCGGGGACACTAAAAAGCCCCGAAATCATCTCAAGATAACTAAGATACTAGGCCTAGGAAATAGGAATGTTTATTTTTGTCATTTTTTTTCATGCCCTCTACAAAAGATGTACGAAACGGGAACATTGTTGGATTAAACAGTCCATCTTTGTACGTTTAACCAAGTAGTTTGGTACTCTCCTTTGAGAAGGATGGGCTGGATTATTTATGTGTCTGAATACTATATTGATATATTAATATTGCTTCTATATTATAGTAAAATAAAAAAGTTGATTTTCTTCCTATAATATATTGAAATGTTGGACGAGAATAAGCATAATTGTCATTCGGAAACAAGTTAATTCGATAACAGGAAAATAGGTGAAGCGTGAAGCAGTCAACGACCCGGGCGGCGCCGCCTCCACGGCTGACTTTTGGCGCCACTCGCTACTTACTTTGCTTTTATTTTGTTTTAAAATCAGCTGATTTGAGTGTGAAAAATTGTGTTTATTTACGCTTTGCATTCAGTACCAGTATTATAGCAGGAAAATGTATAATTTCTGATTTATTTACATAGTTCTGCTTTGGGTGATTTTGCGGGCCGGGGTGGTGGTGGAGTTTGGGTAGGAGAGGCAAAACAGTTGCTGCTTTTTTGTTTTGTTTTTACGGAGTGTCAAGTGGAGAGAACGGGCTGGGAGGTAAACACGATCCTCCCACTTTCTCACACCTTCCCACTTACCCGGCTAATTTGGGAGCCGGGAGCGACGACCAGGGTTGGGATCCCTCTCTTCCTGATATCCCTTTCCGCCTTCCCCTTCCTACTCTATCTCTACTCCTGCTCTTTCCCTTCCCTGTCCTCGTCTCCCCTTCCTATTTCACCTTTCCTTCTTCAATGACGTTTGAATAGTTCTACACGCTGTTTAATTTCCTCTAAGTAGGACGTCAGGTCAGCTAGTGCATCACTGGACATCCCGTGTCAATATGGGTGTTGACTTCAGACATTAAAATGCATGAGAACGTATGTGTTTATCCACGTGACATCAGGTACACGTGACGACGGAGTAATCGCCTTACCAATCATGTTATCAACCAATTAAAACCTGGCTCCTGGGCCGACCTATGGAGGTAAAGACCACGCACAATTGGCCACAGTTAAATCACCAGTGAACCCCTTGGGACTACGACTCCAGAGCGCTGTCCACTCAGCCGCGAGGCCCTCCCCCCACCCCCGTGTGTATGTGTGTGTGTGTATACACTTACCTAGTTGCACTTACCTAGCTTGTGTTCTCTTAAACACAAAACATGTTGACTTTTCTGCCCACCTGACCCTTAAAGATGGGGTATAAAGTTCCTTAATAAACAGTGATACTAAAAACTAATTCAGTCAAGTGCGAGATGTCTTAACTATTAACAAAATATTAACTAAAATACACAAAACTATAATGAAATGTTCGTGATAAAGAATAACAACATTTTCAATTAGTGTATATAAGTGTATTTACAGTATTGAATAGTGTATTTACATTATATTATTTCTGTATTCAAGAATGTATTACAGACGAGTATAACATCAGACTGAAAATGTGAAAATTGTAAACAAAGTTTCCAGCAATTTTCTATTGGATTAGATAACCAATCATCGTTATCTGTGTTTTATAACCCTTATTTAAAGTGTGTTCCAAACACTAATGTAGCTAGGGATTACCTGTTGAGGCTTTCCAGAGTTCTGTTCCCGCAGCCTTCCCTGGGGGGCTGCCTGGTATAAGATGCCGTTTGACTTATTATAAGAGAATAGGGAATGTGGAATATGCGGCTTGGCATTGTTTTGGGCGAAGGTTCGAGCCCACCTCCATCCCCTAGTGGACTTTCTCAATGTATCATTGTTAAACACCACCTTTAGTATTATTTTTTGATGTGGGGGGGTAGTATTGTATACATGTATGCATATATTATGCTAGTATGTATGCAGGTCTTCCTGTATCTTACCGCTGTATATATATTACTCGCTTATTATCACTATAAGATCGGCTATATCTTTGAATAACATAGAGAGATATGCATTAAATAATGCAATAAAACTTGTTATTATTATTATTATTGTTTTGGCGGTAGGTCTATATAATACGTGCGGTGAGAACCATTGAGTTGGGGATATGGAATGGAAGCCACAGTGCACCAGTGTGGGGGCCACAGTGTGGGGGCCACAGTGTGGGGGCCACAGTGTGGGAGCCACAGTGTGGGGGCCACAGTGTGGGGGCCACAGTGTGGGAGCCACAGTGTGGGGGCCACAGTGTGGGGGCCACAGTGTGGGGGCCACAGTGTGGGGGCCACAGTGTGGGAGCCACAGTGTGGGGGCCACAGTGCACCAGTGTGGGGGCCACAGTGTGGGGGCCACAGTGTGGGAGCCACAGTGTGGGGGCCACAGTGTGGGAGCCACAGTGTGGGAGCCACAGTGTGGGGGCCACAGTGTGGGGGCCACAGTGTGGGAGCCACAGTGTGGGAGCCACAGTGTGGGAGCCACAGTGTGGGGGCCACAGTGTGGGAGCCACAGTGTGGGGGCCACAGTGTGGGGGCCACAGTGTGGGGGCCACAGTGTGGGAGCCACAGTGTGGGAGCCACAGTGTGGGAGCCACAGTGTGGGAGCCACAGTGTGGGAGCCACAGTGCACCAGTGTGGGGGCCACAGTGTGGGAGCCACAGTGTGGGAGCCACAGTGCACCAGTGTGGGGGCCACAGTGTGGGAGCCACAGTGCACCAGTGTGGGAGCCACAGTGCACCAGTGTGGGAGCCACAGTGCACGAGCCACAGTGCACCAGTGTGGGAGCCACAGTGTGGGAGCCACAGTGCACCAGTGTGGGAGCCACAGTGTGGGAGCCACAGTGCACCAGTGTGGGGGCCACAGTGTGGGAGCCACAGTGTGGGAGCCACAGTGTGGGAGCCACAGTGTGGGAGCCACAGTGTGGGAGCCACAGTGTGGGAGCCACAGTGCACCAGTGTGGGAGCCACAGTGTGGGAGCCACAGTGTGGGAGCCACAGTGTGGGAGCCACAGTGTGGGAGCCACAGTGCACCAGTGTGGGAGCCACAGTGTGGGAGCCACAGTGTGGGAGCCACAGTGCACCAGTGTGGGAGCCACAGTGTGGGAGCCACAGTGTGGGAGCCACAGTGTGGGAGCCACAGTGCACCAGTGTGGGAGCCACAGTGTGGGAGCCACAGTGTGGGAGCCACAGTGCACCAGTGTGGGGGCCACAGTGTGGGAGCCACAGTGTGGGAGCCACAGTGTGGGAGCCACAGTGTGGGAGCCACAGTGCACCAGTGTGGGAGCCACAGTGTGGGAGCCACAGTGTGGGAGCCACAGTGCACCAGTGTGGGAGCCACAGTGTGGGAGCCACAGTGTGGGAGCCACAGTGCACCAGTGTGGGAGCCACAGTGTGGGAGCCACAGTGTGGGAGCCACAGTGCACCAGTGTGGGGGCCACAGTGTGGGAGCCACAGTGTGGGAGCCACAGTGTGGGAGCCACAGTGTGGGAGCCACAGTGCACCAGTGTGGGAGCCACAGTGTGGGAGCCACAGTGTGGGAGCCACAGTGCACCAGTGTGGGAGCCACAGTGTGGGAGCCACAGTGTGGGAGCCACAGTGCACCAGTGTGGGAGCCACAGTGTGGGAGCCACAGTGTGGGAGCCACAGTGCACCAGTGTGGGAGCCAGAAGCAACAACTATCCATCACGGCCCACCGTTACGCTGCACAGATGGTGTGGTAAATATAGACATAGTATGCCAGCTATCCACTATATATATACACTCTGCCGTAGCCTTTACTCCTCGTGTTTTCTGCTCTGGCCACCTTAATTATCGTGAGGGTGTAGTCTACCTGCTGTGGGTTCCGGGGATCGTTGTCCCCGAGGCCCGGTCTGGCCAGGTGTGGTGGTTGAGGGTGTGGGAGGCAGGTCAGGTGTGGTACTCAAGGGCTGGTGGCCGTTCCACAATGTGCCTGAAGGTAGTTTAATCAGCGCCAAGTACACGGCCGGGGGCTATAATGGGTGCTCGTCTATGATGCTATATTTACACCGGGAGCCAGTACAAGACAATGCAACTTCGTCTTGTATTGTACATTCTGACAAATAAATATTCTTTTTATTATGGAGCATCTGGGTGTAGACACTTAGGCTGGTAGGATTCTCTACTGGCCGGCTACTTTCACCCAAGGGGCCGGCTAGCTTCACCCAAGAGGCCGGCTTCCTTTACCCAAAGAGCCGGCTACTACCCTTGAATGAGGGTGCTCCTACCTTTACAACTCTACTTTTTCTCCACGATAAAAGCTGCAGACTCAGTCATCCAACCGTTACGGGCTATTCATGCCCGTGCCACCTCTTGGGTGGCTTAATCTTCATCTATCAATCATCCAACCCTCTACAACACCTCAGTCGTGCTTGAGACGGCATGAGAGGCGCTGCTCCCGTAGAAACCTTATGGCGACCGTCCTGCATGTAAGGAAGGATTTTTACCATCTGGGTATTGATAGCATTCTTTATCTCGATTCGCTTGCCATCCAAATTGGTTTTCCAGATAGGCAGAGGCCATGGCCCGCCTGTTCCATGATACGCAGATTATCAGGATTTAAATTCTTAAAGAACACTTTCGTCCTCTACTGACGGAAGCAATGTTATTGATAAATTGTTTATTAAAAAGTTGTAAACAAGGAAATGCCTATTGGTATTTATGATGCATGGAATTTTGGCTCGTGCCGCATCTTCCAAGCACCAAGGTGAGTTGATTTGTTGATGTGGCCGTGCTGGTGATGGGGGGAGGGTGTGGCCGTGCTGGTGATGGGGGGGTGTGTGGCCGTGCTGGTGATGGGGGGAGGGTGTGGCCGTGCTGGTGATGGGGGGGTGTGTGGCCGTGCTGGTGATGGGGGGAGGGTGTGGCCGTGCTGGTGATGGGGGGAGGGTGTGGCCGTGCTGGTGATGGGGGGGTGTGTGGCCGTGCTGGTGATGGGGGGAGGGTGTGGCCGTGCTGGTGATGGGGGGGGTGTGTGGCCGTGCTGGTGATGGGGGGAGGGTGTGGCCGTGCTGGTGATGGGGGGGTGTGTGGCCGTGCTGGTGATGGGGGGAGGGTGTGGCCGTGCTGGTGATGGGGGGAGGGTGTGACCGTGCTGGTGATGGGGGGGTGTGGCCGTGCTGGTGATGGGGGGGGGTGGTGTGGCCGTGCTGGTGATGGGGGGGGGTGTGGCCGTGCTGGTGATGGGGGGAGGGTGTGGCCGTGCTGGTGATGGGGGGAGGGTGTGGCCGTGCTGGTGATGGGGGGGGGGGTGTGGCCGTGCTGGTGATGGGGGGGTGTGTGGCCGTGCTGGTGATGGGGGGGGGTGGTGTGGCCTTACTGGTGATGGGGGGTGTGGCCGTGCTGGTGATGGGGGGGGTGTGGCCGTGCTGGTGATGGGGTGTGTGGCCGTGCTGGTGATGGGGGGGGGTGTGGCCGTGCTGGTGATGGGGGGGGGTGTGGCCGTGTTGGTGATGGTGGGTGTGGCCGTGCTGGTGATGGGGGAGGGGGGGGGTGGCCGTGCTGGTAATGGGGGGGGGTGGTGTGGCTGTTCCGGGAATGTGGCTGTGTGCTGAAGCCAAAACTTATACAAGTTCCACACTTCTAATGAACAAATAAAAGAAGTGTAAGGGCTACACTTCTACCTAACATTGGTATACGCAATACGTCCAGAAGAAATAAAAAACGGTGCCACGGTAATTGACACGGTGCTGCTGTTCAGTAAACACAATGTCAACAATAACAAACTGATTACAAGCTCATTAACATAGGACGAGCAGCAAACAGCCAATGAGGGAAGCCGTCTCAAGTACTCAAACTCCTACGCCATGAATAAAACAATTTACTGTCGAAGCTTGCAAAGTTTGCTTCATATATGATGACCACACCACACACACTAGAAGGTGAAGGGACGACGACGTTTCAGTCCGTCCTGGACCATTCTCAAGTCTCTGCTTCATATATGTTAATTTGCGGATCAAAAAGAGCATTTTGAAAGAGACCACAGGTGACTCTGCAGAAGGAAATATAAATGCAAGCACGAATGTCTCAACAGAGAAAATTAAATAATCTATGCAAGGAAATTGAAGAAATATAGCAAAAATATAAAGTGAATATTATAGACAGAAGAAACAATCGACTTGAGAATGGTCCAGGACGGACCGAAACGTCGTCGTCCCTTCAATTTCTAGTGTGTGGTCTGGTCAACAGACAGAAGAAAGGCAAATGGATCAAGGGATACAAACAAAAAATCGAAAATACTTGTTTTTTTCATATATGGAAAATGAAAGAACTCTCTTAGTATTAAACGTATACTTATGAAAAGGTTTATACAGAAAGGACTTCAAAGAAATTAGAATCCTCAAAGTTTCCCGTGATGATAACACCATACTTGAGGTTATCTTGAGATGATTTCAGGGCTTTTTTTTTTTAGTGTCCCCGCGGCCCGGTCCTCGACCAGGCCTCCACCCCCAGGAAGCAGCCCGTGACAGCTGACTAACACCCAGGTACCTATTTTACTGCTAGGTAACAGGGGCATAGGGTGAAAGAAACTCTGCCCATTGTTTCTCGCCGGCACCTGGGATCGAACCCAGGACCACAGGATCACAAGTCCCGCGTGCTGTCCGCTCGGCCGACCGGCTCGATAGGTTTGGCTTATATATCATTTACACAAATGTTAAAACCAAACCTTAAAAGGTTAAAAAAAACAATGTATTATTCTCATACACGTGAAATATGCAATTCAAAATGTATTTGAGTATCTTATGTGCTCTCAAGGAGTTATATATAATCAATATGCACTTGGTCCCAACTCCTGGACTCCATATTTATCAAACACTGAAAAGTTCAACAACACTTCATGTATGTGTCGTAATATTGGGCATAGCTGTCCTTCTGTTAACCCTAATGTGTTATATATCCGGAAATATTGACATATATATGTTGCATTTCGATAAGAAATTATCAAAAGAAGGCGCCAAGGCGGGAAGATTGTGTAGCAAGGCATTTCGATAAGTGATAAGGTAATTAACAGCAGAAAGCGCTAAACCAATGTGTCTATATATATTATTGACAGAAGATATATATATATAGCGCATGGGAAAGGAACATAAAAAAGGATAGTTGGTGGAATAACAGGAAGGAGTGAAGAAACATTGTGCCCCCACCTCTTGAACCATTGGGTATCGAACCCTGACCATCCCAGAAGCGAGGTCGTCGCTGTACACCGATCCAATGTAAAGTAGCAATTGAATCCTTTGAAATATTTTGATTGGAAGGGTGTTGTTGTTATCTTTAAATTTACCTACTCAGAACGAAATGTCTTATGTAGCACGGGCTATAGTGAGCCCGCAATTGAGCTCGGTTATTCGCGATAACATTGTGATATATGGGTGGAGTGGAAGGAAATATGTGGGGCATTAAATGCGACAAAATGTAGGCTTGGCGTGCGGGTTTTGTGGCGACAAGGGCTTCATGACGCAAGCAACACCCACCCCCTCCCAACCCTCCCCCTTCCCAGAACCTCTGTCCTTGTGTTCTAATTTAATCACTTCTGTTCTTCCCTGCGCTGTATATATATTTTATCACCAAAGATGTCAACAAATCAAGTTTATGGGTTTCTTTTCAGTAGTGTATAATAAGTTAGGGCGCGCTGAAGAGTTACGAAGCGTTAGTATGAGAATTACAGAAAGGCGAATTTGAGGAAGCCTAATTTTATGTTTTTTTTTTTCTGGAGTCAGTTCCCAGAGTCATAAACAGGAAGTGAGGTCGTTGAAGAGGCTTATCTTGCACGAGTTATTCTTTTCCTGTTCGTCTCTTTATTAAACTTAAAAAGTTGAACTAATTGAACAGTCCGTCTGTAGTCATTCTTATGTTAGCCAGCGTTCATGTCCTAGTTGGATACATAATACAAAGACCCTTCGTATCCCACACAGAAGCGCACGCACGCACGCGCACTCATACACACATACACACAAGGGTAAGGATAAGACAGAAGAGTAAGGGGAGACATGATCACAACCTACAAAATCCTCAGGGGAATCGACCGGGTAAACAAGGATAAACTATTCAACACTGGTGGGACGCGAACAAGGGGACACAGGTGGAAACTGAGTACCCACATGAGCCGCAGAGATAGAAGGAACTTTTTCATTGTCAGAGTAGTTAACGGATGGAATGCATTAGGCAGTGATGTGGTGGAGGCTGACTCCATACACAGTTTCAAATGTAGATATGATAGAGCCCAGTAGGCTCAGGAATCTGTACACCAGTTGATTGACAGTTGAGAGGCGGGACCAAAGAGCCAAAGCTCAACCCCCGCAAGCACACATAGGTGAGTACAAACAGGTGTGTACACACACACACTCTTTCTCTCTCTCTCTCTCTCTCTCTCTCTCTCTCTCTCTCTCTCTCTCTCTCTCTCTCTCTCTCTCTCTCTCTCTCTCTCTCTCTCTCTCTCTCTCTTTCTCTATGTGTGTCTTTCTTTCTTTACCGAGTCTATGACGCATTCACGGTTCTTCCTGGCGGCGTTACTGTAACTCCTCGCCTGGGATTTGTTTGATTAAGAAATCCTCACGAGTTGAGCAAGTGACGGTTGCCTGGTGCATATTTTTAAAGTGGCCGGCCGTAGTGTCTTTAGGCCTCGTGTGAGGCCCATACCGCTGCGCCACTCAAACAGCTCGAGTAGCAGCAAGGTCGATGCTGACCCAAACTCTGTACCCTTCATAATAGGACCGTGGATGCTGCTCCATGCTTCCTCGTATGCTCCTACAGTATGGATTAAGAGGTGAACGGTACGTCGAGCTTCGCCACTTCGAACAACTGTTCGAACGGGGACAGGCCGGGCTTGGGGAGTAGAACTCCTCCCAGAACCCCATCAAGCAGGCTTCAGACCAGCCCTGGATGTTCTGCCTGCTCTCTCACTACGACCTCTCGCCTTGAAGTCAATGTCCCCGGAGAGGTGTAACGACCCTGGTGATTAAGGTGGTGGTGTAGAGCAGCGACTCGCACACTCAAGGAGGCATCGAACTACACCTGGTGTGTTTACACTGGTCGAGGCTACATCTACGTCTTCTACCCAAGGTGATGAAAGAAAGGATGAACCGTGTTCCATCCATCCCCAAGCTCGTATAGGGATATGATCTGTGGTTCGTTTGGGATCCGCAGAGTCTGACCTCTCGGTTACTGTTGGGGAACTGGAGCCGAGATTGTGAAAGTCACGTGAATGTGTTGTGTGGGGGAAGTGATGGCCTCGTTGATATGGTAGCAGAGGAAATAACACCACTTTAGCCTAGTGTTCCTCATGTGCGTACCCCAACACCTTCCTGTTCTCTGTCCGTGTGAGGTGCCTCGAGTGCTTCCCCTGATCGTATTGAAGAACAGTTATTACTGATATTTGTACGTTGAGCTGTTGAGTGAGAGTGAGTGAGTGAGTGTAGTTACTCAGGCTGTTATTGGTGAACGGCGGCCACTGGGAACCACAGCAACAGACACGGTTTATCGAGACGGAAGGATTGAGAGAAGTTGCAGTGTCAGATCACTGGTGACAATTCGTCGGCACGCGACACCCTCCGACACGCGACACCCTCCGACACGCGACACCCTCCAACACGCGACACCCTCCAACACGCGACACCCTCCGACACGCGACACCCTCCAACACGCGACACCCTCCAACACGCGACACCCTCCGACACGCGACACCCTCCAACACGCGACACCCTCCGACACGCGACACCCTCCGACACGCGACACCCTCCAACACGCGACACCCTCCGACACGCGACACCCTCCGACACGCGACACCCTCCAACACGCGACACCCTCCAACACGCGACACCCTCCGACACGCGACACCCTCCGACACGCGACACACTCCGACACGCGCGCATCGCCAGGCTCATATGAATTTAAAATAAATTTATAGCTGTAGCAATGAAGGTAGGACCCGAAATCATGGCCAGGTATGACGAGAGACCTGAGAGGCTGGCCACGTGACCACCGGAGTATGATCAGTGGTGATGGAGAATGATAGACGAGCCATTTGACTACCACACTTAAGAGCCAGTGGTAATAGGAGCCAGTAAGTGGACTGGCACCCCGTAGGGTGGCACCCCCTCGTCTCCCCATCCAAAATGGCCAATCCGTCGACGGCTATGAAAATACCATGAAGGTCGCTGAGACTAGTGGGAGTCGTCAGGTGATAGGTTAAGTTGCAGTATGGCATGATGGTGACGCCATTGTTGGCACTCGTCAGTTGGGCAGCAGGAAGTGACGTCACATTCCTCCACTTGACATAGCCATAATGGTAGGAACACATGGTATGTGAAAACTACTGTAGGCGACGGCGCGGTATAGATGCACGATAATTGTGGTGACTGTTTACCCTCTTTCTCATTATTACTCGATACCCTCGTGGGAAGACTGCATTTCCTATACCACTTGTCAATCTCGTTTCCGTTATCACGATCACGCGCGGTTGTACTTCTGCCCCTTTTTCCCGTAATTCTCATTCTTTATTTGCAATTCCATCTGCATTTGTGTACATTAATTTCAAGCTACTCATCCTAATTGGGCTTCTTTTGTTTTTATCCCCGAGGGGTATTTGGCTGCATTTATGCGGATGGTCTGTTATACAGCCCCGCCTCCCTCTGTAGCATTATTAAACTAGTCAGCCCCCATAGTGATGGTGTTGTGAGGGGTAGTAATTACCTAAGTGTAATTACCTAAGTATAGTTACAGGATGAGAGCTACGCTCGTGGTGTCCCGTCTTCCCATCACTCTTTGTCATATAACGCTTTGAAACTACTGACGGTCTTGGCCTCCACCACCTTCTCACCTAACTTGTTCCAACCGTCTACCACTCTGCGAAAGTGAATTTTCTTATATTTCTTCGGCATCTGTGTTTAGCTAGTTTAAATCTATGACCTCTTGTTCTTAAAGTTCCAGGTCTCAGGAAATCTTCCCTATCGATTTTATCAATTCCCGTTACTATTTTGTATGTAGTGATCATATCACCTCTTTTTCTTCTGTCTTCTAGTTTTGGCATATTTAACGCCAAAAGTAGTGATGGTAGTATTGGCGCTGCGAGTGTTTTAACTTGTTTGCGCATACCATTTGTGTAAATAGTTTGAGTAAACGTGGGGGGTCATATGTACCTAGTGAGGCCGGACAGCTGCCTCACCTGTGTCGGCTACATTGCGCTTCTCGCACTTGTTTTCCCCGTGGAGGTAAACAGATGACGTCACACTGCCGCAGCCAATAGGAAGCGTCACCATCTGCAGATATCACATCATAATACTAACTTTAGTCCGCTGTGTGTGACGACTCTTGTGAGGGCTATATGTGCTTCAGCCACCTTATTATAGGGAGGTGCTGGCGGCCCCAACACCCAGTCTTGGTAATGGTTATATTTAGTCAAATATGGGCGGTGATGTCAGGGTGTGTGTGTGTGTGTGTGTGTGTGTGTGAAGTGTTGCTGGTGATGTCTTGGTGTGTGTGAAGTGTTGCTGGTGATGTCTTGGTGTGTGTGAAGTGTTGGTGGTGATGTCTTCTTGGTGTGTGAAGTGTTGATGGTGATGTCTTGGTGTGTGAAGTGTTGGTGGTGATGTCTTCTTGGTGTGTGAAGTGTTGATGGTGATGTCTTGGTGTGTGTGAAGTGTTGGTGGTGATGTCTTCTTGGTGTGTGAAGTGTTGGTGGTGATGTCTTGGTGTGTGTGAAGTGTTGGTGGTGATGTCTTCTTGGTGTGTGAAGTGTTGATGGTGATGTCTTGGTGGTGATGTCTTGGTGTGTGAAGTGTTGCTGGTGATGTCTTGGTGGTGATGTCTTGGTGTGTGAAGTGTTGCTGGTGATGTCTTGGTGTGTGAAGTGTTGCTGGTGATGTCTTGGTGGTGATGTCTTGGTGTGTGAAGTGTTGCTGGTGATGTCTTGGTGGTGATGTGTTGCTGGTGATGTCTTCTTGGTGTGTGAAGTGTTGATGGTGATGTCTTGGTGGTGATGTCTTGGTGGTGATGTGTTGCTGGTGATGTCTTCTTGGTGTGTGAAGTGTTGATGGTGATGTCTTGGTGTGTGTGAAGTGTTGGTGGTGATGTCTGAGCTTTATGAAATCTTAATGGTGATGTTAGGGTTCCACTATTCCAAGAACAACAAGAAAGGCTCTGTAGAGATATAGAAACAATGGAGCTAAAAATGCAAGAATCAAATAAAACCAAAGAAAGGCAAAGAGAGCAAAAATCCACAAGTGTAACAGCATCCAAAATACTTTTCTTTTATACAAAATCTCGAACCAAAACTACATCTATCATTAGGCTATCACTGCAAGAAAAATGACAGGTTGGATAACAAGAACTTTTCACACTAGAGATGC
Organism: Procambarus clarkii; assembly: GCF_040958095.1. NCBI lineage: Eukaryota > Metazoa > Arthropoda > Malacostraca > Decapoda > Cambaridae > Procambarus > Procambarus clarkii. The sequence goes on along the minus strand of NC_091237.1, from coordinate 17,401,570 downwards.
TATACCGATGATGATACTTTTCAAAACGCTTGTGCTATCTAGAGTGGAGTACTGCTGCACAATGACAGCCCCTTTCAAAGCTGGAGAAATTGCTGACCTAGAGAGCGTGCAGAGATCCTTTACTGCTAGAATCCACTCAGTAAAACATCTAAATTACTGGGACCGACTAAAGAGCCTAAATCTGTACTCCCTTGAGCGCAGGCGGGAGAGATACATAATAATTTACACGTGGAAAATAATTGAGGGGCTGGTCCCAAACCTGCACACAGAAATAACACCACATGAGACCAGAAGACATGGCAGGATGTGCAGAATACCCCCGTTGAAAAGCAGAGGTGCAACAGGTACTCTGAGAGAGAACTCTATCAACATCAGAGGCCCGAGACTGTTCAACACGCTTCCACTACACATAAGGGGCATAACTGGCAAACCCCTCACAGTGTTCAAGAGAGAACTGGATAAGCACCTCCAAAGGATACCTGATCAACCAGGCTGTGACTCATACGTCAGGCTGCGAGCAGCCGCGTCTAACAGCCTGGTTGATCAGTCCAGCAACCAGGAGGCCTGGTCGACGACCGGGCCGCGGGGACACTAAGCCCCGGAAGCACCTCAAGGTAGCCTCAAGGTAGGTAGGCTCCCTTGCGATATGGTGATGGAACCTCCACAGATAACAACAAAGAAATGAGTGAAATCCCGAAGTTACTTTACGATACTATTTTCAGTGAACTCCTGAACACGTTGAAGATCAGTGATCCAATGGACTTTATGCATGTGATACCGACACTGAACCGTATATCAGATATTACCCCCTAATCGTACTGGACTTTGTAGTAGATATAGATTGCATGCCCATGCACTCTGCATCAGGCCCAGACTCTAGGAATTATATATTCAAGGATGAATTTCTATAAAACACTATCACTGTCCCTAAACATCTTTTGGAGATCGCGCCACTTTACAAAGGAGGCAGTAAAGCAGATGCAAAAAATTACGTACATTCCCTGGAAACACAAACCGTAACTGACCCTATTTTCCGCTTGTTACAACTTGAAATAAAGTTGTTACATTTTGGCTTAACATGTTTTTGACGTATTAGAACGTTGTTACAACCTGTTATATTGGTTGTTACAACTTGTTAGGAGGTGTTAAATCTTGTTCGAACGTTGTGGCAACGTCGTAGTTTCGTTGTTTGTTTGGCGGGTTAGCGCTAATATCACACATCATAAAAATCCTTGAAAGTGAGATAGGAATTATGATCATAAAGCACATGGAATCACATTGTTTACATAACCCTGGATAGCGTGGTTGTTGTTGTTAAAGATTCGCTACTTGGAACAAGCAGTTCCAAGTAGCACGGGCTATGGTGAGCCCGTAGGTACTTGACACCGTGGGTCATGCCCCTGCCTCCCACAACTGCTACACCACTATGACGTGGACCTAGATGCCATGACTCGAAACGCGGACCCCACGATGAATGAATAGCTTGTTAAAATCGATGAATGCGTCTTTGGGGTCGACCGCTGGATGGAATGGACTTGCTCTGAAGACGGGTTGATGTGTCACAACCCGGCGAGTGTACACCGTCATGTTGACTACTATTACATTGATGCGACGTTGTCACAACTGAATAACGTTAAACAACATTGTAGTTAGGTTGTGTGCGCGCCACAAGGCATAGCTCTCGTGCTGGTGCTGCGCACTTCACCACTCATCTTTCTAGAGCAGGCTTACTTAAAGTAAAAACAAAAAAACATCTGTTTTGCCTAATCAGAAACGTACAAACCGAAGCGCAACCGACTGTATTATGCAGTGAGTATTGTATAGCGTGCATTTCTATTCTAATTTCTGAATGAAAATATGATAATTACGTAGCTTTACTAAGAATTTGAAACCTCCAGTACGGCCCCACTCCCCCGGTTCATCGTCTTCTCGACAATATAATGTGTAGGTACAATACATAGTCGATTAAGGCAGCGTCTGGGATGCTCTCGGACGCAGGTTCGAATCCTCGTCACGGCCCTTGTGGATTTGTCCATGTTGTGTAGGTCATATAGGGAGCTCGCCGAGGCTTCAAGAGTCTATAAGGACACTCTTGAAAGAAAATGAGCTCGTGGCCATGGCGAGGTGTGTTAACGCGAAGTCATTAGTGTTAAATTCGCCGGTTACGTAGCCAGCATATGAATAGAGTCTGACAAGCTGTTTATACGCGAGTGGGAGCCAGGTGTTTTATGCCGGTGTGGTGGGGGCAGGTGTGTTGATGCTGGTGTGGTGGGGGCAGGTGTATTGATGCTGGTGTGGTGGGAGCAGGTGTATTGATGCTGGTGTGGTGGGAGCAGGTGTGTTGATACTGGTGTGGTGGGGGCAGGTGTGTTGATGCCGGTGTGGTGGGGGCAGGTGTATTGATGCTGGTGTGGTGGGAGCAGGTGTGTTGATGCCGGTGTGGTGGGGGCAGGTGTGTTGATGCTGGTGTGGTGGGAGCAGGTGTATTGATGCTGGTGTGGTGGGAGCAGGTGTGTTGATGCCGGTGTGGTGGGGGCAGGTGTGTTGATGCCGGTGTGGTGGGGGCAGGTGTGTTGATGCTGGTGTGGTGGGAGCAGGTGTGTTGATGCTGGTGTGGTGGGGGCAGGTGTGTTGATGCCGGTGTGGTGGGGGCAGGTGTATTGATGCTGGTGTGGTGGGGGCAGGTGTGTTGATGCCGGTGTGGTGGGGGCAGGTGTGTTGATGCCGGTGTGGTGGGGGCAGGTGTATTGATGCTGGTGTGGTGGGGGCAGGTGTGTTGATGCTGGTGTGGTGGGGGCAGGTGTGTTGATGCCGGTGTGGTGGGGGCAGGTGTATTGATGCTGGTGTGGTGGGGGCAGGTGTGTTGATGCTGGTGTGGTGGGAGCAGATGTATTGATGCCGGTGTGGTGGGGCAGGTGTATTGATGCTGGTGTGGTGGGAGCAGGTGTATTGATGCTGGTGTGGTGGGAGCAGGTGTATTGATGCTGGTGTGGTGGGAGCAGGTGTATTGATGCTGGTGTGGTGAGGGCAGGTGTGTTGATGCTGGTGTGGTGGGAGCAGATGTATTGATGCCGGTGTGGTGGGGGCAGGTGTATTGATGCTGGTGTGGTGGGAGCAGGTGTATTGATGCTGGTGTGGTGGGAGCAGGTGTATTGATGCTGGTGTGGTGGGAGCAGGTGTATTGATGCTGGTGTGGTGGGGGCAGGTGTGTTGATGCCGGTGTGGTGGGGGCAGGTGTGTTGATGCCGGTGTGGTGGGGGCAGGTGTGTTGATGCCGGTGTGGTGGGGGCAGGTGTGTTGATGCCGGTGTGGTGGGGGCAGGTGTGTTGATGCCGGTGTGGTGGGGGCAGGTGTGTTGATGCCGGTGTGGTGGGGGCAGGTGTGTTGATGCCGGTGTGGTGGGGGCAGGTGTATTGATGCTGGTGTGGTGGGAGCAGGTGTATTGATGCTGGTGTGGTGGGAGCAGGTGTATTGATGCTGGTGTGGTGGGAGCAGGTGTATTGATGCTGGTGTGGTGGGGGCAGGTGTATTGATGCTGGTGTGGTGGGAGCAGGTGTATTGATGCTGGTGTGGTGGGGGCAGGTGTGTTGATGCCGGTGTGGTGGGGGCAGGTGTGTTGATGCCGGTGTGGTGGGGGCAGGTGTGTTGATGCCGGTATGGTGGGGGCAGGTGTGTTGATGCTGGTGTGGTGGGAGCAGGTGTATTGATGCTGGTGTGGTGGGGGCAGGTGTGTTGATGCCGGTGTGGTAGGGGCAGGTGTGTTGATGCCGGTGTGGTGGGGGCAGGTGTGTTGATGCCGGTGTGGTGGGGGCAGGTGTGTTGATGCCGGTGTGGTGGGGGCAGGTGTGTTGATGCCGGTATGGTGGGGGCAGGTGTGTTGATGCTGGTGTGGTGGACCAGATGATGACTTCCCAACATAGTCAAGGTGTGGGGGGGGGGGGGGGGAATTCTAAGATAGAACCTTTAACAAATATTTCTGACCTCGACGCTACCTTGAGATTGCTTTGAAGATCAATGTCCTCGTGGTTGGCTATCTGGTCAACCAGGCTGTTAGACGTCTTCCAACAACCTCCTTACATATTGTAACCCCAATGACAACATTCTTGAACTGCCAGAAATGCAATTTAGACTATTATAGAACCGTCTTCAAAAGAGAATCATTATAAACAGTCTTTACGTAAATGCATTTATCAAATCACTGAAGTTCTAAGCTGCTATATGGTTTTTATAGCTTCATACTCTCTATCTTTATTTTGAGCATTGACTTTTTTAAGAATATGTTGACATAGCAACTAGCCACATATTCGATGGTACATTAACAGGAATTGCAAAATGATGGGATGAAGCAGGATGGGTAATTATTAAAATATGAAATTACAATGGCATTAGAGAATACTTCACTACGGTTATAAAATACATACATATCAGGTCATCATTCAACTGTGTATGAGTGAATGTTTATACACACCAGCCAACAGGTGCCAACTTCTCTCTACAGCATGTAGAGTAACTTAAATGTGGCTACTACCACCGTAGAGTTATTTCCAATGGCGCCTAATGAATTGGACTACTCACAACCATCTCGCTACTGTCGCTTCTCCTGATAGTTCCCTTCCCCGCTGTCACTTTTCACTGCTCTTCTCATTAACAGTTCACTATTACCCCCAGAATGTCACTGTAGCCTGTCGCTAGTATCCATATTGATGTCTTCACTGAAAAAAATTATCTTAAATATCACCAAAACGTCATTCATTTTCACTAATGAATTTCACTGCACTGTCATTATTACACCACGTCGCTGTCACTGACTTTCACGACACTGTTAACCTCAGCAGTCTTTTGTTAGACTCGGGTGTCACTGTTAGCCTCAGTAGTCAATGTGTACTATTTAGTAGTAGCAGTAGGCATCCATCAGTCTCAGGAGACTATGGAGTTGCGCTCTGGTGTCGGTCTGGTCTGGAGTGGCCTCACCAGGGCACAAAGCCAGAGGTAGGTTGATTCGGGGGGAGAAGCTGTTACCCATGCAGCAGGTCCCCCCTCCTCTCCACGGCGCTGAAAGTCTCCAATGGAATGGCATACGCCGGCATACTAATTCTCACAAGTTCCGTGTACTATTTAAGAATCCACATAAGGCCATCCAAAATATCTACAAAATCATTTAAACTCTAATATATCCGTTGGATATATTTTGTACAAATTAAACATTATTATTATTATTATTATTATTATTATTATTATTATTATTATTATTAAAGTCAGTGATAAGTGTTGTAAACTCTGTGTCACTACATGTAAACTGAAATACTGTACTACCGTTATTCTGAAGTATTCAGGGTTGAAATTTCATGCAAAGTTTTATGTAATGTTTCAGGTTACAGCACAAAGCACAACACATTGCTGAATATAATTAGGTATATAGCTTGTATATTATGTATAAATATAGCTCCAGGATATAGCTTGTTCTTAATAGTGTTGCAGCAGGCAATGTTAACTTAAGGGTGTCTTTGATAATCTTATTATGTGGAGGTAAATGAAAGAAAACGAGGATGAATGTTTTGGTCCTTGTGTGTCGGTGTGTAGTGGTGGGCGTGGTGTGTGTGTGTGTGTGTGTAGTGGTGGTCGTGGTGTGTGTGTGTGGGTGTGTGTAGTGGTGGGCGTGGTGTGTGTGTGTGTAGTGGTGGTCGTGGTGTGTGTGTGTGTGTGTGTAGTGGTGGGTGTGTGTGTGTGTGTGGGTGTGTAGTGGTGGTCGTGGTGTGTGTGTGTGGGTGTGTGTAGTGGTGGGTGTGTGTGTGTGTGTGTGTGGGTGTGTAGTGGTGGTCGTGGTGTGTGTGTGTGTGTGTGTAGTGGTGGGTGTGTGTGTGTGTGGGTGTGTAGTGGTGGTCGTGGTGTGTGTGTGTGTGTGTGTAGTGGTGGGTGTGTGTGTGTGTGTGGGTGTGTAGTGGTGGTCGTGGTGTGTGTGTGTGTGTGTGTAGTGGTGGGTGTGTGTGTGTGTGTGGGTGTGTAGTGGTGGTCGTGGTGTGTGTGTGTGTGTGTGTAGTGGTGGGTGTGTGTGTGTGTGTGGGTGTGTAGTGGTGGTCGTGGTGTGTGTGTGTGTGTGTGTAGTGGTGGGTGTGTGTGTGTGTGTGGGTGTGTAGTGGTGGTCGTGGTGTGTGTGTGTGTGTGTGTAGTGGTGGTCGTGGTGTGTGTGTGTGGGTGTGTAGTGGTGGTCGTGGTGTGTGTGTGTGTGTGTGTAGTGGTGGGTGTGTGTGTGTGTGTGGGTGTGTAGTGGTGGTCGTGGTGTGTGTGTGGGTGTGTGTAGTGGTGGGCGTGGTGTGTACTCACCTAGTTGTGCTTGCGGGGGTTGAGCTCTGGCTCTTTGGTCCCGCCTCTCAACCGTCAATCAACAGGTGTACAGATTCCTGAGCCTATTGGGCTCTATCATATCTACACTTGAAACTGTGTAAGGAGTCAGCCTCCACCACATCACTTCCTAATGCATTCCATTTGTCAATCACTCTGACACTAAAAAAAATTCTTTCTAATATCTCTGTGGCTCATTTGGGCGCTCAGTTTCCACCTGTGCCCCCTTGTGCGTGTGTCCCTTGTGTTAAATAGCCTGTCTTTATCTACCCTATCAATTCCCTTCAGAATCTTGAATGTGGTGATCATGTCCCCCCTAACTCTTCTGTCTTCCAGCGAAGTGAGGTTTAATTCCCGTAGTCTCTCCTCGTAGCTCATACCTCTCAGCTCGGGTACTAGTTTGGTGGCAAACCTTTGAACCTTTTCCAGTTTAGTCTTATCCTTGACTAGATATGGACTCCATGCTGGGGCTGCATACTCCAGGATTGGCCTGACATATGTGGTATACAAAGTTCTGAATGATTCTTTACACAAATTTCTGAATGCCAAATGTGTGTGGGTGTGTAGTGGTGGGCGTGGTGTGTGTGTGTGTGTGTGTGTGTGTGTGTAGTGGTGGTCGTGGTGTGTGTGGGTGTGTAGTGGTGGTCGTGGTGTGTGTGTGTGTGGGTGTGTAGTGGTGGTCGTGGTGTGTGTGTGTGTGGGTGTGTAGTGGTGGTCGTGGTGTGTGTGGGTGTGTAGTGGTGGTCGTGGTGTGTGTGTGTGTGTGTGGGTGTGTAGTGGTGTGTGTGTGTGTGTGTGTAGTGATGGGCGTGGTGTGTGTGTGTGTGGGTGTGTAGTGATGGGCGTGGTGTATGTGTGTGGGTGTAGTGATGGGCGTGGTATGTGGGTGTAGTGTGGCACATTGTTGGCACCCTCAGGGTGTGGTGGTGCCAACTGAACATTACGGATGACGCAAGGCCCGGGCCCCGCCCACCTCCTCATTCACACTCCTTCGTTAGTCCCTCTCTCATTCTCATCCTAATTTTCCCTCCTCATTCAGCATCTCATCGTCCTCATAAGCCTCATTTCTCAATTTTGTTTCCAAATTTGCTGTATGTCTACACACCTGAGTCGCAGGTGTGTAGGCATACCTGCATTGTGGTGGTTGTTGAGGAGCGGTTCCATCGGCGAATCCAGCATTCCTGGATGGTAGTCTGAGGTCGCTGCTCGATGTCCGATTCGTGACGGAGAGGGCGCTTGTGAAGACGGGTGACGGGGTGTTTGGTGACGGGTGACGGGGCGGGCGTCATTAAAGATGGGTGACTGGGCGGGAGTGGTTGGGGATGGGTGATGTGGTGGGTGTGTTTGTCTACGGGTGCGTCCCTAACAGGCTATACGACTGGGAGGTTCGATTCTTGGGCTCAAATCGTGACAGTCGAGTAATCAATGCGGTGCAACTTCACCCAATAAGTCATTTTTATAAGTCATTTTATTCGAGCAGAACCGTCCAAACCCAAGCAACCCACCAGTCATCGTACAAGATGCTTAGAAAACGGCAATATTATACTGCTTTAATTTGTACTGATATATCACATTTTTGAGGGATTTAGGTATATGATGTACAAAAAAAATGGGACTTATTTGACAAGGCTGTGGACCCATGACCTCATGTTCTGATCCTCACTACCTAGAACACACTAACTTTGCCCCTCGGTAATTTTCACATCAAAATCCTGTGTACTGTGGTTGTTCTCTCCTGTGATGTTTATGTCTGAGTCTGACTTGGCCTTCCCTCCACGTTCACACGTGTCTCTAGCCTCAGACGGTCCAATCACTTGAGCTGGACGGTAGAGCGACGGTCTGGCTTCATGCAGGTCGGCGTTCAATCCCCGTCCGTCCAAAGTTGTTGGTCACCATTCCTTTTTCCCTGTCCTGATCCCTTCCAAGTGCTATATAGTCGTAATGGCTTGACGCTTCCCCCCCCCCCCACCCCTGATAGTTCAAGTTCTAGCCCTTCAGGAGACCCTCAATGGTCTCTGCCACAATTTATACGGCGCTTCTGGCCTCCTGATCAACCAGGATACCTGATCAACCAGGCTGTGACTCATACGTCAGGCTGCGAGCAGCCGCGTCTAACAGCCTGGTTGATCAGTCCAGCAACCAGGAGGCCTGGTCGACGACCGGGCCGCGGGGACACTAAGCCCCGGAAACACCTCAAGGTAGCCAAGGTAGCCTCCTTCCTCGTATTAATTCTCACCAGTTAACATGCATAGATATGTTTCATGAGCCATTTGTCTGACAGCACATGCAGCCAGTTTAGGTCTTTTTAGTATTTTTCAGTCTCCTGTTGTAATTTACGAAATAATACAATTTCGCTGTTGGCATGGCTAGATAAGAAAATTAGACCCAACAGATCCTCGTGGGACACCACTTGTTCCATCGTGACTCTACCTCTCGCAAAGACTTTGTGTGTAGTCCAGGGAGGCGAGTTCGATCCCATAACAGTACTTCAGCATTTCCTCTATCGCCTTCTCAATAGATAAAGGTATCCAGTCTAGGGCCTTGCCTTTGTTAGTCAGGTTTGATTCTCCTTTTGCGGTGTGACGGTGTGTGTGTGTGTGATGGGAACCTGCTTGATACCTGCTTGATGGGGTTCTGGGAGTTGTTCTACTCCCCAAGCCCGGCCTGAGGCCAGGCTCGACTAGTGAGAGTTTGGTCCACCAGGCTGTTGCTTGGAGCAGCCCGCAGGCCCACATACCCACCACAGCCCGGCTGATGCAGGTCGAAATTGGGTGTTGCGGTATTGTTGGGTGTGAGCGATGGCTGGGTGCAGGACGTGGTAATGTATGGGGTGCAGGGCGTGCCAGTATGTGTAATACAATTTATTTTCCTCCTGCAGGTGAGGCGGGCCGGGCGGCGTGTCTCTGCGACCTCCACAATTATGGTAAGATGCAGTGCCACTCCTTGTCATTGTGTGTGCTTACGTGGCCACCTCCCAACCACCATGCCGACCACAACCTCTCCTACCACCACCACCACCATTTTCCTACCATCACCTGTGCGCCTTCGCAGTTATTCATCTACCCCTTAAGTCTCCTTGGGCGTTTCCCTTGTCAGTGTTGGCCAGTACACCTGCCTGTGTGACATGTCCTTGATACTGTGTATTGACGGTGGCCCGCGTGCAGCTGTTGGACCCTATATTATTGGACAACCGAGTTAGATTATACCATTATCCCAGGGCTTTTTGGGACGAGTGCGACGCTCATTCCCTTTCCTGGTGGATAAACAGATCACATAGGATCATCTGGAGGAACACAAAGCTAAAAGCAGATTTTATTTGTGGGTAGCATTTACCCCTGTTAGACCTTGATCAACTATTTACAGGCGAAACACTTTTGTCCACAAAGTCTTTTTTTTTCAATTCTCAACCTCGTGTTGCTCCTCACTATTTCCCAGCGCGTGTTGATGTGGGTCTTGTGATCACCTCCCAGGCATGTCTGTGCGAGCAGGTGATAGATACTGGCTTACCCCTAAGAACTGCATGATACTATGGTGATGTATTTAATATGGCAGCATGCACGGATTATTCCGACTTCACGAACGAATGAGCAAGCATGAATAATAATAATAATAATAATAATAATAATAATAATAATAATAATAAAGTGGTATGATGAGCAGTGTGTTATGTTAAAGCTAACGACGTAACCAGGCACATGAGGACATCATACACTGCTGATACCAGCCGCCCCTCTTCACTAAAATATTATAACTGTTGATAACTAGATCATTAGTGGTGTAACTGTACAGGCCGTCCACAGTTGTCACAATGGACAGAAAATGTTGTACTAAATTGCCGGAACCTAACGTGATCTATGGACCCATAGAAAAACGGGGTTTGTGAGACACTGTGACTTACAGTACATTATATTTTGTTCGTTGGGGATTTTGACATCTAGATTCGATGTATTATTCGCGAGGACAGGTTGGACTGTAAGCCCTTTATTAAATTTATAGTAGATCTTGAAAATTAAAGTACCTGAAAAAATGGACTTTCAATCTGCGACAAGCAACAGCCTTTCAAATCACATTTTCACAAGACCATCCATGGGAGTAGGAGACCTCTGAAAATTGACTACAGGTAAACTTCAGGTACCACATTGTGTGTGTGATATGAGCGCAGGTGTGACCAAGGTTCCAAATTCTTCCTTGTCTGCCCATAAACATCTCCCAAATCTCCTTCGTGTGTTTATAAAAAAAAAAGGTTGTGTGAAGGCATTGTTTACATAGTTCGATCCACGTGCAAGCACTAGTCGTGTAGGTAATCTTTAGATCCTGCTCTTGGGACGTTTGGCCACCCTAGTGCTCGTCTGTTTCAGGAGAGATGCCAGTGTGTTAGGTGGCTCGTTGACTCACTCCCTGGTCACTGCTTCCACGCTCGGTGTAGTGCTACTTTTACTAGTTATTCACCGGGACCTGGCGTCCAACGCCACACCAGGTCCTGGCGTCCACCGCTACGCCTGATCTTGGCTTCCACCGCCACACCAGATCCTGGCGTCCACCACCACGCCAGGTCCTGGCGTCCACCGCCACACCAGGTCCTAGCGTCCACCAAAAAGAGAGCCAAAGTGTGGTGTTGTGAGGGTAGAGAAGCAGGGCTGATATGTTAGCTTAACCACGTGAACAATTGAGTGGTCAATCTTGATTTACCAAGACACATTTCAACTCGTTAACCAAACTCATCCACAATTGTGATAAGCAGTTTAAGCGTAGAACAAGAGTTATTCGAAAGGGAGTTTGCCAAGTAACTGTGCTTGGTACTTGCATTTGATGACTCATTTGAGGCATTCGAAAGTCCACCGCAGCTATCTTCTCAACGTCATGGGGTCGAGTATTGAACCCAGCAACAGGGTGGCTCTCATAGACAAAATTATTTTGACCCACGTTTTAATTAATTTAATCAGTCACATGCAGGCTTATGCAGCAGCAGCATCGTCTGTAGTAGGGAAGAGCTTCTTAATAAATTAACAAATATGAATAGGAAGAACAAGCAAACATTGAATGCCATAACGGGGTGAGCCAGACTGTAGGAACATTGAAGAACAAGGAAGTTATTGTTTTATGATAGGGACTGATTCCTGGATACATAAACAGATAGTAAACAGGTCGGAGTGACCAGGCACAGTGAGACCTCTGACGCCTGTCTCTAGCACCGAGCAAGCACTGGTTTCCGGACACTCAGCGAGCTTTGGTCTCCGGACACCTCGCGAGCACCGGTCTCCGGACACCCCGCGAGCATAATCACCACCTGCGCCGCCACCACCACCACCATAATCACCACCTATACCACTACCACCACCATAATCACCGCCAGCACCACCTGGACTGAACTGTGAAGCACTTGTGGGATTTAGCGTCAAGCAGATCTGTCTGGTATAAATCGGCATAATTCAGCATTTACTGACTTTGCGTTTTTGTGAAGTTGGCTTGCGCAAGTGGTGTGCTAATAATGTCTGGCTGGATGGCTTTAACCTGTCCAATTAATAAAACATTTAAGTTTTAGTGTTATTACTGCTGGTGTGAGTCGAGATATTATTAATTCAACCGCCCGCGTGCCAGGCTCAGCCGCCCGCGAGCCAGGCTCAGCCGCCCGTGTGCTAGGCTCAGCCGCCCGCGTGCCAGGCTCAGCCGCCCGCGTGCCAGGCTCAGCCGCCCGCGTGCCGAGCCGAGCCAGGCTCAGCCGCCCGCGTGCCAGGCTCAGCCGCCCGCGTGCCAGGCTCAGCCGCCTGCGTGATAGGCTCAGCCGCCCGCGTGCCAGGTTACCTATCTTGTGGCTACTTTGTGGTGCTTTCGGGGGTCAACGTTCCCGGTGGCCCGGTATCTGGCCAGGCCTCCTGGTTGGTGGTCTGGTCAACCAGGCACTTGGTCGATGGCCTAGTCAATCAGGCTCTTGGACGGTGGCCTAGTCAACCAGGCTCTTGGACGGTTGCCTAATCAACCAGGCTTTTGGACGCAGCTGCTCACAGCCTGACGAATGAAGCACAGCCTGAAAATCAAGTATCCATAAGCGTTTAGAGAGTTCTCTCATGAAAACCATGAGAGGTCAGCCAGTCAGCCTCATGTGTAAAGGGAGAATGTTGAAAAGCCTTTGGGATTTCATGTTAATTGTTTCTCTTTTTCTCTCTCTCTCTCTCTTTCTCTCTCCTTTCTGTCTCTCTCTCCTCTCTGTCCCTCTCTCCTCTCTGTCCCTCTCTCCTCTCTGTCCCTCTCTTCTCTCCGTCTCTCTCTCCTCTCCGTCCCTCTCTCCTCTCCGTCCCTCTCTCCTCTCCGTCCCTCTCTCTCTCTCTTCTCTCTCTCTCTCTCTCTCTCTCTCTCTCTCTCTCTCTCTCTCTCTCTCTCTCTCAACGTACCTTTTGCACCTCTGCTTTTCAATGGAGCTATTTTTCACATCCTGCCATGCCTTTTAGTGATGTTATTTCTGTGTGAATTTGGCACTATTCCCTCTTATATTTTCCAGGTGTAAATTATAATAAATATCGCCTGCGCTCTAGAGAATACAGATTTAAACATTTTTAATAGGTTCCAATAATTTATATGTTTTATAGACTGGATTCTAGCAGTAAAAGATCTTTGCACATATTGCTGATCCAGGTCAGCAATTTCTCCAGCTTTGAATGGGGCTGTTGGTGTGCAACAATATTCTACCATAGAGAACACTAGTGTTTTGAAAAGTATGATCACTGGTATGAGATCTCTTGTTTGAAAGGTTCTTGTTATCCAACCTGTCATTTTTCTTGTAGTTGCGACAGCTACTTTATTGTGTTCTTTAAAAGGTAAGGTTTTCCGACATGATTACTCTCAGATCATATTTACATTGCGTGCTAGGCTCAGCCGCCCACGCGCCAAGCTCAGCCGCTCGCGCGTCAGGTTTTAACCGCCAATGCGCCAGGTGCTATGTTTCAGAATGATTGTCTCAGGTTTTAACCGCCAATGCGCCAGGTACTATGTTTCAGAATGATTGTCTCAGGTTTTAACCGCCAATGCGCCAGGTACTATGTTTCAGAATGATTGTCTCAGGTTTTAACCGCCAATGCGCCAGGTGTTATGTTTCAGAATGATTGTCTCAGGTTTTAACCGCCAATGCGCCAGGTACTATGTTTCAGAATGATTGTCTCAGGTTTTAACCGCCAATGCGCCAGGTGTTATGTTTCAGAATGATTGTCTCAGGTTTTAACCGCCAATGCGCCAGGTGTTATGTTTCAGAATGATTGTCTCAGGTTTTAACCGCCAATGCGCCAGGTGTTATGTTTCAGAATGATTGTCTCAGGTTTTAACCGCCAATGCGCCAGGTACTATGTTTCAGAATGATTGTCTCAGGTTTTAACCGCCAATGCGCCAGGTACTATGTTTCAGAATGATTGTCTCAGGTTTTAACCGCCAATGCGCCAGGTGTTATGTTTCAGAATGATTGTCTCAGGTTTTAACCGCCAATGCGCCAGGTGCTATGTTTCAGAATGATTGTCTCAGGTTTTAACCGCCAATGCGCCAGGTGTTATGTTTCAGAATGATTGTCTCAGGTTTTAACCGCCAATGCGCCAGGTGTTATGTTTCAGAATGATTGTCTCAGGTTTTAACCGCCAATGCGCCAGGTGTTATGTTTCAGAATGATTCTCTTATGTATACTTTGCCTCGCTTCAAGTTATACATGCAATGGTGGTGATGCAGATAGTTCTGCATATAACAGGGGTGTTGAATATACAACCCTTCTGTTAGCTATATTATAGGTATTGGTGGTTCTGTCTGCTGCCTTTACTCTTGTAAAAGGGAAGGGAACTATCAGGAGAATCATTATGACTATATAGCACTTGGAAGGGATCGGGATAAGGATTTGAGATGGGACGGGGGAAAGGAATGGTGCCCAACCACTTGTATACGGTTGGAGATTGAACACTGACCTGCATCAAGCGAGACCGCCGCTCTACCGTCCAGCCCAAGTGGTTGGACATCCTCTTGGAAAAGGGAACTTCATTGTGGTTTTCTGCTGCTCTTGCTGCTATCTCCTACATTCTCTAATGACAAAAAATTAGTATTTAATATTAAAGAAGGAACCGGCGATGGATTGCACGCGTCTTCAAGAAGCTACTAGTTATGCATCCTTAATGCCTTTTGTCTTGTTTGATAAAGACTTAAAGCGCGAAAAGTCATCTTCAATCAATTCTACTATGGTCTTAGTGGCTTTTCTTACATATCATTTTTTTCCTGATTTAATTTATACTGAGGTTTTTAGTGCATTTCTATGAATGGCTCCAGGTAAACTGCAGGTAAGATATCACTGTTGAACCTGGACTTATATGGTGGTTGAAATTGAAATAAGTTTATTGAGGTAAAATACACACATAGGGATGAGGTAGCTCAAGCTATTCTCACCCCGTTCAATACATCGTGTTAATACATACATAGACACACATCACAAACAATAAACATATTACCAAACATTCTGAGAGATAAACATCTACATTTTCTTATATGGTGGTGTCTGTGGGAAATTTTTACCCACCATATCTAATAATCATCTAAGAAATGTATAATTTCTATATCATATCTAAATCATATCTAAATCGTATAAAAATCATATTAGAATCATGAAAAATTCATTTTATAGCTTGATCCTGGATGACAATGGCACCATGAACACGTACGCAACAGGGGCCCTTTTGATGCCTACGTGACTTTGTACATGATCTTTCAAGGATCCAGAAGCTTCTAGAAGGACTTCTTAATTAAAAAACTATTGGAACATTGATTCAACATCCGGTAGGATTAAAAATCGAATCCTTAATAAGATTCAGTGGTACTTTCAAATACTACTTATAATCTTTAAATCTTATATCTAATTATATTATAATCACATCTTATTTCAATCATAAGTCTAGACTGTAAAAAATAATCAATCAATATTCATTGAAGGCTACCGTGCTCAGAGAGCATGGCAGGGCGATGGGGGGGAGAGAAGCGCCCACCAACAAGCCCAGCGGCACTCCGCGTTTGTTTACAAATGAGTGAACAAGTGACTGATCCTTAGCGAACATTACCAGCTCAAGGACACCTTATCTAATATTTTTTATCGCCAGTGAATACTCTCTAGAACTGGGGGAGTACCTGGACAATATCTACAAGGAAAATCATAGAACATTCATAAAATAAGAGTGTATAGTGGAGATCACGGTGACACGGTTTCCTCCATCTTCATTCTTTATCTTTATCATATCATTCTTCTGCAACGCAGTTAAAGAAAAATCACGTAGCAACGCTACCAGATCATCATACAGCAACGCTGTAGCAAAATATCGTGCCTAAACTCAACAAGAGAGAGTTAATCAGTCTGGCAAACTTGTCAGACAGGCACCCCGACTGGCAGAGAAGTATATTGAAGGTTATTTGGTATATGATTGGCCAATTGTATGCTTGTGTAGCTTTAATATCCTATAAATCTGTCTGTTGGTTAAAAAGCGAGGCTAAGCCTCACATATCGGTACGTTTATTAAAATTGTAGTGTAGCTGTGAATCTTATCCAAGCACTGAACCTCATGAGTGTCCATTCTGTCAGAAAAGAATTCAGCCTCAATAAGTAAAAACCTCACAAGTGTCCACAGTCTTGGAAGAGATTCAGTCAAGCTAACTGTATAAAGTGAATATGTCTGCATATATATTTGAATATATAAATTAAGTTATCAATTGCTTGCTTAGTTATTTATAAGTTATCATATAAGTTCATTTAATTGAATATAATTTCTAGTACTAAGTTAATAGTATTAAGACTCCATTTAAGGTCATTTATTTATACTTTTACAATTAATTTGTTGTTTATAGTATAAGAACATATTGGCTGTTAAGTTATGGTACTAGGTTAGACTATGTATGTTTAAATCCCTGATTTAAACAGAGCCAGTGTTCAGTCAGATAACTGAATTTATCAAATCTTATCCTTGTATAAAATACAAGCTGATGTGAGATCCCTGTCTACAGGTGGATTGGAACTTCTATCAACATAGTCATTCACCCCACCTGTCCCTTACAGCCCACAGTCTGTCATTAGGAAAAGAGGATTTAGGATTTACAACCCTAGCTAGAGATTTTAATTGAATTAATTTGCAGACAGTAATTTTTAATTTAGTTCAGTACAAGTCCCTGGTAGTCTCCTCTTATATCAATCCCAGCAGGTTTTTCCCACATTAATTGGTCCTTCGAACCTAGATAATAATGGTCCTTTATACCTAGATATTTATGATCATTTGTTTACCGAATATTTCAATGCCAAATACATAAGAAACTTCTTGATTTTGCATTGGAATAATTCTTACATATTCTAGCCTAACCTAGCTATCAGCCAATATTTATCATAGCTATATATCTAAGTAAACAAATAGTTTGCAGTGGCTTAAGCCACCATATCCATTAACTAGTAAGCATTCATAACAAACTGATATTGTTTTGTGTTAAGAAACCACAGTACTTAATTATATCAGTGTCACAGACACAACTGCATCTTAATCATAAATATCAATTATCTACCTCATTGTGGTAACATTACATATATATTTAAGTGTATTATCTAGCATTATCTCTAATCTACTGATTTTCAGAGCTGCTCATTACATAATATTCTTTAAAAAAGTGTTATCATCACTGTAAGAGCATTTCATTACAATCTATCTATAATCAACTATATCATACCCTATATTACAGGTAAAACCAGTAGACATTCTACTGTATTTTATCTAACAATTATTATAGTAACAGATTTTGTAATAACTTTGCAAAAATAGTGCCATTTACTATTTTTAAAAAAATTATTACAAGATTTACCAACTTGGTGCATTCGTGCATTCGGGTCACAAATTAAATTATTACAGTACTTTTGATAATTGAACACCTGCTACAACCAGATTCCAGGGAGGAAATGAAGGACGATCTTTGGAATCATTACCTAAGTAGACAGGAAAGCTCATTTATCAAAATACATTAACATCATACATATTTATCAGAAAAAAGAGAAAAATCTCGGAATCTCCGAAACTCGGAAAAGGTCAAAATGACTAACAGTATTCCACCTGCAGCTGAAACAGAAAAGAAAAGGACACAAAGTGTCTAAAAAAATCACTTGAATCTACAGCCTACAGACCATTTAAATCAGGTGATAGACAAATGTCATCATCACTTGGCTACAATAGTCTACAATTGGGGATTAAGACCAATCTTAATCTCACATCACAATCTGAAAGGCTAACAACACATTGACAATGTCAATACAAATATTATCATCCATCTAAGATAACTATCTTAATCCAAGAAGAAAGTCTTGATCACTTAATTTCATGCTTTCACTGGAGTGAAAGCAGCCTCAGAAAATCTGAAATTAATCAAGCATCTCAAAGAGACTTACTTAATAGAAAAGGCAAAGCCGAGAAAAAAGAAAAAGCAAAATGCTTCATCACATCATGAATAATGTAGATACACATTATTACAGATACAATTCATCCTTTAAGGAAATCCTTGGAGGAGTACAAGTGTTACATGCTTGTATGACCTACTTGCATGTAATTACTTACCTACAAGTTTTACATACTTGTAACAACATCTTATCACAAAGCCAAATCTTTGATGGACTTCGAGCTTACGTACAAAGATTACGAAGCCGAGGAAAACTTAGATCTCAAGAAAAAATCCCCAAAGGTGAATCCACGGACAAAAGCAAAAATGTCCAGAATGGCAGTCAAAAATCAAGGCAACAAAACTCCTCTTCTGCAAAGTGGAAACAGAATAATGTTGGCTCTTATGCTGTATCCCCCACAGTTAACAGAACTGTAGGAAATCAAGCTCCTAAGACAGATAAGACAAAAGGAGCTACAAGTGCCCCAAAATGTTTATTCTGTCAAGAAGCACATACCATTTATCAATGCACAGTTTATGAAGGCCGTGCCAGTCGAATCGATCGACTGAAATCTCTGAACAGGTGCATCCGTTGTCTACGGAAGCACGATACTAGTGAGTGTATCACTCAATTGCAGAACTGCCAATATTGTCATAAAAGTGTACATCACACAGCACTCTGTGGTGATATTAACACTCAATCCAGATCACAGACTTCCAATAATCAACATGCATCTCAGGCAAAGCCCAAAGATGATAATACCACAACAGCCGTACAATTCTGTACAGTAATGAGCAATGTCAACGACTTGGATACAGAAATTGTTACAACAGCCATATTGCCTACTGCACAGCTAGAACTATGCAATCAAGGAATTTGTATTCCAACTAGAGGCTTTTTTGATCAAGGGTCACAGAAAACCTTTATCAGTAAAAAGATGGCAGAAGATTTACAACTTAAATCTTCAAAGCAAGTATCTACATCTATATCAGGGTTTTTTACTAATTCTGGTCGTAGAACCTTTCCAGTAGTAAAACTCAATGTCTGTCTAGGTACATCCCAAAGGACAGTAGAAGCCATAGTAGTTGATAAAATTCCTACTGAAATGGAAGTGACTGGTCTGACAGCCACAATTAAATTCCTAAAAGAAAAAGGAATACAATTAGCAGATCCTCTGCTTGATTCTGACTACATAGGAGATATCGGAATCCTGATTGGAGCTGACTACTATCATCGATTCATTCTGGGATCAGAAGAATCTATGGGTATGAATATACTCAAATCAGCAGGAGGCATATTGATGACAGGACCGATACTAGATCTTGAACCTTCAACTCCTGAAAAATCACATCATACAGAAACTGTAATAGTGGCATGACTAGGCAAAGAACAGTCACCACTTAAAATCCCCCACATGATTGATGATGGATTAGAATCTGTACCTCAATTGTGGGAACTTGATGCCATAGGAATAATTCCTGAACAACCAAGTCCTGATGATGTCTGTGCATACAATCAGTACTTGGAAACTGTACAGTACTATGATGGACAGTACTGGGTAAGGCTACCATGGAAAATCAACCATAAAACCTTACCTACCAATTATCACATGGCTTATAGTCAATTTAAATCGCAACTAGCAAAGCTAAGAAAAAGGCCTGAGCATTTAAAACTCTATCATGAGATTATTGCTCAACAATTAAAGAATAAATTCATCGAAGTCGTGAAACATGACAATACGCAAACAGGCCATTTTTTACCTCACATGGCTGTAATGAGAGAATCAAAAACGACTCCTTTACGGATAGTTTTTAATTGTAGCTCTAAATCTGGACCCCAAGGAACCAGTCTAAATGATTGTTTGCAAACAGGTCCAAGTCTAACTCAGAAATTGTATGACATACTGTTGAAGTTTAGACTTAACAAATATGCGTATTCAGCAGATATAAGTAAGGCCTTTCTAAGAGTTGGCTTACAGGAAGAAGATAGAGACTTCACTAAGTTTCTATGGGTAGAGAACCCAGAAGATGTCAATAGTCCTGTAGTGACTTTCAGATTCTCATCAGTTCTTTTCGGCGCGACAAGCAGTCCATTTCTATTGCAAGCAACTCTAGATACTCATCTGAAGAAATCATCAAGTCCCTGTAAGACTGAAATCAGTCAAAATCTATATGTAGATAATTTTCAAGGGACAGTTAACAGTACTACTGAACTGTTACAATTATATCAAGAGGCTAACAAGGAGCTACAAGGTGCCAACATGCCACTACAATCTTGGGCCTCTAATAATGCAACATTGAATAATCAAATAGCAAGAGATTACCCTGAATATCACGTACCAGAATCACAAAAGGTGTTAGGTATGGATTGGGATTTAATCTCGGACACAATATCGATCAAATCTGTGCCAGTAAATTACAACATCACTACAAAAAGGGATTTGCTTTCACAAGTTAGCAAAGTATTCGACCCACTAGGTCTACTAAATCCTTTGACAATCAAGTGGCGTTTATTGGTGCAACAAGCATGGAAGGCTAAGGTTGGTTGGGATGATCCACTACCAATCCAGTTACAAAAAGCTTGGATGGAAGTGGCTCAAGAACAAACTTTAGTTGAAAAGATAATCTTTCCGAGACACATAGTCGAGGAAAATGAGGAAGTATCACTACATGTATTCGCAGACTCGTCAGCCAAAGCTTTTGGAGCTTGTGCTTACTTAGTGACTTCTAATCAATCATATCTTATCACCTCTAAGGCCAGAGTCGCTCCATTAAAAAAGAGGACTTTGCCTCAGATGGAACTAACAGCACTGCTAACTGGTACACGCTTAGCAGTGCATATCAAACAAGTCTTGTCTACCATGAACATCAAAGATGTCATTATATGGTCTGACAATGAAGCTGTCTTACAATGGGTACGAAACGACAACTGTCCAACTCCATATGTAAAAAATCGCGTCTCGGAAATTAAAGAAATTTCCGCAGGCTTTCAATTGTTGCATGTACCAACAAAGGATAATCCAGCTGATCTCTTATCAAGAGGTATGACATTTAAACAGTTTGCAAAGGCAGATATTTGGTTTCATGGGCCTCGATGGTTGGTGAATGGTAGTTGGCCTGAACAAAAGCCACACGTCATTACGACACAAACCATAACTACCACCAGGCAGCAAGCTCAAATATCAGTCTTGGATTGTACTCGTTACTCCTCGCTCATCAAATTAATCAATGTAACACAGAACGTGTTTCATTATCTCAGGAAAAAAGGTATAAAATACACTTTTCCAGATGCACTTATCTATTGGGTAAGACAAGCCCAGAGAGAAACTTATGGGAATAACTATGAAAATCTTCCGCATAAGTTAAAACACAATCTCGGTCTGTGGATAGACCAAGAAAATCACAACATTCTGCGTTGTGGAGGGAGACTTAAACACGCAGATATCAATCTAGATACCGTGCATCCATGGCTTTTACCAAAAAATCATTGGATCACAAGGTTGATTGTGTTGCATACACATCAACAAATCATCAAACATGGAGGAGTGTTAGACACACTCACACAAATCAGACAGCAGTACTGGATTCCTCAGGGAAGACAGTCGGTCAAATCAATCTTGAAGAATTGCATGATATGCCGAAGGTACGATGCAAGAACTTGCTCTTATCCAGGGCCACCACCCCTGCCAAAGGAACGAGTGGTCCATCTACAACCTTTCGAAACGACAGGAGTAGATTATACAGGAGCAATATATCTAACAGGGACTGCAGATAAGCAACCTATCAAGGCATACATCTGTCTGTTCACCTGTGCTACCACTAGGGCAGTACATCTAGAGGTAACACCCGATATGACTGCTCAATCATTTATTCAAGCTTTCCGCAGATTCGCAGCACGCCGATCATGCCCTAAGCTGATGATTTCAGATAACGGAGCAAACTTGGTAGCTGGAGAAGCATGTCTACGGGAAATCTGTTCCCATCCTGCAGTTACTTCCACACTGGAACAGCGTCATTGCAGATGGAAATTTATCCCTCCGAGAGCCCCATGGCACGGAGGATTTTATGAACGGTTAATAGGAACTGTAAAAAGATCCTTGAGAAAATCTCTACACCGTCAGAAAATCAATCTTCAAGAACTCCAGACAGTAATCACGGAAATAGAATCAAGGGTGAATAACCGGCCGTTGACTTACTTGTCTGAGGATCCTACTCAACATGAGCCATTAAGTCCTGCCCACCTAATGTATGGAAGACTTCTGACTCCAGTACCATCTCTAGTGGATGATGAGATCAGAGATCCCTCATATGTGGGTGAGAGCGAGTTGGTTCAGGGGTATAAGCATCTGTCCAGCATAATCCAAAAATGGAATGATGTTTGGACAAAAGAATATCTTACATCTCTACGAGAACATCACTATGGGGCCAATGTCCCACATAATATATCTAATCTCCAACCTGGCGATATTGTCTTGGTAGACAGTGATGGCCCTAGGGCTGACTGGCCATTAGGTAAAGTTGTCTCAGTCCATCCGGATAGTCAGGGGATTTTGAGAATAGTCAAAATCCTGTCTAAAGGAGCAACTTCCCTGAAGACATTGGACAAACTCATCCACATGGAATCAGTGAGCCAGCTGCAGTTAGATCCTGAGAGACCTCAAGACACTCTAACTCCACAAGACCCACAGACTCCTAACAGACACAATCGTCCACAACGGACAGCAGCACAAAAGTGCAAGCAAAATTTGCACTTGTATTATCAATCCAATGGAGAGTAAATAAATACATATGGTTACTATTGTCCTAAGTATTGGACTCTGTGCCAGTTCTCTCCCTCTGGAAGATGTGGGAAATTTTTACCCACCATATCTAATAATCATCTAAGAAATGTATAATTTCTATATCATATCTAAATCATATCTAAATCGTATAAAAATCATATTAGAATCATGAAAAATTCATTTTATAGCTTGATCCTGGATGACAATGGCACCATGAACACGTACGCAACAGGGGCCCT
The DNA here is from genome assembly GCF_040958095.1 of Procambarus clarkii. Lineage (NCBI taxonomy): Eukaryota > Metazoa > Arthropoda > Malacostraca > Decapoda > Cambaridae > Procambarus > Procambarus clarkii. The sequence goes on along the minus strand of NC_091237.1, from coordinate 17,378,802 downwards.
TTTGATGCCTACGTGACTTTGTACATGATCTTTCAAGGATCCAGAAGCTTCTAGAAGGACTTCTTAATTAAAAAACTATTGGAACATTGATTCAACATCCGGTAGGATTAAAAATCGAATCCTTAATAAGATTCAGTGGTACTTTCAAATACTACTTATAATCTTTAAATCTTATATCTAATTATATTATAATCACATCTTATTTCAATCATAAGTCTAGACTGTAAAAAATAATCAATCAATATTCATTGAAGGCTACCGTGCTCAGAGAGCATGGCAGGGCGATGGGGGGGAGAGAAGCGCCCACCAACAAGCCCAGCGGCACTCCGCGTTTGTTTACAAATGAGTGAACAAGTGACTGATCCTTAGCGAACATTACCAGCTCAAGGACACCTTATCTAATATTTTTTATCGCCAGTGAATACTCTCTAGAACTGGGGGAGTACCTGGACAATATCTACAAGGAAAATCATAGAACATTCATAAAATAAGAGTGTATAGTGGAGATCACGGTGACACGGTTTCCTCCATCTTCATTCTTTATCTTTATCATATCATTCTTCTGCAACGCAGTTAAAGAAAAATCACGTAGCAACGCTACCAGATCATCATACAGCAACGCTGTAGCAAAATATCGTGCCTAAACTCAACAAGAGAGAGTTAATCAGTCTGGCAAACTTGTCAGACAGGCACCCCGACTGGCAGAGAAGTATATTGAAGGTTATTTGGTATATGATTGGCCAATTGTATGCTTGTGTAGCTTTAATATCCTATAAATCTGTCTGTTGGTTAAAAAGCGAGGCTAAGCCTCACATATCGGTACGTTTATTAAAATTGTAGTGTAGCTGTGAATCTTATCCAAGCACTGAACCTCATGAGTGTCCATTCTGTCAGAAAAGAATTCAGCCTCAATAAGTAAAAACCTCACAAGTGTCCACAGTCTTGGAAGAGATTCAGTCAAGCTAACTGTATAAAGTGAATATGTCTGCATATATATTTGAATATATAAATTAAGTTATCAATTGCTTGCTTAGTTATTTATAAGTTATCATATAAGTTCATTTAATTGAATATAATTTCTAGTACTAAGTTAATAGTATTAAGACTCCATTTAAGGTCATTTATTTATACTTTTACAATTAATTTGTTGTTTATAGTATAAGAACATATTGGCTGTTAAGTTATGGTACTAGGTTAGACTATGTATGTTTAAATCCCTGATTTAAACAGAGCCAGTGTTCAGTCAGATAACTGAATTTATCAAATCTTATCCTTGTATAAAATACAAGCTGATGTGAGATCCCTGTCTACAGGTGGATTGGAACTTCTATCAACATAGTCATTCACCCCACCTGTCCCTTACAGCCCACAGTCTGTCATTAGGAAAAGAGGATTTAGGATTTACAACCCTAGCTAGAGATTTTAATTGAATTAATTTGCAGACAGTAATTTTTAATTTAGTTCAGTACAAGTCCCTGGTAGTCTCCTCTTATATCAATCCCAGCAGGTTTTTCCCACAGTGTCTTGTGAACAGATAAGGACTTACCATTTTGATTTGGCGCTGTCCACGTTGACACGAGCGATGTGTTGATAATGTGAGTTACGACGGTTACGCCTCGATTTGTGAGCTCTTGAAGCTCTCGTACTTAACACTGAATGTTACCGTACCTGTATACCTACTACCTCAGACGTGTGTGTGTGTGTGTGTGTGTGTGTGTGTGTGTGTGTGTGTGTGTGTGTGTGTGTGTGTGTGTGTGTGTGTGTGTGGCGTGGCGTGTACTCACCTATTTGTGCTTGCGGGGGTTGAATTCTGGCTCTTTGGTCCCGCCTCTCAACTGTCAATCAACTGGTGTACAGATTCCTGGGCCTACTGGGCTCTATCATATCTACATTTGAAACTGTGTATGGAGTCAGCCTCCACCACATCACTGCCTAATGCATTCCATTCCATTCCATTAACTACTCTGACACTGAAAAATTTCTTTCTAACGTCCCTGTGGCTCATTTTGGGTACTCAGTTTCCACCTGTGTCCCCTTGTTCGCGTACCACCCGTGTTACACTGTTTATCTTTATCTACCCTGTCAATTCCTCTGAGAATTTTGTAGGTAGTGATCATGTCACCCCTTACACTTCTGTATTCCAGTGTCGTGAGGTGCTTTTCACGCAGCCTTTTCTCGTAACTCATTCATGCCTCTTAGTTCTAGGACTAGACTAGTGGCATACCTCTGAACTTTTTCCAGCTTCGCCTTGTGCTTGACAATTTACGGGCTCCATGCTGGGGCCGCATACTCCAGGATTGGTCTTACATATGTGGTATACAGGGTTCTGAATGATTCCGTGTATGTGTGGGAGTGGTGTTAGTGTAAGCGTGTTGTGGTGTGTGTGGGCGTGTAGTGGTGTGTGTGTGGGCTTGTAATGGCGTGTGTGTGTGGGCGTGTTGTAGTATGTGTGTGGGCGTGTTGTGGTGTGTGTGTAGGGTAAGATGTGCGCGCATGGTGTGGCGTTTTGGGGCTTGGTCCAAAGAATATGGGGGCGTGGTGTAGAGGTGTGGGCGTGGCGTAGTTAGTCCTAGGGAGTGATGGCTGTGTCAAGATCGGCCATGCGATGAATAGATGCTCAGGGATAGTGTTTTTATGTTGTACCATGCCCGGGATATGTTATAAGAGAAGGGCGCCGAGGGTTGGCGCTAGTGAACTAACGTTCCTAACCAAACCAACTCATGTTTTACCAGGAACAGGAAATAGCCAACCAGTAAATGTCAGGAATATTACCTTCACTGCCAAAATACAGCCACCAGTAATAATATTTTAATTATTTTTCGATGTACCTATAGGCACACTATTAGCCAAGGTCACCACGCTGTTAATCTGGCAGAAGAGTTATTTGGAGCTTAGGCTACCAGAGTCCCTGAAATCCGGTCACCATCTCTGGTCGTCTGTCAGCCTGTGACGTCTGCCTAGCCGGCCCCGGCTGCCACCCCCGGCCGCTAGGGCCTACCTACCACCATAAGCCCTGCCACCAGCCCTGGCTGCCGCCTCCGACCACTAGGCCCTGCCACCAGCCCTGGCCGACACCTCCGACCACCAGCCCTGGCCGCCGCCACCTACCACTATTCCCTGCCACCAGCCCCTACCGCCAGCCCCCCAAGCTAACTACACCCTTAGGCAAGGTTTATTTCCAAATGCAGACCGAGCGTGCATAGAATTCCCACTGTCTGAAAATAACCCTTCCTCCGAGGTAAATATACTCGCTAGTCCTTGATGAGGAAGAAATGCGCCAAGCTTGAGGCACTACGCCGGAAGTGGAGGCAACCCATGTAAGCGAGTTGTGTGAGCGTGCTGCAGCAGCTGGGTGTTGCCAAGAGGCGGGTGAGGACGGCTTGTACTGACGTTAACAAGTGGAAGTGGTAGTGGTGTAAGAGGGTGGCGGCGTGTGGAAGTGCTGGCAAGATGGGCAGGTGGCCGTGGGCGAGCCTCACCCACAGTGCGTAGCTCGCACCTGGAGGCATCGGGCAGACGCGCAAGACAGCTAGCTGTAATATGCAGACGAGGAGTCACAATAACGCGGCTGAGATATGTTGACTAGACGACGTTTCGCTCCCTCATGGACCATTCTCATGTCCACATTACAAGTCCCTGGACCATATTTCAGCTATAATATGTCCTCTGCTGTAGGGGGTCACTTAACGTGCGCCGTCGACACCAAGGGCAGACCATTGTGGCCTCTGGAGCCCTCTCTCTGCCCAAAGGATATCAGACAGAATATGTTCTCCTTGGGATAAGTCTCGTTGTCCTGTGAGATGATTGATTGATGAAGATTAAGCCACCCAAGAGGTGGCACGGGCATGAATAGCCCGTAAGTGGTGGCCCTTTCGAGCCATTACCAGTATCAAAAGATGATACTGGAGATCTGTGGAGGCGCAACTGCACCCTGCGTGACGGGAGATGTCTCCCGGACCAAGTGGTGACCAAATGGTGTCCTGTGAGAGAGCTGGTGTATAGCCTAGCAGGGATGATTGTATGTAATCTCAATAGATGAATTTTGTTTGTTCTGCGTTAATGGCCTCGTACTTATAAAGCCAGATAAATTATTGATCACTGCCATTCAACCTTCGCTTCCTCACCAGTCAGTCAGTCATTTAACCACAACCTTTCCTCCAGATTCAGCTAATTTTAACAACTGAATCTGAATTTATATGCTGATAAAACGTTGCATTAGATAAAGGAAATTCACTACATAAACTTAGAATTATGAGGCTTGGCCTATATTTATTAACCACTCCCTCACAAAAAAGAATCGTCCGTTAGATAGAGTAATTATTACTTTAGAATCGCCCGTTAGATAGTGACAATTGTTCTGTGTTCCAGCAGTTCATCAGTTCTCGTTGAAAGGAGTCGAGCCTCGCCCAGGGTCGGGCTTGGGGAATAGAAGAACTCCCAGAACCTCATCCAGGTACACACGTTCACTCATGTCGGTAATTACCTAAGTGTAGTTACAGGATGAGAGGTACGCTCGTGGTGTCCCGTCTTCCCAACACTCTTTGTCATATAACGCTTTGAAACTACTGACGGTCTTGGCCTCCACCACCTTCTCACCTAACTTGTTCCAACCGTCTACCACGGTTGGGCAGCTTACGGGCTATTCATGCCCGTGCCACCTCTTGAATGGCTTAATCTTCATCAATCAATGGGTGCTAAGCTTGTTTGAGAAGCGCGCGCATGCTGCTTTGTTTGGTAGCCTGGTGTTGGGTGTGGATATCTGACTTGTGTGTTACGACTTTCAGGGCTGGTTGACCGAGTTGGCAGCAGTTGAACACCGACATCCCATGTATAAATGTGGAGGGCGAACGTTGTGACGCCTTACGGGTTATTCATGCCCGTGCCACCTTTTGGGTGGCTTAATCTTTATCAATCTAGCAGTCGTTGTGACGCCGTTGTGTTCTTCCTTTCCTCGCCTTGGTCAAACTGTCATACCTCCTCTTCCCCTCTCGTTAGTGTCGCTGTGATCTTTGCACATCTTAAACCCGCCTTCATTCCACTTTTATAGCGGGAGCTTTACATGGAGGCGCAGAACGTTCTTATTCAATTTATCCCACGTTCCTTCATAACAATTTGAAAAAGATAATTCTGAGTAACAAGTTAGCAGGTGTGACGGGGTTGGACTGTGGGCCAGCAGGGTAAAGCCTATCACTCACATTAAGGCTTAATTTGGGTACATTTAAGCCAGCTGCCTGTGAATAGCAACATAATGTTGTGTACGCGCACACCTGTCATCATGTTCAACATGATGACAGGTGGTTCAACATAACAACACCAGACTAGAGGAGAGGTGTTTACTTTACAACTGTGTGTTGTGAGAGGTCCAGCGTTGCTGCAGTGTTGTAAAATAATTAGTTTATTAAGTAAACAGATTGGCACGCACGTGTGTGTATTTACCTAGTTGTGCTTGCGGGGGTTGAGCTCTGCTCTTTTGGGCCGCCTATCAACTGTTTCTACTACTACCATTTTTTTCTCAGAGCGCACGCACGCACGCACGCGCGCGTATATATACACACACACACACACACACACACACACACACACACACACACACACACACACACACACACACACACACACACACACACACACACACACACACACACACACACACACACACACACACACACACACACACACACACACACACACACACACACACACACACACACACACACACACACACACACACACACACACACACACACACACACACACACACACACACACACACACACACACACACACACACACACACACACACACACACACACACACACACACACACACACACACACACACACACACACACACACACTTATTTTAGACACTTATTTCAATTATAGACCTGTATCATTGACAAGTGTAATAGTGAAAGTATTGGAAAAACTAATCCAAACTAAATGGGTAGAACACCTAGAGAGAAATTATATAATATCAGACAGTATGGTTTTCGATCTGGAAGATCCTGTGTATCGAATTTACTCAGTTTCTATGATCGAGCCACAGATATTACAGGAAAGAGATGGTTGGGTTGACTGCATCTATCTGGACCTAAAAAAGGCTTTCGACAGAGTTCCACATAAGAGGTTGTTCTGGAAACTGGAAAATATTGGAGGGGTGACAGGTAAGCTTCTATCATGGATGAAAAATTTTCTGACTGATAGAAAAATGAGGGCAGTAATCAGAGGCAATGTATCGGAATGGAGAAATGTCACAAGTGGAGTACCACAGGGTTCAGTTCTTGCACCAGTGATGTTTATTGTGTACATAAATGATCTACCAGTTGGTATACAGAATTATATGAACATGTTTGCTGATGATGCTAAGATAATAGGAAGGATAAGAAATTTAGATGATTGTCATGCCCTTCAAGAAGACCTGGACAAAATAAGTAGATGGAGCACCACTTGGCAAATGGAATTTAATGTTAATAAATGTCATGTTATGGAATGTGGAATTGGAGAACATAGACCCCACACAACCTATATATTATGTGAGAAATCTTTAAAGAATTCTGATAAAGAAAGAGATCTAGGGGTGGTTCTAGATAGAAAACTATCACCTGAGGACCACATAAAGAATATTGTGCAAGGAGCCTATGCTATGCTTTCTAACTTCAGAATTGCATTTAAATACATGGATGGCGATATACTAAAAAAATTGTTCATGACTTTTGTTAGCCTAAAGCTAGAATATGCAGCTGTTGTGTGGTGCCCATATCTTAAGAAGCACATCAACAAGCTGGAAAAGGTGCAAAGACATGCTACTAAGTGGCTCCCAGAACTGAAGGGTAAGAGCTACGAGGAGAGGTTAGAAGCATTAAACATGCCAAAACTAGAAGACGGAAGAAAAAGAGGTGATATGATCACTACATACAAAATAGTAACAGGAATTGATAAAATCGACAGGGAAGATTTCCTGAGACCTGGCACTTCAAGAACAAGAGGTCATAGATTTAAACTAGCTAAACACAGATGCCAAAGAAATATAAGAAAATTCACCTTCGCAAATAGAGTGGTAGATGGTTGGAACAAGTTAAGTGAGAAGGTGGTGGAGGCCAAGACCGTCAGTAGTTTCAAAGCGTTATATGACAAAGAGTGCTGGGAAGACGGGACACCACGAGCGTAGCTCTCATCCTGTAACTACTCTTAGGTAATTACACACACACGAAGCAGCCCGTGACAGCTGACTAGCTCCCAGGTACCTATTTATTGATAGGTAACAGGGGCATAGGGTGAAAGAAACTCTGTCTATCGTTTCTTGCCGGCGCCTGGGATCGAACCCGCTACCATAGGATCACGTGTCCAGCGTGCTGTCCGCTCGGCCACCGGCTCCCAAGTGTGTGTGTGTGTAATTACCTAAGTGTAGTTACAGAATGAGAGCTACGCTCGTGGTGTCCCGTCTTCCCAGCACTCTTTGTCATATAACGCTTTGAAACTACTGATAGTCTTGGCCTCCACCACCTTCTCACCTAACTTGTTCCAACCGTCTACCACTATGTTTGCGAAAGTGAATTTTCTTATATTTCTTCGGCATCTGTGTTTAGCTAGTTTAAATCTATGACCTCTTGTTCTTAAAGTTCCAGGTCTCAGGAAATCTTCCCTATCGATTTTATCAATTCCCGTTACTATTTTGTATGTAGTGATCATATCACCTCTTTTTCTTCTGTCTTCTAGTTTTGGCATATTTAATGCCTCTAACCTCTCCTCGTAGCTCTTGCCCTTCAGTTCTGGGAGCCACTTAGTAACATGTCTTTGCACCTTTTCCAGTTTGTTGATGTGCTTCTTAAGATATGGGCACCACACAACCGCTGTGTAGACATGCCACTAAGTTGCTCCCAGAACTGAAGGACAAGAGCTACAAGGAGAGGTTAGAGGCATTAAATATGCCAAAACTAGAAGATAGAGAGAAAAAGAGGCGATATGATCGTTAAGTACAAAATAGTAACAGGAATCGGTAAAATTGATAAGGAAGAATTCCAGAGACCCAGAACTTCAAGAACAAGAGGTTATAGATTTAAACTAACGAAACAAAGCTGCCGGAGAAATATAAGAAAATTCACATTTGTAAAATGAGTGGTAGATGGTTGGAACAAGCTAAGTGAGAATGTGGTGGAGGCCAAGACAGTCAGTAGTTTCAAAGCATTATACGACAAAGAGTGCTGGGAAGACAGGACACCACGAGCGTAGCTCTCGTCCTGTAACTACACTTAGGTAATTACACTTGGGTAATTACATAAACACAACACAACTCATTTAATAATGGGGCGCCGGTGGCTATGTGGGAAAACACGCTGGGCACGTAATCCTGTGGCCCGGGTTCGATTCCCGGCGCCGGCGAGAAACAAAAATGGGCAGTTTCTTTCACCCTGATGCCTCTGTTATCTAGCAGTAAATAGGTACCTAGGAATTGGACAGCTGTTACGGGCTGCAAGGGGAATGTGGCTGTTGTTGTATGTGAATATGACTGTAGCCACAGCCTTATAAACTCTAAAATTCCATTCTTAAAACATATGACTGTTTGAAGAATCACATAATGACAGTATTAACAGTACTTTCATCGACATATTCATGCGAGCCATTGTTTTCAGTGATGAACTTTGTCAAGTCAATGGTGTAAAGTTGTGTAGTTGATTTGATAATATTAAGTACATTAAGGATATAGGCTTCACCTTGGTGGATATGTGGGCCTGCGAGCCGCTCCAGGCAACAGCCTGGTGGACCAAGCTCTCACAAGTCGAGCTTGGCCTCAGGCCGGGTTTAAGGAGTAGAAGAACTCCCAGAACCCCATCAAGCAGGTAAGTCAAATTATAGGATTAGTCTACCTAGCACTGGATGTGCACAGCTTTCACAACCACCAAATACAAGCCTGAAATAAAATGTCATTGTTGATGCAGCAGAAGGTCTCATAGCACATACAATAACCATGTTTTCCTTTATTTTTGTGTATGTTTTACAGTGTGAACCAAAGTTCATAATTTCACGTTTGCATTTCTTGTTGCATAATTGTTGCATATACTGTTTATAAATTATGTTATTTTCATTTGGCTTGTTTGAAACATTAATATTAATATTATTTTAACAGGCTTTCTAAGAGGTTTCATTTATAAAAAAAAATCTCTTGTAATTTAATTAATAAAAACACTCATAATAAAACAATGTGTGCATAAATAAGCAACAGGACTCATTTTTCCTTAAAAAAGTTAATTATTTATGTTACTACAGTAATTCATTAATTTTGTTTCTTGGGAATAACTAGTTTTTAATAACATAATTCCTATAGCTGTACCATTTAAACAAATTCAGATCAGTTATTTGTTGCCTAAACAGACGTCTTTTATAATGCTTTCAAGCATTTCCACTGAGAATGCGAGACAATTTTTTTTTAGAAGATTACTGTACTGTTTTGCTAATTTGGGCTCACACTCGCCAGCAGGTTTACCACCCCTGACCTAGGGGAACGCTTAATAAGACAAGCAGGCTTACTCCGTCTAGCAATGGGAATAGCAGTTTACAGCCAGCTATTTTAACTGTAATTTGAGTCATTTTCCTATTTTAACTTTCTCCTACTGATGCTTATTAGCTAAATCTAATCTAATTTCTGCATGACCTAACAAGCCTATGCCTAATTTGTATGGAAAATTATCACTTAGTTTAAAAGAACGAGGCATTTCTTTATACAAATGTCCTGCTTTTCTTGACAAGTGGCTCATCCTCATAGTCATTCTTAAGTAATTTTTGCTCATGTCTCAATTTGAGGCCAAATTGAAATTATTCTATTAAATGATGTTTAAATGAATTTACATATAGTATAACCAATTCATTGACATGCAGTAAACAATTTGAAATCTAGGATATTTTATAATGCTGTACATACATGTGTAGGACAGTTCTCTTACTGCTGTGTAAATTTGTGAACACTTTCTGCCCTCTCCCCAACCTCTGAACCTCTTGTTGGGATTATTAAGTGGAAACAGTTGATACAATTCCTTACCTTGGCAGTGGGTCTTTATACAATATACTGTATATTTAAATCACAATTTTAACAATAATTTAACAGGTGCACAATGAAAGTACAGTACAGTACTATATCAGTATTCTAATAGTCTATTGTTGCTTCTCCTTCATTTCATGCGGTGACAAACTCTAGTTTTTATTTTTCAGGAAGTTGATGGAGTGACTCCAAGATGCAGCCGAGACAGATTCCGTGCTGCTGTAGCTGACTATTTGTTACATATGTGGCCAAGGGGGCCCTGTGTCTAACTGCTGGCTAGCCTCTTACAAGTTATAAAAAGTTAACAGTGCCAAAATAGATAAATATAGATAAGAGCACAATAAATAAGTCTGGCTGGGCTCCTAGTGTAAAAGGGGAGGCCAGGCCATATTTGAAGTGGGTTGGGCCACAGTATGGACTCTGCGCGGCTGCCTACTGACACGCGCAACATCCCCCACATGCAGCTCTTCCACCACTTAAAGCAGAAATTTCCAGACCTGAAGGATAATGATGTCAATGAAAGTATACAGAAGGTAAGATTAGCAAGAGGTGCAGTGCTGTTTATGGTGCAAAGTTGTGCAGTTGATTTGATAATGTACAGTGCATGAAGGATATGGGCTTCACCTTGGTAGTACTGTATACAGTACTTCTGAACAAAAATATTCTGTTCTTCTGTTTCCTTTGTTTTGGTGTTTGGTCTACAGTGATGAACATTTCATTCATTTTGTTCGTAATTATGTCTTTTTTTTTTTTTAAGCATTAGCAGAAACAAATAGTCAATTTAATGGCAAGCAACAGCATAAGTGTTGGGATACTTCTGCAGGGACTCTTTTGGTTGAATTGTGCATTCTCCAGTATGAAATATGGAGCTTGACACATTCCTGTAGAACACCCTTGATCAGCTGGGCTATGATAGTGAATTTATTGAAAATAAAGAAAATCACTCGGCCTATTAGGCAAATCAGTCCTTGCATAGTAGGCCAAGAACTGCATTCTGGCTACTAGGTACAACACACATATATAATATATACAGTATACTGTATATATATATATATATATATATATATATATATATATATATATATATATATATATATATATATATATATATATATATATAATATATATAATTGCATTTGTTCTATAAAATGTTTGTTGTTACTACTTGATCAGTAATAATGCCCAGAAAGAATGTCTCATCAGAAAAGAATGTCTCATCAGAAAAGTGTATTGAAAATGTTTCCATTAGATTTACTGCCCTTATTTGTACATTTATGTAATGGATACCATTTTCTTACTTTTTTTTTTGAGAAAGGTGGTTAATTAAGCTTAAATCTGGATGCAGTACTGTACCTTAAGAGCTAACTATTATTGGGAAAGCAAGGTACAGTATATGCATGATAAGAGATCCCATCGTACAGCTTTAACATTTTTCATACAGATATATCATGTTCTTGTTATTTCATTGTGTATACAGAATTGTGTATCTGCATGATACGTGACTTGCAGTAGTAATGAATGAGGTGGCTGCACTGTGTGCTTGTTTTATACACAATCATGGCATTTTTGACAGCCGACAGTAAAATCTTTTGTGATGCATGTTCAACAGAAGGGGACACACCACCACATAGGATTCCTGCCACTTCTTGAGCCAGAAGCAAGCATAACGAATGACAATTATGGCTTAAGCCAACCTTTTCTGGGAATATTTTAAACTTCATCAGAGCAAATCATCTCATCATATGTTGAACTTGAAGATGACACAGGTGGGCTAGAAGACTTCTTTGGAGAACTGTGATGTATCACATGAAACATTTTCATTCCACTGCAATTGGCATTTAAATTCCAACAGAGAATACAGTAGCCATGTTCAACTGCTTGTGTGTTTGATGCTGATACTTACTAATAGCTCTCTAACATCCTTACATTAGTTATACTTACACTACCATCAATTATAAGTGCTGAAAACATTTGAAACTGCTGTGAACGATCATGATTATTCTGATTTTGACTTGGCTCCATTTTGTTTGATTTTGATACAGAAAAATCATCATATATATCTATGTACAGTATTTTCCTTTAAATTTTGAACAAGCAATAATGTATGGTTCGTATTCTACGAGGAAGAATCTCCTGAATGAAAATTGCCAGATGGTGTTGTGGTGACGGCCTCATTTAGTGGGTCATATGACCTTGAAAAATAATAATAAGTATTGTGCTAGGTGCCATAAAGGGTGCAGTTGGCCAAAAGAATGCCCATGTTCACCTTCGTGTTTTATGTTATTTCACTTATTAGTTTAGTGTTTATGTTGAATAACTCAATTTATCTGTACATAATTGACAAAAAGAGTACTGTATATGGGCCTACATATTAAGATACATACTGTACACCCATTTTCATATAAATCTGTTCTTTGCAAAGCTCAAAGGAGCATCTTGCAACCTATTCCCTTGCTGTGTGTGTCTGTCTGGGAATGTCATCCAGACATGAATTAAAAGCTGGCAGAATGGCCAAATTGTGCTTTGATGATAACCACAGGCTCCTAGTACATTGTAACCTCATCACATAATAAAAAATTGTAAAACAGTGGCAGAATTTTTTCGTGAAACTACAGTAATTCTGTCTCACTCATATAGGTATTATAACCATATTAACATTGCTATACAAATCGGGGAGCACGGTAATACAGTAGCAATATTTGTCAAATGACAATAACCACATATTGATGATAACTGCCTTCACAGAAATCCATATGAGAGTCTACATGGACAATGAAAGCTGGATCTCAAAATGTTATTTATATGGATGTAATACTTGTAGAGTAAACAAGAAGAAGTAGGTCTGTATATTAAAGAGGAACTTGTATACACTAAGCTCTTGAACTCTACAAATAAGTAGAGGTACTTGGAATCAAAGTAGAGAGCACATGTTAATATTCTAATACAAACTGCCAAATGCAAGAGTTGAGGAATGCACAGAACAAATGAACAAAAACAGAGAAGTGCCTCGATAATCGAGAATACCCAGTGCCGAATAATATTTTCATTGGAGATATCAAACAATAACATTTTAACAAAAAATCAACCTGGAAATAACCAATCACAGGTCAGAGAACTACTTAGATTTTGTGAAAATTTTTTGCTCAACCAGCAGATAACCGAACTAACTAGGAATGAAAATACTTTCGATTTGATCTCCACAAACAGAAAAAATAATCAGGTACATTACAATCTCAGATACTACATGCTCAGACTACAAACTAATTGAAGCTCAAACTAACATCAATACTTATACGGTATGTCCGAAAGAAATAGCAAGCGAGAAGGGCAATTCAGCAAATTCAATTTTAACATCTAAGAAGATTTACTGCAAAGAATAAACATAGAACTTGTAAGTATCCAATGGAAAACCATCTTAAGTACCAAATCTATCATCCAAGGCATAGAACAATTAATTACTGAAGCATTTAAAGTCTTATTGAAGCATGTTCCTTTACTGAGGTTCAAAAAGAGGTCCAACTTAGAAAGATAGCACAGATGACAGTACAGATAAAGAAAAATAATAACTTAAATGCCGAAACAGACACTAATATTACAACAAAGAAAAATAAATTTAAACGAAGAGGCTGAAGAAATAGAACAGAAGCTGAAGCAATCACTACCTACCAGACTGAAGAACTATGGAACAAAATATACAAAAAAGAGCTATACAAAAAGATCAAATATAAATCCAAAGTATTTTTTCACATATGCAACATCAAAATAAAAAAACTTCCACCAGAATTGGACCTATACTTACAAGTGTAGGTTCATACACAGATGATGACAAAGAAGTGGGTGAAATCCTAAATGAATAGTATGAGGCTATGTTTAGCACACCAATAAACAGTATGAAGGTTGAAGATCCAGACAGTTTCTTTTATTATCAATATCTAAAACTCTGACAATGTAACTGATATTATTAAGAGCACAGCAGACATTGAAAGAAAAATTTACAACACACCCATGCACTCAACCCCTTGTCCCGACTCATGGAATATTCCATATTTATCAAGAAAAAGTCTGCCCGAAATGCTTTGCGTAATAGTGGCTTTAGGCATTATATGTATTAGCTCTATCTATAAATCTATCAATTTTTGTATCACCTCTTGTATGTATGTACTTTATCTGAATAAACATTTGAATTTGAATTTGAAGAAATGTAAAGTACCAGTAGCATAAGGGCTCGGTGTATGGAGAAAAAGCTTGGATACAGGTAAGATACCAGAAGCATTTAAATCAGCATATATAGCTTCACTACACAGGGAAGATAGCAAAACAGTGGCTAAAAACTGTAAACCAGTCTCGGTAACATTACACATTATATAGCTAAGTTTTTGAAAGAGTGATTATGAGTCAAATACAGTATCCAGTTTTAGGAGAGCAATGAACTTCACAACTCAGGTCAATATGGATTTAGAGTAGGAAGATCTTGCCTTTCCTGCTCTGTGACAAAATCATGGACTCATGCACTATGACAAAATTATGGAAGCATGAGAAGAAAAATAAAATGCACGTGTTGTATAAATGGACTTTGCAAAGGGATTTGATAATTGTGACCATGGAGTGATGGCCTATAAAATGAGATCAGTGGAAATAATAGGTAAATTAGGGCAATTGATATTCACTTTTCTGTCAAACTGAATGCAAAAATTAATAGTCTCCAAACAAATTCATGTCCAAGCACAGTGGAAAGTGTTGTTACCCAGAGCATAGTCCTTGTACCACTGCCTCGTGGCTGAGTAAATAGCACTAGGGGGGGGGGAGGGGGTCATAGGCCTAAAGGCCCAGGTTAGATTTCCAGCCAAAGCAGAAACAAGTGTGCAGTTTCTTTCACCCTGATACTCCTGTTCACCTAACAGTAAATATGTACCTTGGTGTTAGACAGCTGCCATGGGCTGCTTTCTGGAGATGTGTGTAATTACCTAAGTATAGTTACAGGATGAGAGCTACACTAGTGGTGTCCCATCTTCCCAGTACTGTCATATAATGCTTTGAAATTACTGACGGTTTTGGCCTCCACCATCCCGGTTTGGTGCCTTCGTTTGATAATTACTTACTTACTTGGCCTCCACCACCTTCTCTCCTAACTTGTTAGGTGAGAAGGTGTGTTAGAAATATACATATAGAAGGCAGAGAGAAAAATACACTGGTTAGAAAGGCGGGGTCCAAAAGCTAATGGCACGATTTGTAGGCACAAATAGTAAACACTGCTTTTTCTCATTCTCATATCAGATATAGAAAAAAGCACAAGTCACAGCTTCATATCATCCTTTGCATACTATACAAAGATCAACATGCATATTGCAGAGAAAAATGTCAAGCCAATACCAATAAAGTCTTAGAATGGGTAATGGACAATTACATGATGTTTAACAGTGATAAATTCCAAATACATATGTATGGTAAAAACTATGAATTTAAATGAAATACAGGATACAAGACACAATTAGATCTTGTCATTGATGGAAAGCAACATGTACAAAATCTGAGAAATAATGGTGTTAGATGACTCAATGTTTAGTGAGCATAGCCAAGCAAATATAGCATCGTCCAGGAAAATGATAGGATGGATTATAAGAACCTTGAAATTCAGGGATTTCACCACAATGCTCCTATTGAAATCAGTTGTGGTGTCCATAATGCGTACTGCTCAGTACTCAATTCACCCTGTAATCAGGAGAGATTTTTTAAATACAGGGAAAACAGAGAACATACACAGCACCTAATTATTGGGACTGTCTCAAAGCTCACAAAATGTACTCTGTTTGAAAGAGGTATCATATAATATACACATAGAAGATACTGAAAAGCCATGTCCTTAATTTGCGCAGCAAAAAACATACTGGAGTAAATGATATGGTAGGAAATGCAAAATAAATCCAGTGAAGAGTAGAGGTGCCATAAGCACAATCAGAACATTGTATGAGGTGCATTGTATGAGCTATTCAATGTACTCCAAGCAAGCATAAGAAATATTGCTGGAACAAAAGTGGACATGTTCAAGGAAAATTACACATTTCCTGTGAGACGTGCCGAACCATCCGGGTTGTAGTGGATATGTGGGCTATGGGGCCGCTCCAAGCAGCTTGTTGGACCAAGTTATCACAAGCCAAGCTTGGGGAGTAGAAAAACTCATAGAACACCCCCTGGTGTACTCTAGGTATGGTATGAGGGGAGAACTAGGCCAATATCATCACTGCATTAATCCTCTGGGATGGGTTAATACCAGTGGAGGTACTGTACTTGGAATGGGTGAGTACCTATGGAGATACCTAGAATGGGGTAATGCCAGTGGAGATACTTGGGATGGGGTAATGCCAGTGGAGATACTTGGGATGGGGTAATGCCAGTGGAGATACTTGGGATGGGGTAATGCCAGTGGAGATACTTGGGATGGGGTAATGCCAGTGGCGATACCTGGGATGGGTTAGTGCCAGTGGAGACACCTAAGATAGGCTATTGTCTTACCTGGTATAGCCAAATGCAGGGGAGATTCCTTAGATGGGGGTCATGTTCTGGAGGTACTTAGTAAGATGCAAGTTTTGACTTGGGCCTTTTCCTTCCCTGAAGTGGAAATGGTTTTTCCTCCTCAAGGGAAGCCAAGGACTTCACTTGTTTGGTCTCTGCCTTCAGTGCTGACCTGGGGTTGAGTTCTGCCAGGTCTTGGAGACTTGCCGCACTTCTGGCTCGGTGGACAAGGTGGTTCAGAATGGTGTTGTGATAGAAATTCTATCCTGGCATTTTACCTTTCATGGGCTCTTGCTTCCAGAATATGTATATGTTAACATATAAAGGGACAAAGGGGGATTATTTATCCTCCAGTTCAGTTTGAGCACAATGCTTCTTCCTTCTTTATCCAAGTGCAGCTCATTGTACCATTGGGGATGATGATCTAATACTCAACAAGGGTCTTCTTTTGCTCCTAGACCCAGATAATTTTGAGTTGGGATTGCTGTATTTGTATCATATCAGGCCTGTAGTCTCATTCATGTACTTATGTCCCACATTGACTGCCTTGTTTGTTTCCGTGAGTATTTGGTATATTATGATTGTCTGTTTTTTGTTTGTTTTCCAGTGTGGTGTTAAATTCATTGTCTTTCATTGTAGTTCATACCTCAGACATGAGACTTGTCTGGTGGCATACTTCTAAGACTCCTGAAGTGATCAATGTCCTGAACCATTGTCCTGAATGGTTCCTTATTTAAATTTTAAAAATCATAGCTTTTTTATTGATCAATGTTGCATATGCTGGATGATGTCCAGTATATTTTGAGACTGCATATGCTATATGATATCCAGCTGATGTGGACTTCAAGCTGATGTGGGCTTCAAGAAATTGGTTTGCTGTGACATCACCTCTAGGATCTTTTTCCATGATGCCAGGATTATTTTCTCTCTCATTTGGTATCATATATCTGACTTGTTCCCAGTACACAGCTTTATTACCTTGCACTTGCTTGAGTTAAACAATAGTAATCACTTGTTGGACCGGTCTTTGATCGTCCATGTCACCTTGAAGTTTCTCGGTCTTTCACAATATTTATCCAACTCATATTTCATGCCTCAGCAGCAAATTCTGAGGAGTATGTTGTTGTTGTTTTAGATTTAGCTACTCGGAACAAAATTTTCAACATGGCACAGTCTATGGTGAGCCCGTAGTGGACTTACCTGGCACAGGAGCGGGGCTGTAACTGTCTCTCTGAGAAGTAGTAGTCAGTCTTCTCTGGGATATCATTTACATTGGTCTGGAATATGCTAAGATATTGTACTGTACTGACTCCTTGTAGGCCTCTCTGTTAACATCTCGATACTCTAAAGTGACTCCACTCATTACGATTCTGTCTCTTGTTGCACTGGCACTTATTTCCTGGCTTCCCTGCCTGTTCTTTTACTGTTGATATCCTCCTGATTTGTTTATGGAGCGGCTTAAGGTGAGACTGTTTTGTCAGCTATGGTGAGACTGTTGTTCCCGGTCATCTGGTTGATGTTTCTCCCTCTTCTTGATGGTAGGGCGGGTGTGTGGCTTTTGTTCTCAGACTCAAGCTTGGAATAAAGGCTACAAGGTACAGTACCTTAGGTTTTTGCAGGTTCTGATCCTTCTATATCTGCCATCTTTTATGTGACCTGGCAGGTTCTGCTCACTTTGAGAAGGGTTTACCATGACTTACGGTGGCAGTCCTTTCACCTGCCCTTTTATGGGCAACTCACAGGATTTTTGCCAAACTCAATAAGCTGGTTCATTGAGAACTTCTGCTGCAAAGCATCACTGTCTTGTACTACCTTTAAGACTAGCTTGTGTGATACCAGTTGTTGTTGTTATAGATTCAGCTACTCGGAACAAAAGTTCCAAGTAGCACAGGCTATGGTGAGCCCATAGCAGACGATACCAGTTATCGCTCACTTGTTAAGCAGGACTTTTATAATGATGATGCTTTCAGCTATCCCTTTAGCAATATTTGAGTGGAGACTTGGATTTTGGTCCTTGCCCCCAAGCTTTTGCCTAATGTGGACTGGATTTATGGCCTCCAGCTTTCACTGCGTCTGTTTGGGTAGGGGTAGAAGTCTCATCTCCAATGTTGTTTTGGTATCTTCCACTATTCAGGATAAGGTAGCCAATTCTTTCCTGTAGAGCTTGGCTTTCAGTCTACACTCTTGACAGTTATTCAGTCGCATTTTGACTCGAAGGTTTTGGAATGCCTTCTAGTCTGTCTCATTGTGTCTTTAGACACTCACCATTGCTTCTCTTCTAATTTCTCAGGGTTTATTCCTCTCAGTTGTTCATTTTCACAGGATTGTGAATATGTTGACGGATGGTCTTCTACATTTTGCTGCCAGGGATGGAGTGGTAGTTAGCCTTGGCCACCTTTCAGTGCATATGCAACATGTTGGGCATCCCTCTGGTTGTTCTACTTGTGCTTTATGAAACCACAGACTCACTGTTTGTGACTGTTTCCCATGATGCCTTTGTGGTCAACACACTGCATCTTGACTTGCATACTTGGTTCTGTTGTTCTTGGCAGGCTTTTGCAAGTTGGAGAGCTTTCCCCATTGCTTATTTGGCTAGCGTTCCCAGCCCTTCACCTCAGGTGTCTCTTCTCCACATGCAGGGCAATGGCCCTCATTGTTCAGCGGTGTTGAATTTTTAGGGTAGATCTTTTGCCTTCCTTTTAGGGAGCAGGTGATGATCCTCATTTGGCATCTTGTCCTGTGTCTGGATGCTTTCTTTGTTCATCAATTCTCCTACCATGGTATTGTACACTAAAGCCCTTATTTCCCATTTGCTTCACAGAGTGATCAAGTTGGGTCAGCCGCTGGCTTATCATGGGGCGATGTCTTGTGCTGACTTCAATGCTTGGGGGTTTTGGATGTCCACACGTAAGTTTGCTTCCCGGTACCTTGCCAAGGCTCCCTGCCTGCGCCTTATCACATCACCTGCACTTCAAAAGATACCCGTTATGGCTTTCCTTGTTGCTGTGATCATTATAGTGTTATGTTACCACATTTTAGTCCACTAGTTTTCTTTATAACCTATGACTTCCTCACAGCACACTGCCCCAAGTCACCCATAACCACAGGGAACCTCTGAAGATAATCTGACTTGTCTCTTTAGCGTACAGTATGCATGCTAAGTATATGCCTACATCCTCACAAGGATGTAAGTTACTACTGGTTGCAGTGAAAAAAGGACACTGTAGTAATTAATGAAGACTGAAAATATAATATTTACCATGAGCACTGTCAGGTCTTAGATGAAAGATCCTTCACCACTTTCATCATTTCATGCCTTTCTGACTTGCATACAGGGAAATAATTCCTGCCCTGATGGCTTAGTCTACCAGAACTCTCATCACAGGAAGGTGAGAGATATCACTTTCAAAACCTTGCCAAATGCAGTCCTTACCATGGATGATGGATGATTAAATAAAGCACACTAATTTAGTACTCACTGCTGGTTGCTATTTTGGTAGCTTAGCTGTACTCATGTACTGTGTAATGTACACGACACCAGACAGCACCTGGCAGCTTCTACAGATGTGCCTTAGTTGTACAACAATCTTCCTGTATCAATCTCATTTATTTATTGACCATAAAATTCTGGGAATAGTGCCGAGGTCGAGCCTGGCTTCAGGCCAAGG
The DNA here is from genome assembly GCF_040958095.1 of Procambarus clarkii. Lineage (NCBI taxonomy): Eukaryota > Metazoa > Arthropoda > Malacostraca > Decapoda > Cambaridae > Procambarus > Procambarus clarkii. The sequence goes on along the minus strand of NC_091237.1, from coordinate 17,358,589 downwards.
TCGGGGTGTAGAAGAACTCCCAGAACCCTCTCCAGGTATGCTCCAGGTACTTGCTTCCATTAGCTGAGGCACTTTATGAGTTTGCACTGAGTGACCAAGCTTTCTAGAGCCCTTCTTATCAGCTTTGATTCAGTTCATTTTACCAGTACATTTTCATAGATTTCTTTCCTTAGCCTTTTTGATGTGGCAAGTGAATTTCAACCTTGTCCTGGATAAATATGTTTCTAAAAAATAATGTTGTTTTATTTTAATTTGTATTATGTTTATAATAAAAAAAATTGTGCTTTCCAGTTGTGCCATTAAAAAAAATTATATATTCATTAGTCAATTTTCTAATAGAATATGTGAAATCAAATCAAAAGCTTTATTAATAAATTGGTGTACATTTATAATTGGGAAATACCTACCTGATGGATTTTTGGGAGTTCTTCTATTCCCCAAGCCAGGCCCGAGGCCAAGCTTGACTTGTAAGAGCATGGTCTAGCAGGCTGTTGTTTGGAGCGGCCCACAGGCTCACATATCCACCACTGCCGGGTTGGTCTGGCTCTTCTTGAAGAAAACTATCTAGTTTTCTCTTGAAGATATCCACGGTTTTTCCGGCAATATTTCTTATAGTCGTTAGGAAGATGTTTAACAACCGTGGACCTCTGATGTTTATACAGGGTTCTCTGATTGTGCCTATTGCAGCCAATGTTATATAACTTTACTTAATGTTATGGAAAGTTAACATTAAAATTACAGTACAGTACATTAATTACATAAGAGTGATTCACAATAACAGCAGAGCACATAGAAATTGTCATTATCGAAACCAGAAACTTTATTCGTAACAACTTATACAAACCATTACAATAATGGCTGAACTAAACGCGTGTACAGCAATCTAAATTAAACTTACATTTTTGGCATAAAGTGGGTGACATTAAGCTTACAATATCAAGTTTGACGTGTACTGAAGTGTGGTCAGGTGTAATCAAAAAACAAAATGATGTTTATTACAAGAGCAGTAAGACAGATATTGGCAAGATTTATATCAAGATTTGGGTGTTGAGAAGATAATTAGAAGTCGAACTAGAAGTCGAACTAGAAGTAGGGAGGGGATATGGTCTCCCATCTTTCTCTGCTGTGGGGGTGTTTTATTCTATCCTGTAGACCTGCTACACCTTTACAGCACAGTATATACATCACCCATACTAAAGTTGTATTTCCTAACAATTAAGTTTACATTTCTGGAACAGCAAGAGTGACCAGTGCTAAATAAGGTGTCAAAAAAAAAAGATCATTGAGTTTGCTGGATGGATGATTCCTTTCAGCCAAACTTATATAATCTGTGAATTATTTCTTCAAGTGTGGGTGCAAACATCAGGCCAGTAGGAGATTGTCTGTAACATTGTTCTGTTCAATGTCTAGAATATTTCCTCCATTCACAATTAGGCTCACAAAAGTCAGCATGTTGTAGGTTTCATAGTTCACATCCATACAAGCTTAGACATTGACTGTTGTATACCTTTACGGTACTTACAACCAGGTAACAAAATGACCAAATTCACTCATATTTAATTTGACCTTCAGATTTCCAATAGTATCAGAAAATGGACTCATGAGCTCTTTGAGGGTACAGTATACAGTAATATGCTCCAGGTATATTTCAGAGTACGTTACTGGGATATCTCAGATTAATAATTTAAGTTTGGGATCTCAATTAAAAGAGTCCCGAGAGTTAATAGCAACTACAACACATTTGGTTCTATATCAGGGCATAAGAGTTCAAAAGACATAATATATCTTTATCAATTCAACTAATAATTACCAAGGGAATTTATGTCTCCATTTTATTGAATTTCCAAAAAGAAAGAGTGTATACTTTGAAAAATCATTAACATAAATTAAGATACGGGGGTAGTAAAAAATGCATTAAGTACTGTACGTACTGGATAATACATGCCTCCTTCTGGGGGGGCCCTAATAGTGGTTCTTGAGAGTTTATGCACTGATATCCCAAGACCAATACCATCACACCAGGCATTTGAGGCCATCTCATGCATACCTGGAACAAAGACCAGAATTCTACCCCTCATCACAAAAGGTAAGGGAGCACGAAGAATCATAAGTGACCATCACACCGAGCAAAAACTCTGGATGCTGCATAATCTTCCTTTAGAGTGTGAACTGCTTTTCTCTCTAGCACAAGATGGTAGCACTAGTCAACCATGGCAAGAGTGATGATGTTGGCAAGGCCAACATCATCTCTCTGAAGCCTTGGCAGACCCCTGAGGATGTATAGTATTCAATGGAAAAGAAGGTGGAAATAGGAGAGTCACTGATGGATTCCCAGAAAATATGTCCTCAGTGGCTCCTCAAAAAGCTAGCTCACCATAGTGCCCCACATTAAGAACTCAACAACACTACCCCAAAACATATTTGAGTCTGAAAGGGAAACATGTACCCTTTTAATTAAAAGAAAAAAAATAGAGGCTTAGTCATGAATGCCAAAGCCCAGAATACTGGATCCACGCATACATGCTGAAACACTTAACCCAATTCGATACATCCTCACAGAGGATGAGGGACTGTGTGAGATGTTTGGCCAAAATGGGGAGTCAGAGGCCTTTATGTCTGGAACATGGCTGTAGAACCATTATTAATAAAGGCCACCAGCACAGCAAAATGGCTAGGGGGTCAGTAAACTGAGGATATAAATGTTGCCAGCTCAGAATGACCACAAAATTAAAGTAAAGAAAAATGAAGAGTGGAGCAGGGAAGAAGAGAGTGATGAAGAGTTGAGCAGAGAAGTGATGAAGAAGGAACAGAGCTGCCTCGTGGAAAACCTAAGGTGCCGACTCGACTCGTGGGACTTTCAATCATTCATGAATTCTGACATCCAGGTCCATTTCTTCATCAATCTGCTACAGAGAAATGTTGATTTGGTAGTTGTGATGGGCATTGTTTTGCCCCACATGCATGGTACATAGTATATTTTTTATATTAAAAAGCATTTGCCACTCTTCTAACCATTTGTTTGGTTCCTGTATATCTCTTTGTAAGGCCTCAATGTCAGTCATTTTCGCTTCCTATGTTACTATAAATCTTAGTATCATCTGCATATTTCATGATGTGGTTTGTAATATTCTCATCTATGTCACTGATGTATAGGACAAAACAACAGTTGGTCCCAAGATGGAACCTTGTGGTACTGCACTCACCATGTTTCTCCAGTCAGATTCATTTCCATTTAAAATGACCCCTTTGCTCCCTTTGTTTTAACCATTGTTCCATCTGTTCTAATTTTCTACCATTTATTCTGTGTTTATAATTTCCTTGCCAGTCTTTCTTGTGGTACCTTATCAAAAGCTTTAGAGAAGTCCTTTGTCTGAATATCTGGTTACTGTTTTGAAAAATTTGAGCAGGTTTGTAAGATAGGTTTTATTTTTAACAAAACCATATTGTGTTGATTTTACTAGATTGTGCACAGTAAGATGGTGGACGATCTCCTCCGTTGGGATTCTCTCCATGAGCTTGCAGATATGTGAGGTCAGGCTCATCACATGGTAGTGTTATGCTGTGCTCTTTCTGCCTTTAATGAAAATATTTGCAGCCATTTGTTCTTGATAAATATGTCCAGTACTTTATATAGATCATACCTGCACTGCATTACTTCGGATATGATGTGAAATTACAGTGGTATTATTTGGTGGAGACTTGCATAATATCTTGTACGTAAAAGCATATTTGAATTATGTTATATCCTTGCCCTTGAGTCCACTCGTTAAAGTTTTGGAGGTCATAAGGGACTTGAAAAGTGAGGAATGCTGTTGTTATGAGTGAATTTGATCATGTGGAGACCTAGTATGGTTATTTAATAATCAGCATCTCGGTATGCGTGTATGTGAATTGTGTCCATTAGTGTGAAGTGTGAGCTGACTACTGGTCTGTAGTGTGTTGCTGTAGTAGAGGCGTTGCTCTACATGAATACAGAGCATTATACTTGTGATTACCTAAGTGTAGTTACAAGACGAGAGCCACACTGATGCCCACCATGGTATGCTCCCTGGTATCATGTGCAAATATTTGCGTGGAGTAATAATTTATTAAAGTGGTTCTTTGTCGTCAAGAGAACTTTATCTTTTATTAGCATCATTGAATTTTTCAGACATGTGCTATTGAAGGTCACTCAGTGGTGCTATCACAGGGTGCTCTGGGATGCTATCACAGGGTGCTCTGGGATGCTATCACAAGGTGCTCTGGGATGCTATCACAGGGTGCTCTGGGATGCTATCACAAGGTGCTCTGGGATGCTATCACAAGGTGCTCTGGGATGCTATCACAAGGTGCTCTGGGATGCTATCACAGGGGTGCTCTGGGATGCTATCACAAGGTGCTCTGGGTGCACTTGGAATATTTGTATAATTCTGAAAAAATTTAATTTGGTTTGATGATATGTATAAATCTATAAGTATAATTGGTTTGCAGAGAATAAAATTTCTGGAGCACAAATATTAGTATCCAATAATTGCTAATATAAGAGCAATAATAATTTAATAATTGCAACAATAATATAATAATAATATTGTAGTGATAATAATGCTCAAACTATTAATAAGAGTGATAGTATAGTAGTAAAACCTGTAGTAATATTGTAATCAACTTTGAACAAAAATGTCAAATATTCTTTCGTAATAATGTATATATATATTGCAAAAATAGTTTATTGTATTCCACAAACCAGCCATTGAAGTTGTCACTTACATTGAAATGTAATTTTGGCTGTCTTCATTTTGAAATATTTTTTAACATTTTATATTTTTTGCTTTCAGTATGGGCTTGATCGTGAACGTTGCGAAGAGGAGCTATCGCAGAAGGCACATATTCATCATGGTGGTTACTATGGCCCTTGGGGCCGCTCCAACAGTGCTCTCTCCTCACCGTCACCCTCACGCGTCACCTCACCGATCCGAACAGGAATACCGTCCACACCCACCACACCTGTTATTACCACCACTGCATCAACTACCCCAATGTTGCACCACTCCACTGCAACACACCATGTATTTGGCCCACTACAGTCCAGTGGGTACCTAGTGTACAGTTATGGCCCTGGAATGGCAGCAAGTCCAGGGCCAGTTTATACATCACCCATCACAACCGCAGTGGCTACTAGCCCTGTTTTTTATCAACCACCAATTAATAGCCAAATAAACTATGGGTGGCATCCGTCTGTTTCTAATGGACTTCAGGCAGCTGGTATACAACCACCCCCAAGACATTTACAAGGGGGGTGCAGTAGACAGGACACTCCTTATTGCTCCCACGAAACTTCTAAGTCTCGATCCGCTACACCAGTTATGCCTAACTCGGCACCGGTTGTGCCCAATTCTTTTGACCCATTCAGTGGTTATGAAAATAAAGATCCCCCAGAACGTCGTAAAAGTGCAGAAACCTATTATGAGAGAAATAAAGAAGGACTTGTTTACAATGTACGTGAAATGGAACAGCAATTTGAAAGATTAAGTAATAGTCCACATCATTCCCCAACTCCCCCATTAAACAATATCATAGACTCTCCTTCATCGCCTTCAGCAACAACCACAACAACAGTAACCACCACAACTAGCAACTGTACAAATCCAAGCAACATCGGTGGCAGCAGCAGCAGTCGACCTCCACCAGGTCCGAGACATATTTCATCCTTATATCTAACTCCTGTTCCTCCCCATGGGGCACATCATGCCCCTGGGCCTCCTTCGAGTGATGGTACAGTTTCAGTGTGTGGTCGATCATACACGTCAGTAAACCTTCAGTTACGACAACCGTCTAGCGACCCTCAACCACCTATTCAAATCCGCAGTAGTGGTTCCTCTTTAACCTATTCTACTTCTTCTCTTGACCATCGCCATGGCTCGCGTTCCTCCCTCCAGATCTCTATAGGTCCCACTGGTGGCACAATCTCTGCCATGCGCACAAACCTTGACAATAAAAATTCCCAGGCCAACACAGCGTTCCACATCCAGTACAGCTCAAGTGCAAATGGTGGTTCCACTCCCACGGGAGCTGCATTCCCGACAACGGGTGATGTGGTAGGGCAGGAGGGGGTACAAGGACAATCGCGGCGTCCACAAACCTGGTACTCGTCTGATTCTATACCCACAGAGTCAAGACGGCGCAAGTCTTCACTGCCAGAGTGTGTGGGGCCACCAGTGTCCTTGCACCCCCTCCACTACCCCCCAAGCACTGAGACTAGCCTGGGTTACTCTGCAGGAGAGCCCATATGGGCAGTGCCACCTGCCAGGCCTGATTCAGATCACATGCAAGGTATAGCAGCATGCACTACTGCAGTGTGTCCCCTGTACACCCCTCAGTGTGCTGCTTGACACCCACTCACATGGGCCCCACAACCTGTGAAATGTTTTGGGGGGGCTTTCTCTGTTGCCCTAAATAATGAGGGTTGCCTTTAGATTGATTATCCTGTAATTCTAGAAATATGGCTACTAACTTATTTTTGTTTATTTTTATTAATAAGGATCCACTGTTTGTGCAAAGTAGAGTGGTTAGTTTGCTGTTAGATGTTTATAACAAAGATATGAGCAATATTGTGTTTGGCTGTGTTGGGAATTTTTATTGGTTTTTATATTAATATACTATTTATATTTTTAATAATATCCTGATGTGGCTTCTTTCCAATTCAGTAATACAGTACTGTATTTGTAATTTAGTGTGTGCCCATGGCTGGTCTGGATCCTGCATGACACTCATAGATCAGAGATATTTTTGTAGAATTCATGGAATCCTACACTGGTGTTTGATGGATGTCTAATCCCTTTTTTCTCCTCTTTATGTCTCTTGTAATTAAATAAGTGGGAAACCTTGTAATCTTAAAATAGAACAAAGTATAATTTCAAAGAGTAACGTAAGATAGAGTAAACTGTTTATGTAGAATTTAAAATTATAAAATCAATAATTTAATTGATATGATAAATTCGTAAGTTGATATGTGGAAAAATTTTGGTATACAGTACTGTATTCTTTTTTAAAGTTCTTTATCATTCTTTAAAAGTTAGAAATAAAAGTACAGTAATAGATTCTGGGCACTAAATTTAATATGCTATTTTTTTGCAAATACAGTACTTCAACCGAATTTCACTTGAAAATTCCTGTTTACGTTAGCTGTGTTCACAATTGATCATTTGAGAAACTGATTTTAAGTATTTTTCATTTCTATTTAATTCAGCAGCACTGGTGCAAGAACAGATCATACGCAAAGAAAAGTTGGAAGCGGAGTTGGCCAAACAAATTGAGGAGAAAGGTAGATTACAGACAGAGGTTGATATGATGATACGAGAATTGAATGCCAGAGAGCAACAGCGTAAGCTTAACGCCGACACTAACACAATGGTGAGAGTTTGGCATCGTTAATTACCGATATCTTGAAATGTAACTATCTGCCTAGCTGCTAAAAAGCTAATAATATGTTGTGTATAACTTAGATTTATTTCTTAGACACTTAGAAACTTTAATTCTTATTATTATCTACTTTTGGCACAAAGCATAAAATTTAAGAGTCACTTGCTTATGGCTATTATTGTGTGAACTATAATACAGTTTTATATATGTATATGTTGTACTGTACCTAATAGGCCAAGTTGCCTAACAAGCCAAATTTTCCTGAAATAATATATTTTAAAACAAATTTTGTTCTGGAATGATAAAGCTTTCCATTACATTACACATTTTTTTTAATTTGAGCTGAAACTAACACAAACGTTTTTAGCAAACCTAACCTATCCTACCCTAACCTTATCCTACCTTAACCTTATCCTATCTTAACCTTATCCTATCTTAACCTTATCCTACCTTAACCTTATCCTATCTTAACCTTATCCTACCTTAACCTTATCCTATCTTAACCTTATCCTACCTTAACCTTATCCTACCTTGACCTTATCCTACCTTAACCTTATCCCACCCTAACCTTATCCTACCATAACCTATCCTACTAACCTACCCTAACCTACCCCTACTCTAACGTATCCTATCCTATCATAGCCTATCCTACCCTACCCTAGCTTACCGTACCCTACCCTACCCTACCCTACCCTACCCTAACTTAACCTAACATAATTAAGTCAGTAATTCATGTTCATAATATAATGCAGTATACTAATATTAATAAATGTAATTAACCAGTTTGAAAAGAACTATTTGAAAATAATGAAAAATAATTCTGCCTAATAGGCAAACCAGTCCTTGCATACAAGGCCAAGTAGTGCAGTTCTGGCTATTAGGTACATGCATTATTATATAATATATATATATATATATATATATATATATATATATATATATATATATATATATATAATATATATATATATATATATATATATATATATATATATATATACACACAAGAATGTACATTGGGTTTATGAGAATACATAACACATTGATGTTATGTACTCTCATAACATTATATGTTGTGTATTATGTACATAACATTATATGCAGCATATATAATTATATAATATATATACAGTATATATAAAATATAAACACACACATGCATGTAAACACGGACAATTATAATACAGTATGCATATAGTATATCTTAATCAAATATATACCCAATTGAAGAACATTAGAGTCATATTGGTCCAATAATACTCCATCATTTGCTTGCTAGGCTTAGACTGCTGGTTCATTTCATGCATCCAAGAAAAATTTAGGGCAGTTGGTGCCATAATTGATAGTGTGAAAAAGTATATACAGTAATACCAAAATTGTCACTGGTTTCCTCCAAATAAAAAGACAAAAAAACAGTAAATTAAGAATTAGCTGCTGTTGAGTTGTGTGCATACATTATTTGGAAATATCTGGATTGTATGTATGTATGTATAATAAATAATTGTGTTGGGGGGATTGGCAACCAGTGTATATATATACACGTGTTAGCCTTATATCAAGATCCCCCCAAGATTGAACTACTGACTCCTTTCCCCAAGATGCAACCTCACAAGAAGCTGACTAACTCCTGGTGGAACTATTGACTGCTAGATGAACTGGGGTATTAGGTGATAGGAAATGCACCCAACCATTTCTGTGTCTTCCCTGGGATTCAAACCCGGAATAATCGATTGTGAGTCAATAACAAACCCAATTGTATTACCTGGACTCCTTGCTGTACTTCGTGGACCTTTACTGTATAATATATATGTGAATTCTATATATACTGTACTGTATATAAAAATAATATACAGAGGCACTTCTTATGGCCTACTCCACATGGTTAAGGTGATAAAATGAGGGTCTTATTTCATCTTCCTAGAAATGTGGCATAAACATTGAAAGTGCTCAGAGAAAATGTTGACTACATTCTGGTGGTTGTATAATCCTGATGTGTAATTAGTTTGTGACATGACACAGAAATGGCATTTAAAGTGTAAATAGAATTTAATGTGAATATATAATAATTAAAATAATTCATTATGTCGAGTGTATTCATACACGTTAGGCTTATATCGAGGTCCCTCCCAAAAGGTCGAATTACTGACCCCGGCCAGGATGAAACCCCAGAACAAGCTGACTGACTCCGGAGTACCTATTTACTGCTAGGTGAACAGGTGCATTAGGTGATAGGAAATGCACCCAACTATTTCTGTCCCATACGGGATTCGAACCTGGAATTCTCAATTGTGAGTTGAAAATGAACCCGACTGTACTACCAGAACCCTGAATGTCATGTTATGGAATGTGGGATAGGAGAAAACAAACCATATACACCCTATAAATTATGTGGAAATTTTTTAATAATTCTGATACAGAAAGAGATGTAGAGGTGGTTCTTGATAGAAAACTGTCTCCTGAGGACTAAATAAAGAACATTGTTCAAGGAGCTCGTGCAATTCTTTCCAATTTCAGAATTGCTTTTAAATACATGAATGGTGACATAGAGTACTGAGGATATTGTTCGTGATGTTTATGAGACCAAAGTTGGAATAAGCAGTGGTTATGTGGTGTCCATATCTTATCTTAAGAAGCACATTATCATACTTGGAAAGGTGCAAAGACATGCAGTAAATGGCTTCCAAAACTGAAAGACGAGAGCTACAAGGAGAGATTAGAGGCATTAAATATGCCAATGCTAAAAGATAGAAGAAAAAGAGACAATGTGATCACTATGTACAAAATAGTAAAGGTAATCAACAAAATTGATAAGGAAGAATGCTTGAGTCCTGGAACTTTAAAAACAAGAGGTCATAGATTTAAGTTAACTAAACAAAGCTGCTGAAGAAAATAAGAAAATTTACTTTCACAGAGTGGTAGACGGTTGGAACAAGTTAAATGAGAAGCTGGTGGAGGCCAAAACCATTAGTAGTTCAAAGCATTATACAGTATGACAGAGTGCTGAGAAGACGAGGCACGTAAATGTAGCTCTCATCTTATAACTTTACTTAGGTAACTACACTTTAGTATAGTTGGCCAGCCAGAGGCTTAGGGCCTGTGCAGGAATATCCATGAAAAAAAGTAATTACCTATACCAATACAGTACAGTACCCCACCATATTATTATTATTATTATTTGAACAAATCTACAAGGGATTTACCTTACCTTGAAGTGTTTCCGGGGCTTAGCGTCCCCATGGCCCAGTCGTCGACCAGGCCTCCTCGTTGCTGGACTAGTCAACCAGGCTGTTTGACGTGGCTGCTCACAGCCTGACATATGAATCACAGCCTGGCTGATCAGGTATCCTTTGGAGGTGCTTATCCAGTTCTCTCTTGAACACTTTGAGGGTTTGATTGAACACTGTGAGCCTTGATGAGGGTTCGAATCTATGTGTTGGAGGTCATGGTAAGTACCTTGTACCACAACATGGTAAGTACGACGATGTGTACCATGTCATGGTACAGTCGACTAGAGCGCATCTGGGAACATCCAGCATATAGGTTTGAAACCCTCATCGAGGCCCCTGTGGATTTGTTCCTTTGACATATTACTTTATTGTGATTTCTGTGTGTATTATTATTATCATCATCATCATCATACACATATTATTTTCCAGAGAATTGAAGAAGTACAACGTGAGAATCAGCGATTACAATCGGAGTGCTACGAAATGGAAAATAAAATTTTACGTCTTGGTAAGCTGATACTTCTTATTTTTTGTATGTTACTTAATATAATGCTTTTCTTTCATCTAAAAACAATTAATTTGATACACTGTACTATTAATTAAGAATGCAATACATCACATACAGTATACTGTTTCCAACTTTTTTGAGGTGGGAAGTCATGAACCTGGAAAAAATAGGAGACCAGATAGAGAAAAAGAATAGTATAACAAAATTGAGTATATAATGAAAAAAGAATTATCTCCTTTCTGAGCTGTTCCTTCACTTGCTTCCTGAGGCTAATGGCCTATTTGGGTTCACAAAGAGACATGCCATCTGTTAGGCTCTTAATGACTCTCACATCATAACCAGCAACTTATCAAATACGGAAGTTAGGTCATGTAGATGGGAAAGAGAGATGATAGTAAATCTTAACTCTAGCCACCACTGAAAGATCAATTAATTACAGTACAGTATACATTAAATTATAAAATGAACATTATACTTAACAAACTACTTTAAAGTGAAAATTGTAATAAACTAGTGCTAATTCTCACTGTGGTAACTACCAGTTGGGCAATTAGCTATTATTCTGATAACCAGCAGGTTGCAGCATCACGGCAACGACTTGTAGCCCTAGCCACCAAAGTGTGCTCTGAACTAAACCCTTTCAGTTATTCACTTGAACCAGCTTCAACGGAAGAAAGAAAGAAACATCTAAGTCACTAAGTCAAATGAGACAGGGGACATCCCCAAGTATAAATAATAGTCTAAATTGATTGCAGAAGGTGCCCTACAGGTTAAAGGTTGCCCATAGAGTAAGAAATAATCACTAACGTATTGCTTTTAAGTGAAAGAAAGAAATCACAACGCTGCACTGGCCAAATCGAAAAGACAGCTCATCGAAGAACAAGAACTAAAATGTTCAACTCCCCAAAAGCATGGAACCAAAGGCTACAGTATAAATTTTTGAATAGTCAGAATGTCTTTGACACAGTACACACCAAGAAATTAGTGCATAAGTTGGAGAAGCAGGCAGGAATGATAGGGAAGATGTGCTTGTGGAAAAGGGAGTATCTAAGTAACAGAAGACAATGTCATAACAGGAAAGATCTCACAGTGGCATGTCACTTGAGGGAGAGTACTCGGACCAATACCGTTTCCGATGTGTGTAAATGAAATTTAGAGAGTATAGGCTCATTTCTTTCACTGTTAGCTGATGATGTAAAAGTTGTGAGGAAGATTGCAATAAACTAAAAAATTACCTGGACAAGAATGAAAGATTGATCCCAGGGTTAGCCTTGCTGTAACTGTGGGACCATCTTCAGCTAGCATTATGATCTCTTCTTTATGAGCAAATCAGATTCTGGTCCTGGTGTTTGGTAGGCTTGCATAAGTCCAGAGACCTGGTAGGTTTGTGGACGTGTCTGTTGAAATAAGCCCAAAGTAGCCTCCATGCAGCTGTGGAGGCTGCTCCGAAAAGGGTATTTCTTTACATTAAATGCTTGATTTTATTTGTGTTGTCTGTTTTATACATAACATTATTGTTTTTAATTATTGTAAATGATAGAACATGCTTTTTTCTGCACTTTGATGTCAAAATTAGGGTAATTGGTAAACTTAAGAGTATAGAGGCAAGGTCTCTTGGAGAATATTAAGTTCTGTGCAAAGTACTGTAAGCGTATAGAGGAGGCTTTTATTAGCATTTGGTTATTGAATAAAATATTGATTATTTTATAAGTTGAAATTTTTTTGTTTACCTGGTGTAGGAAATTTATTAAGTATTCAGTACATGTACTGTAATTGTATTTCAGGATATTTGTATAATTCTTCATTGTTTCAAGTAAGTCTTTTTTTCCATTCTCACAGCCCCAGATATGGAATCAGAAGGTTACTCAAATTTACCCAACACCCAACCATACAATGAAGTCCCTGCAGCCCTTCAGTTAACTAGTAAGTATTTTTGAGTGTTTGAGATCTTCAAAACTACACTATAATGGCATCTTGACACAAGCAACAGAGGAGAGGAAGGGAAGAGGAAGGAGGAGAGCAAGAAGCTTTGTGTAATCATTAATGACGAAAGTATCATTACGTAAAGTTGGGACAGTTATCAATGATGATTGCATTGTCTGTAAGGCAATGCAGCCTTAGGTCGGTCCTAAGGAGCCGGTCGGCCGAGCGGAGAGCACGCTGGACTTGTGATCCTGTGGTCCTGGGTTCGATCCTGTGGTCCTGGGTTCGATCCCAGGCGCCGGCGAGAAACAATGGGCAGAGTTTCTTTAACCCTATGCCCCTGTTACCTAGCAGTAAAATAGGTACCTGGGTGTTAGTCAGCTGTCACGGGCTGCTTCCTGGGGGTGGAGGCCTGGTCGAGGACCGGGCCGCGGGGACACTAAAAAGCCCCGAAATCATCTCAAGATAACCTCAAGAAGGCTTGTATTGAAGTGGACAAGTAAACCATATAGAGTGTGTTTGTGGCATTTCATGTATGTGGAATAAACATAACTAACACTTGTTAACACTTTGAAATAATATTTATAATAATAATAATAATAATAATAATAATAATACACAGAGAGTAATCACACTAACATGACTGCATTAATGAAAAAAATCTGTAGGAGCCTTATACCCCATGTCATGGTATAATCCCACCGCATAGGTTCAAACCCTCATCACAGCTCCTACTGGATTTTCAAAATAATAATACAGTAATAATAATATAATAATAATAGGGTAACAGAAACAAGGGCACTATACAGTCTCATTGACATGGCATTTGTAATCTAGCAATGATAGCAACTTTACTGCAAATCATTAAGTCATGGCTGACTATCTTCAGTCCTCTTCTCTCCAGTAGATTTCTGCAGTAGAGCTTAAATCCATTTTATCTGACATTTAAGAAAGTTGTGATTTAAGGCTTGTGGAAAATAATAATAATTCATTGTGTCGGAGGACAGGAAGCCAGATTGTATTCATACAATCGGTATAAGACTAATGTATTAATACATTAGTCTTATACCGAGGTTCCCCCCCCCCCCCTCCCCCAAGTCAAATTATTGACCCTGTCCAGGATGCAAACCCCACAACAAGCTGACTAACTCCTGAGTACCTACTCACTGCTAGGTGAACAGAAGCATTTGGTGAAAGGAAATATGCCCAACCATTTCTGTCCACCTCTTGTTGCGTAATTCATCAACGTTTTCCATTGGTTGGATTAGCAGACTGTATAGATGTCATTTAGGATTTGGTGTTAGGTAGGATTGGATGGCTTGACATAACAGATGACCAGATTAATTTGATTGTGAACCGTTAATTGAATTGAATTTTGCTTTAAAATAAAATAGTGAAACTTACATAGTCAATGTGTGATTGTAGTCTGTACAGGCAGTCTGTGACGATGATAGTCGGGCATGGGATACTGCAGGGCAAAACGTCAGTTGATGTAGTAGAGGACTTGGTTACTGTAGCCAGGCACTGCAGGTCAGGAGGTCATTCACCGTAGCAGCAGGAGTTTCGGTGTTGGAAGAGGATGCAGAGGAGTCTGTTAAGGAAGCAGACCTTCCCTAGAGGTAGAGACTGAGAGAAAATGAGAGAGGCTCTTCTAATTCTGATCATATGGCTTGTGAACTGACAGTCCACTCTGCCCAGGCATGAGGGCATCCAGGCTAGGTGTAATTGGTTCTTGGAAGGTGTGAGACTCTGGAAGAGCTTTAGGGTATGGTTGGCAAATTTTAGCAGCAGGTAAGTATATACAGTACATCATATTTCCAAAATTACGTATTATCTCAATAATCACTTAAAAGAATCCACGTGGTGGAATATTATCATCTTATAATAACCTTTGTGTGAAAATGGTTTGTTAGGAAACAGTATATGACATACAATAGACAATTTTTCTTGTAAATAGAAAGTAAAAACATGTGACTTTTCAAGCATTATTTACATCATACTGTAGTTTGTATTTTTGTAATAATCAAGCTTATTGAATATATATATGGAAATGGAAATTTTTTCAGCAACCAGTCAGTAACTCAAGCTATATTTTCCAACAGGAGCAAGTTCTGGATCAAGTTTGGGCAGTGGAACAGGCTCACCACAAACACCACAGACCCCACACACACCTCACTTAGCTCACATGACTCATATACCTCACACACCTCATGCCTCACACACACCTTATATTCCTCCAAGACCTGCTGCCCCACCACCACCGCCGCCGCCGCCGCCACCACCCCCGCCACCTCCACAAACTTCACTCCCCAACCACAGTTTCAATGAATTTCAGGTTTGAATTAATTTGGTTTTGAAATTTTATACACGATATAGTCAGCCTTCATTAATACACCATGTTATTTGACCAGAGGTTAAGTTTTGAATGATAGTAGAGTAGAGTCATTATAAAACGTGACATAATATAAAATGTGTTTTGGAATTACTAGTGGGAATTAAATGTTTAGCAAAGCTTTTGATAATGTGCATCTTGAAAGATTGATAAGAAATGCAGAGGCTCATGATATAGGAATGCAATCCCAAGTTCAGATAGTGCAAACTGTTGTAAATTGAATTCCCCAGGGCTCTGTTTACTGTACAGGATTGAATAACAACATTTGCAAATTTGGAAAAGATACAAAAATAGGACAAGAAACTAATTCCAATGAAGGATTAAAATTGCTTCAATACCATCTAGATAAGCTCTTGAGGTGGGTGAAAGACTGTCAGATGTAGTTTAATGCAGAAAATTGTAGTACAGTGGAACCTTGAATAACGAATTTAATCTGTTCCGGCGCCGTGCTCGTCATGTGAAACGGACCTCATACAAAAGGAATTTCCCCATCGACAACAATGGAAATAAAATTAATCCGTTCTACCACCGAAAAACATCAATATGATATTCAATGTTTTAAATAATGGTGCAGCCTACCTTACATACACTGAACAAACTTTTATGACATTTTTCTTTCTTCAAATTTGCTAAGTTTTTTCATTTTTTTTACAGCAAAAGGTTCGCTCGACAGGTAGGCTGCTCCATGTTTCTTAAATAAAAAAAAAGTTGAAAAACAGAACAAATTTCAAAAAGGTTCGTTCGGTGTTCGGCAGGTAGGCTGCTCCATGTTTCTTAAAAAAAAAATGAAACAAAAAAACAGTTGAAACAATTTGAAAAACAGACAAATGCCATAAAGGTTCGTTCAGTGTTTGTCGGGTAGGCTGCTCTATTATGACAATCTTTTTTTGTTTCAAATGTGTTCCATTTGTTTTGTATTTTTCATTTGTCTCGATAATTGGAGCAGCCTACCCAACAAACACTGAGCGAACTGTTTTGACATTTGTTGTTTTTCAAAAAATGTCATTTTTTTCTTACATAAAAAGTCAATGCTTTGCAACATCACAGCAGTCACCTCTATATATCCCAGCATCATTAACAGGGGATCTTTAAACAAAAAAAAAAAACATAATTTATTTGCATCGTCGGAGGCGTTCAAGAATGTGCGAGAAGCAGCGCGACCCCACCATGTGATGTTGTCGTTATTCAAACGAGCGCTCGCCATACGAGACAATTTGTCAGTGATCTGCCCGCTCGTTACCCAAAATGCTCGCCAATTGAGGTGGTCATCACTCAAGGTTCTACTGTACTTAGCCTAGGTGATGATTAAAGATTCATCGGACATCACATGGATAAGACTGAAATTGTGAAATCTAAATGCGAAAGATCATAGTATAGTAGGAAAGAAAAAAGCATAGTAGGAATCTTACATCCAACAGTCAATGAATAAATGTACAGAATAAATCAAATACGATATTGGGATTTATTTCTGTAAATGTTAGTAGTAAAACGACAAATGTATTTCTTCAACTTGGGTAATCTTGCTCTAGTTAGGCCTTATTTAGAATATGTTTCATTTTGGGTGCCATACTATAAAATGCATAAATTTACTTGAATACAAGCAAAGAAGGATATGTAACAAAGTACAGTAATCCCAGGAATTAGAAACCTCCAATATGAAGAAAGATGGAAAATCTTGATTTACATTCTCAACAAGTAGGAAGAGCATTCATATACTTCATGATTGAATTATATAAATAAATGGGTGAAAGGGTATAACAAAGGGGATATAAATAAGGTGCTAAATATATCAACACAAAATAGAATACGAAACAATGGAGATAAATTGGAGAAGTTCTGAAACTCTTATATATACAATGAACTTTAACCTGATTATATGTTTATTTGTGAGTTTGAAATATTATACAGCCCTTATGTTGATTGTTATTTGGTTAACAGGGAGTGCATGGGGAAACAGTAGATGAGATTGGTCCAAAGTGGGGATGTACCAAGTGCACCTTCATCAATCACCCAGATATGAACAAGTGCGAGATGTGCGACTATCCACGCTTCACCATAGGTACGACTCCCTCCCATCACGCAGCTCTCCCCCCAAACCACCAGGGCCCCTGCTACTGTCACCGCCACCATACTCCAGGTTCTGTTGCAGGTTCCATAGGGGCAGCTGCAGCTTACTCACCTCAGCGTTCATGCTCCTCTCTTCCACTGTCTAATGAGAAACCAAGCTTAGCTAATGTTCTTAAAGAAAAACTAATTGGACTGCGTGATCGTTCGGATAGTGTCTGACCATAGTACAGTAATGTGTTTGAGTTTTTTAATAGTTTTTAATCTAACTAATGCTCTTTGGCCATATATGATATTTTCCATATACAATACTAATTCACCTGCAGATGCATCACTTATTTATATTTATTAACATTATTCTACTTCCATTTGCATGGGTTGGATCAAGCATGCTAAGTCTTATAAACATAATAAAATACAAATAAATATACATAAAACAGATAGTTAATTGTTAAATTTTTTGGTATTATGAGAGTTACTTGACTCAATGTATACCACAGAGATACCACAATGTGTCACGGGTGTGTGATGTATAGTGTGTGTTGTAGTCTGTCAAATATGTATTTTAAAGTCATAAAATTATGATAAATAATTCTTATTTTCAAGTGTATGGATACACAAATACGTATATACATACATACATGTATTTGAAAAAAATTCCCCTTAATGCATTGTGGCTTTTCTCTTAGGCTATGGGTCCCCTTCTTCCCGCCAGAGACGGTACAGCTCCCTTCCTTCTCTCTTTCCCAGGGCGGCACTTAATGGAGCGCAGCCCTGCTCCTTATTGTCCAGACTACATTGTCCTTCTTACGGTCATGCACATCCATGTTGAATGTCCTGACTTCCAGGATGTACATGTGTCTTGTTTCCCAAATGTCCCTCGCGGTCATTTGTCCCTCGATAGATTCCTTGGTGAATCAGATACCTTTGATATCGCTCGCCTTATGATCTTTTGTTCTCATATTGGCATCCTAAGTGATGACTAGCGCCTTTTAAATATCCTGCACCTTTGATGATGCTACATAGTCTCCCCAACTTGGTACCTTCTTTTAATAATTATTTACTTGGCCCTCTCTCTCTTGCTTTTGGTGCGACCACTCGGCTGTGGTGTTCCTTCCTCTCTTTAGATTTACTAAAAAATACACAATCTGTTTATTATGACAGTTAATAACAAGATGTTATTCGAAAGAAATGAGGGGAAGGGGAGGGAAAATGGACCTGAAAATTTAAGAACTGGAAAGTGGATATCGTTGGTGTTTAGTTTATACGGCACTGGAGCAATGGAAGAAGTATTTTCAAATTATTAATTGAATGTTCTTTGTAAATGTGAGTGCTGTAAAACTACATTTTAAATGCACCATATGGATTGGCCCAAAGGCAGAACTGATAATTTTATTAGCCTAAATCAAAATGTCATAAGTGCTTTTTTGCTAATGATAATGCACTATTGTGAAAATGGTAATACTTATTTATTCAATCTAAATATGAAATTTATTACCCAACAATTATTGAAAAGTGTTATTTGTCTTTAATTATAACATTTGATGAATGATGGCCTTTGTTCTTCTAAGTGTGGCACAGTAATAGTGTGCTAAGCATACTCTGGGTAGCTATCTCTTGCTCTGAAAATATGAATGTGTAATTACCTAAGTGTAGTTACAGGATGAGAGCTACGCTCGTGGTGTCCCGTCTTTTCAGCACTCTTTGTCATATAACGCTTTGAAACTACTGACGGTCTTGGCCTCCACCACCCTTTACAACTGTGTCACAACTGTGTGACACAGTTGTGAAGACATGCTAGAATAGATATTGAATTGTGAAAGAAGGGAGAAGTAATGAAGACTAGGTGTTATATAATAAGTTATACATGACGAATACTGAATTGTGAAGTTTAACCCTCAAAATACAGTTATCGTCGTGCGTTGGTCGTCTAGTGCAGTGTGGACGGACATCATCGAATAAAGATCCACGATGTGTGTGTGTAGGTTTCCCATGTGGTTCTAATAGCTCACTGGTGTTTCCCAACCATAATGGGAAGCCATAAAATAATTTAGTCAATCGGACTTCAGCCCTGCCATCACGTATGGTAATAACGGCACTTATCTGGCCAACTTAAAGATCATCACTGTATATATTTATTTTTGTAATCTTTTTACTTTTACACACAGATTCCTAATTTTTAATATATTTTGAAAATAAAACAAAATATTTTTTGTTTGGTCCTTTCATAATTTAATGCTGATAAATGTCAGAAGGAATTTTGACCACTACTTAGGCCAAAATAAGGGTAGTTATTGTACTGTATATAAATTTTAAAGGATTTACAATACTTTTGAATACAAACCTACAAATCATAAGATAAACAAGTAAAATAAAATAGAAAAAAATCTGATCAGGGTGACCATTATGATGATACAGTAGCCCCATTTTGAGAGTTAATGAAGCTGTTGGTTTATTGTGAATAGTTCGTTGGTGTGGTGGTGATGGTTATATGTGATGCTATGGGGTATGGTGGTGGTGATATGAGATGCTATGGGGTGTGGTGGAGGTGGTGATATGTGATGCTATGGGGTATGGTGGTGGTGATATGAGATGCTATGGGGTGAGGTAGAGGTGGTGGTGATATGAGATGCTATGGGGTATGGTGGTGGTGGTGGTGATATGAGATGCTATGGGGTGTGGTGGTGGTGGTGGTGATATGAGATGCTATGGGGTGAGGTAGAGGTGGTGGTGATATGAGATGCTATGGGGTATGGTGGTGGTGGTGGTGGTGATATGAGATGCTATGGGGTGTGGTGGTGGTGGTGGTGATATGAGATGCTATGGAGTATGGTGGTGGTGATATGAGATGCTATGGGGTGTGGTGGAGGTGGTGATATGAGATGCTATGGGGTATGGTGGTGGTGATATGAGATGGTATGGGGTGTGGTGGAGGTGGTGATATGTGATGCTATGGGGCATGATGGTGATATGTGATACAATAGTGCGTGATAGTTCTGGTTCTCTGTTTGAAGTATGGTGGCATTCTACTGGGTTTCTGTGATGCTATAGTGTATGGTGTGCTGGCTCTACATAATACATTGAAGTATGGTGGTGGTGCTGAGTCCCTGTAATCCTATGGAGAATATTATTGGTACCTGGCTCTCCGTGAAGGCATGGTATCTGGTGGTGCTGATTCTTATAGTCATGCCGTGAGTGCATGATGTAGTGAATGGGTGCCATTGTTAATATATAATTTTCCTTTGTTTCCTCTACTGCTCTCTTATCTTCGCCTGGCAGTGGCAAGTGTTAACAAGAAGTGGACTTCTTGACTTGAGGAGACTTGAGGAGTTATAATGTGAATGTGGCTAAAGAGAAGACCTGATAATTTTAGAAAAAGAGTTAATATAAATCTCTCTCCTTGCTTATTGGTTTCCCCAAGTGGTGATGACCAAAAATATTTGTTCTCGACAATAAAGCATTTGGAAAATTCTTTTAAAAATTACTTATATAGAATATCAGTATGTAATATATTGTGTGGTTCTTTGCTTGACTTCAATAATGAACATTTTTCATCTACTGCATTATTAGGCATTTACTAGTTTACATGATCTTAAAATGATCTACTCCATAGTGATATACATAATGTGAAGCCAATAAATGCTTAATAATTTATTTTACACTTTTGAGTCTACAAGTAACATTCGTGGATGTATCTAAAATCAAAATTGCAGGTACATTAAGCATTTCAGTAACAGTTTGCACCATTTGTTTAATGAGCCAAATTCCTTGGTTACTGGCCAAGCCATGGATCCATGTGGTCCTCCAAGACTACAATGTTAACTAGGCTCTATAGGCTCTTATCTACCTGTTCCCTTACTAAGACAAATATCTGTCTTAATGGTCTTGCTGTGTAAATTGAGGAGGGAAGAAAGTTGGCAGTACTCTTTTTCACTACCAAGAGACTATTTTGCCATTAAATAAAGCAGCAAAACAAAACTCGCAATGAATCCCTGTAAAGAAAACCTTGAATTTGCTATGAGAACTAAATATTGCTGTGTTAACTCCAGAATAGACCACTAACAACTACCCACAGACTGCCACAAGATGAAAGGATGCTATATGTAAACAAGGTTGAGAGAACTGGCAACCCTTGCTTGTTACATGGCATCTCCCCCATTTAACATACTACTCTGCAGAAATTAATTCTGTTGAGTTTTTCTTGACTGCTGTTTCCTTGAGACTGTCTGTGCACGGGGTCTTAGGCTGTTGTGATCACTTGTGTGTGTACTTTGATTTCTACTTCAGCTCTCCTTTGAGTTACCTTCTCTTGATACTAATGGCAGATGGCTTTCAGAGTTTTCTCTATGCTGTTTGGCACAGCCAACTGGACAGTTCCTCTCCTCTTGAGAGGTTCTACTACACTTGCAGATACATGGGTCGTGTCTTATGTCCAGGCCTTAAAGCTTATCATACTCTTACCCTGAGTCTGTTACAGTGTTTCCTGAGATGACTATGGCAGTGCTCTTTCCTTGGGATTACCTTATTAGATGTAAAGTAGAGGCTTCTTATTCAGTATACAGTGCACTGGCCATGGGGCTGCTCTTGTAATTACCTAAGTGTAATTACCTAAGTGTAGTTACAGGATGAGAGCTACGCTCGTGGTGTCCCGTCTTCCCAGCACTCTTTGTCATATAACGCTTTGAAACTACTGACGGTCTTGGCCTCCACCACCTTCTCACTTAACTTGTTCCAACCGTCTACCACTCTATTTGCGAAGGTGAATTTTCTTATATTTCTTCGGCATCTGTGTTTAGCTAGTTTAAATCTATGACCTCTTGTTCTTGAAATTCCAGGTCTCAGGAAGTCTTCCCTGTCGATTTTATCAATTCCTGTTACTATTTTGTATGTAGTGATCATATCACCTCTTTTTCTTCTGTCTTCTAGTTTTGGCATATTTAATGCTTCTAACCTCTCCTCGTAGCTCTTGCCCTTCAGTTCTGGGAGCCACTTAGTAGCATGTCTTTGCACCTTTTCCAGTTTGTTGATGTGCTTCTTAAGATATGGGCACCACACAACAGCTGCATATTCTAGCTTTGGCCTAACAAAAGTCATGAACAATTTCTTTAGAATATCGCCATCCATGTATTTAAATGCAATTCTGAAGTTAGAAAGCATAGCATAGGCTCCTTGCACAATATTCTTTATGTGGTCCTCAGGTGATAGTTTTCTATCTAGAACCACTCCTAGATCTCTTTCTTTATCAGAATTCTTTAAAGATTTCTCACATAATATATAGGTTGTGTGGGGTCTATGTTCTCCTATTCCACATTCCATAACATGACATTTATTAACATTAAATTCCATTTGCCAAGTGGTGCTCCATATACTTATTTTGTCCAGGTCTTCTTGAAGGGCATGACAGTCATCTAAATTCCTTATCCTTCCTATTATCTTAGCATCATCAGCAAACATGTTCATATAATTCTGTATACCAACTGGTAGATCATTTATGTACACAATAAACATCACTGGTGCAAGAACTGAACCCTGTGGTACTCCACTTGTGACATTTCTCCATTCCGATACATTGCCTCTGATTACTGCCCTCATTTTTCTATCAGTCAGAAAATTTTTCATCCATGATAGAAGCTTACCTGTCACCCCTCCAATATTTTCCAGTTTCCAGAACAACCTCTTATGTGGAACTCTGTCGAAAGCCTTTTTTAGGTCCAGATAGATGCAGTCAACCCAACCATCTCTTTCCTGTAATATCTCTGTGGCTCGATCATAGAAACTGAGTAAATTCGATACACAGGATCTTCCAGATCGAAAACCATACTGTCTGTCTGATATTATATCATTTCTCTCTAGGTGTTCTACCCATTTAGTTTTGATTAGTTTTTCCAATACTTTCACTATTACACTTGTCAATGATACAGGTCTATAATTGAGGGGGTCTTCCCTGCTGCCACTTTTGTAGATTGGAACTATGTTAGCCTGTTTCCACCCGTCTGCTACGATTCCTGTACACAGGGATGCCTGAAAGATCAGGTGAAGTGGAATGCTGAGCTCAGATGCACATTCTCTCAGAACCCATGGTGAAACGCCATCTGGGCCAGCTGCTTTGTTCTTACCGAGCTCCTTGAGCATTTTTTCCACTTCGTCTCTAGACACCTCTATGTGTTCTATGTTGTTCTCTGGAATTCTTATTGTATCTGGTTCCCTAAAGATTTCATTTTGTACAAACACACTTTGGAACTTTTCGTTTAGTGTTTCACACATTTCCTTTTCATCTTCCGTGAATCTATTTCCCATTTTCAACCTCTGAATATTATCCTTTACCTGCAATTTGTTGTTTATGAATTTATAGAATAGACCTGGTTCTGTTTTACATTTGTCCGCAATCCCTTTTTCAAAATTTCTTTCTGCCTCTCTCCTCACTGCCGTGTAGTTGTTTCTCGCATCTTTGTATCGCTGGTATGTTTGGGGGTTCGGCCTCTTCCTGTATTGATTCCATTTTTGTGTCTTTCGGTCTCTAGCCCTCTCGCAATTTCTATTGAACCAATCCTGTTTCCTAGTTCTGCATCTCTGTTTTGGTATAATTTTTTTTGTGCCTTTATCATATATTTCACAAAACTTGCCATACATCTCATTCACTTCCTTGCCTAGCATCAAGTCTGTCCAATTATACTCACTAAAAAAATTTCTAAGGTCACCATAATGTCCTCTCCTGAAGTCTGGTTTTTCAACTGCTTCAACCTCCTTATTTTCTTCCAGCTTATAACGCATTGCATACTTTATTCCCAAAAAGACATGGTCACTTTTACCCAAGGGAGGAAGGTACTGAATGTCAAATATCTCTTCCTCCTTCCTGGTAAATATCAAATCTAGCATGGAGGGAACGTCCCCTTCCCTCATCCTCGTAGCTTGTTTAACATGTTGATACAAGAATGTTTCCAGGATGAGGTCTACAAATTTACAGGTCCAAAAATCTTCTGTTTTAGCTTCATATGCTTCCCAGTCTATGGATTTCAAGTTGAAGTCACCGACTATCAACAGTCGTGATCTATCGTTATCCGCTCCCGCTATAATTTCTCTCATTATTGTTATAAGACCTTCACGTTTGCTATCTAGCTCCTCCTTTGACCATGTGCTGCTTGGCGGTGGACTATATGCATTTATCATCATTAGTTTATCATCCTCATAGCAGATCTCTAGTGCTATTATGTCAACTTCTTGTGGATTGGCAATCATTATTTCCTTCACCTTTAGGTGTTCTTTTACCAGCACAGCAACGCCACCGCCTTTCCTAATTTTTCTGTCCCGTCTCCAAATTGAGTAGCCCCTTGGGAATATGACCTCATTTAAAATTACATCTTCAAGTTTTGTCTCCGTGAGTGCAACAATGTCTGGTGTCTGCAGCTGTATTACATCACTTAACTCCAGTATCTTCGATCTCACTCCATCTATGTTGGTGTATGCAATCTTCAGGAACTTGTTCCCCCTCTCCTTATTCTTCACTCCCCCTCTCTCTATTGATTTTGTTGGTTTGCCTTTATGTACCACTTTACTGGTTTGCCTACCCCTATCACTTTGTAGAAAAAAGAATTTATTTCTTCTTCATTCCTGCTCTCATTTAAATGTTTTGCCTCGGCGAGGTTCAGTTTCAGCTTCTCTCTGTCTTCTTTTGAAAGATCTCGTCTTAACGACCACCCTTTCCCATCCTCATCCCTTTGCAATTTTCTAGCATTCCTTAGTACTTCTTCCATCTGTTTGGCACCGTTTAGGGTGATCCTCAAAGGTCGATCTTTCCCTTTTACGTACCTGCCTATTCTCCTGTAGTCGCACACATTCTCTCTGTTTGTAAGACCTTCCACGAGGCCAACAATTTTATCTACTACTTTAGCTTCTTCTACAGCTCTTTCTGACCTAGATGTTATCGCCTTTTCTTTGCAGCCAAAAATGATCAGGGACTTACTCCGATCAACTGTGTTTTGCACCAACTTCGGGTTAGATGCCAATTCTTTCCTCACTTCTAGCCTAATGTTTGTTTTATCTTGGTTGCTGCAGTGTTTGACTTCCTTTACTGCTTCTTCTATTTTTTCCTTCTCCTTGGCCACTTGTGCATAAGTGAGTTGCATATCTTTCTTGCACTGTTCTATTCCCTGTGTAACTTCCTCCATCTGTGCTGACAAAAGCTGTTTCTCCTGTTGAATTTCCTTGCCTAACCTATTGTAGTCATTTATGTTTAAATTTACTTTAACTTCTTCCAAAGCTATTTTTAAGAGTTTATTTTCTTCTTCCATGGCTTTGCAATTTGTTTCCAATTGATTCTTATCCTTGCGCAAGTCTTTCACTAAACCCTCAAGACATAAAACTTTGCTATTCAAATGGTCATTACTTTCTTTCAATTTACTAATTATTTCTACATGAGAGTTCACTATAGTATCTAAATTTACCAACTTGTTATGTAGACTACTAATATCAATGCTTTCTTCATTGAATCCCTCAAAATCAAGCTCTGTTTTGTTTTTCCCCTTGCCAGTGGCCATCTTGAATGTTCTTCTCTGCACTGTAAACACTAGGGCAACTTTTTCTCATCCGATTTTTCACTTCCCTTAGCACTTTCCTGTTATCTCACCTATTTTTCAAGAGCACTATACCTTTATGTTCTCTGGGACACCACTCACTACCATCAACCTGTACTACAATACTTAGGATTGTTGAAATATGCTGGAGCTCCTCTGCTGCAAGTGTTGACCCTAGGGGTGTCACCTTTGTCACCTTTTCTTTTTTTTGTGAAGTCTCTTTGTTGTTAGTGGGTCTTGTTTAGTGCTAACAAAGTGTCTTTACTGTGATGGGAGTTTAGACTAATCAATTCTTTCTTATCCTGTGTCAAGCTATTCAGAGCTTTATTGCGTTTCTACCCGGCTTTGAGTGTAGTATCAAGTTTTTCAACCCTAACATACGTCTCTGCTGCCTCAGGCATTTGTAGTGTTGAGTATTGAATACATTTCTCCCTTTGGGTGAGACTATTGTTAAGTAGGAATGATAATCCTATTAGAGCCTTTTTCCTGTGCTGCAACTTGGCTGGAGACTAGGGCAATTAAGTATAGGTACTGGCAGTTCCCAATATTGGCACGAGTTCGTGGCAGCTTCTGCCTTTCTTTAAAGAGCATGTTGAATTATTAGATGCTCAAAATTTGTGTTTCATCCTGAAGTTTGTAAGGGTGTTGCATGCTCTTCAGCATCACCAAATGGCCTTTCTACTGTGGGTGGATTTGTGGTTGGTGGTTAAACCTGTTAGGTCCATCTACAATGAGGCTGCGTTTGGAGATGGTGGACATGTCCTGGATTTTCCATGGGAAAGAGTCATTTTAATCTTCCTGGGTGAACTGGGGAGCTTCATTCTCAGGGGCCTCAGCTGTTGCCCATGATTTTAGCAGGAGTCATTGGCTGGCACTTCTGCTTTTCTAGATGTGGAAAGTGTTCGATCGGTGGCTCTGTCCGAGGAGCCATCGTGGTCTCCCTTTGACCCTTTTTTGGGTCTTGGTTTTCCGACTTTAGGCTTTGCTGTGGGGAGTCTCGCCAGGTTTTTGGACATTATATGCATATACACCTGCAGGGAATTTAATTGCAAACACAATGATACCAAAACGAACAACGTAGCACGAGAATTAAGGTGAGAAAACTGAAACGAGTTTTCACATTTAGGCGTCGCCGCACGCTCGCCTGCACCATCCGCCCCATGGCATCAAAGTCTGCGGCACTCACGCGCCGCGCGCAATATTGTTAATTTGACAACTACCATGTTTCAAGTTTTAGGCCTTCATCTGTTTCAGGGGATTGGTGATCAATGTTAATCTGACTTTTCCAAACACAACAGATCTGCATGTTTGGATTTTGTAGGGCACTTGTACTCTGACCTGTATGGGATGCAGGCTCTATATTTTCTCCTTTTTATCTCGTGTCCAATATGCTTGGGGCCTTCTTTTTATAATTACTAACTTACTCTTGTACAGTATGAGGTGGTGCCATTCCTCCAGCACTTTGTGATACTTTGTTATGTTTCTTCAGTGGATTCTCCAGCATAAATGTTGTTTTTCTTGTCTTCATAGACTGTTGTTTGATGTTGGATACCATTACCTCTTATCAGTCAACTCTGTTGGAACCTCTTGTTGGAGCTTGGCTGGAAGTGTCCTGTTTTTAATTTTTTGTCTGGTCTCTGCCTTTTTTTTTATGTTCATCATCCCCTTGCTCCTTGAAGGTGTCTTTGTGTTGTTAGATGCAGTTTTGGACTTATCGTCTGCTCAGTTTTGGGTCATTTCTTGATTGAAGGATGTCACACTGAAGTCCCTCTATCTGTTGACTGGCTTCATGATCTTCTTGGCATTTGGGGTATTTATTTTTGGTCCTGTGACAGATATATAGCTGCAGCCTCAATTGTCATTCATGGACAAGAATAATCTTCATTTTGTGATGGGTTACAATGCTATTCAGGCTTGGTTTTTTAACCTGCAGTTTTCCCCTTTTCCTGTGGTAGTATTGGTGACTTAGCACCGATTCCTTCAGGTTTCTGTTAAGGATGAGTTTTTGCCAATCCTAGTTTCTTGGTTCCTTATGCTAAGACTTGCATCTCTCTCAGATATTACATCAAGTAGTCAAGCTTAACCTGCATAAGGCTTATCCACACATATCCTTCATCTGAGGACTTCATCTCTTAGAGATATCATGCAACACACTTGCATGATATGGTTGGAAATCCAATCTTTGGAATTTTGGCACTCGAGCTAGAATTTCCTAGCCAGTCCTCATTTTTGCTGTGTAGTCCTTGGCTGTCTGTAAATGATCTGACTGATGTTCATCACATGTGATCTTCTGAGGTTAAGCTCAGTTCCTCTCTCTGTGACCCTTCTTCCTTCAGTCTGTTGCTTGGATAGGTGTTTGCTGTTTTAATATTCATTTGTCTTCATTGTGGGTCTATTCATTTCAGTAGTTAAGTGATATTTGTTTTTCTAAAGGATTCTGCATTTTTGTTAGTAGGAGATGAGAGTTTTATTTTTCTGTTTTGTATGATAGTGAGCTTGTCTCTTGGTTTTTTTTAGAGAATTTTGTACTGTCTTCCTTCCTCAGTGCAGGACCATCTGCAAAGATAGTGTTCACAGTCAGGGAGCAGGCCAACCGAGCCCAGTTTACGTTATGGTCTGGATAGACCATATGGATGTAGAGCTCGGGAAGCAACCAAGAAACTGCTCAGAAAGTAGCATTTCAATACTCTCGGTGCTCTATTTTTTGTGCCTTGTATATGTGTGAAAATAGTAGAAACGTGTTGAAATGTGTTTATTGATATTTTCTTCAAATTAACCAAATTGCCTGTTAAAACTAAATTTAATGCAAAGTGATAAGCTGTTTGTAATTTAGCAATTAATAATACTTAACTAATAGATTTATTGTTTATATTTGTATTGTATCCATCAAATGATTGATCCTTAAAGCTAATGCAGAGGAATATAAAGGTAAGCTTTTTATTACATTGATTAGAGTAAATACTACTATTTTCTTTACTGTCTCTCAGTATGTAGCACTTTCTGCCTCTATATCTCTATATTTTTATATCATTATATCTGTATATCTATCTTTACCAGCCTGTACCAACACTTAATGTGGGAGCTACTGAGGTCCTATACGCATAGGGCATTCCAATTATATTCAATGCTTGATTATTTAGTTGTCTTTATCTGTGTGCATTATCTATCCCTTGATTACTCTCAACTACATTTTCCTTTCTATACCCTCCCAATATCCTCCATTCAGGTTATAAGGGAGATACAATGAGGATGATTTTAAGTATTTTGTAACTGTACATAACTGTTAATCATTTCTTTGTCTAGTGATGGATCAGTGAAGCTGGCTATAGAAATGTTTGGAAATTCTAACTTCATATGAGAAGGCTTATAGTATATGGAAATCATATGTTTTATAATATTATTAGGATTGCGTGAAGTCACTTACATGTGTTTTCTAAGCAAGCTCACCAAGCTAAATACAGTACATTCTTATAAACAAATAACCAGTTCATGATGTAAAAATTGAATTCTAGTTCACTGTTATATTCATACAGTATCTTCATAACAAATCGGTTTTCTTCTCTTCAGTATTCTACTGTATAATATTTAACATAACATTTAAAATGAAATTTTGAATAACCGATATAATATTTTGTGATTTATAGAATACATTTACTGAAGTGAATATTCTGACTGTATTACTAAGACAGAATATTTTATTTATACTGAGCACAAAATAATTTCTGTTTGTGTTTGCTTTCATCTCTGAAGATTGTATTTTTTTACTCTCATTTCTCAGGAGAAATGCAAGATATTCATATCCAAGTTAGGCACCAAAACTTCCACTCTCCACGTAAGCGTGAGCTGCATGCCTGGGGTGACGCCATGCACCTTTCTTCTCTCCCACCACACTGCCAATATTCTCTTGTGTCTTCTTCATACAAGTCTCTAGTCACCTGTTAGCCTGTAGGGATTCATGGCTAGTTAACTAATGCGGGAAGGGAAGTGGATTATATGGAAACACACTTATATTAGCACTTACTCTATATACATAATCTTATTGATAAACTTCATAGATATTTCATAAGAATATGTAAGGGACTTATGCATCAAGACTTGCACTGAAGAGTTATCTCCCTCAATAATTAAACCGTCTTTATAGGGTAGTATTTTAAATGAACAAAAGTGTACCAATTACAAGCTGTTGAATCTTCCAATACTGTACATGCCTGTATCATATGCACACATGTACTATATATAGTGTGAGATGAAACTATATCTTGTATAGTCTCAATACGTTTCACGCATAATTCAGTTACAAAATTGCAATATAATAAAAATTATGAATTGCTTTGTATAAATAATGTATCTTAAAAACTAAAGGGTTATAAAATAAATACAGATAATTTAATGAGGAAGATAAGAAGAAGGAATAGGTAAGAACTTAATAAATATTTGGGGCTCATCAAAAAGACACAAAGAACACGAGACAGTACATCCCTACATACAAAAATTGAATTCGTTCATGGTATACATATCCTCGGTTCATTTACTAACCCATGAAATACTAGAGTGTTGAGATTTAAAGTTACTATACAAAGGTCATGAAATATTTGTATGTGCAGATTTATAGCTAATACTGTACTGTATATCAAAGTTAATTAAGTTATTAATTTAAATAACATATAAGCACGGCCATTTTATTGAATTAATGTAGAATTGAACATGGGTATATATATATGTGCAACGGTAGTCCCAAGTAGGTATCAACTGGACCAATCTATCAATACATGTTACAGATTACAAATAAATACTCTAGAAATTTGATTGTGGAGTGGCTTCATTTATGATTGATACTATTATCTAGCCTGGATGACAAGTCTCTGAAGAAACACCTAGGAATTAAACGAAGTGTGACAAGGTGGCTGTATCTTCCCAGAACCTTGCCGTAGTAAACCATTCCTCGTCGATACATTTACCTGCCTATATCTCGGTATTTTAATCAAATGATATGTTTGTAGGCAGTATTATGTACGTTATCAATACTTGGATCAATCCTGTCATCATTACACATATTATATGTGCATCAATTGTAGAATAATTTCTGAAGCATTTGGTAGCATACTGAAAATGGGTACATCTGAACTAATTTGAAATGGTGTCCTATTTGTTCAAGATTTGATCAATTTCAGGAAACATTAGCAATAATATATCACCACCAAGAGTAATTAGGTATTCCCTAAATACATATCTCATAGATTTCAATTGAAGCAAAAGTTATACACTACTGGCTGCATCCTTTCTGACACTTGCCTCTTAACTAAGTCTTAAGGCAGATATGGGATCAATCATGATTGAAGAAATTTATGCGAGGTTTGTTGTATGTGATATAGAAGGGCCTTTGTCTGTGGTATATTGCTCTTGTATATAAGAATTGTGTACTATATTAATAGGCCAAATAAGTATTTTTGCGTTTTATATGCATGTTTTGTGTATCGCAATGATTAGCATTGCCCAAAAGTTTTTAGGGAAGTTTATTAATATTGGCTTAAGCCTAATACTCTATATGTATTAACACTAGTACCTCCACAATATGAGTAGTAGTACCCCTCTGTATGAATATTAGTACCTTGCTCAATGTTAGTACTAGTACCCTTTCTATTTGAGCACTAGTGCGCTCTCAATCAGAGCAGTAGTGCTTTGATTTATTAGTACAGTACCCCCATGTGTAGGGGCACTGCTATCCATTTTCATTAGTACTAGTATCCCCCTTCAATATGTATATAAGTGTGAGGTGTCTATATCAGTATTAATACTCTGCCTTGGAGTGTGTGTTCTTCCTTCTTGTCAACACTAGTGTTCCTTCTGTAGGAGTACTAGTATGAGGCCTCCAATGGCACAGTTTACCCCCCTTATTTTAGAATACTTACCCCTTCTATATGCGTACTCTTACCTCCCACCTATAATAGCACTATTACCTCTTATAAAGGAGCATTAGTAACTGTTCTATATATGCATTAGTACATTTTCTATTATAACTGGTATCCTCGACATATGAGCACTTATGGCCTCTATATAAACACCAGGATCCCTCTGTATGAACACTAGTACCCCCCCTCTATATAAGCATTAGTACCCCTATATAATGACCAGTACCCTCTATATGAACACCAGTACAGTGGAACCTCGAGTCATGAGCGACTCCAGTTACGAGCATTTTGAGTAATGAGCGAGCCACTCACAGAAAATTTGTCTCGATTAACGAGCAAACTACATGGTGCTTCCTAGCGTCCCTGCTGGTTCTCGGACGCCTCCGACAACAGTGTTGTTGTTTCGCAAGACGAGTGTTGCACATGACAAGCTTCCCCCTTCCCCCTACCACCCTCATTCTCTTGTTTGATGCTCCACCACCTCATCCTGTATCTCTTGAGACTGGAATTCTTTTCAAATAAGTGACTCCCATATATATTATATTAACTGTGCTCCTATATGGAGGTTTATGCTTTAACTGCAACTCTATAGTGTGAGTTTGTTAGTTGCATGTGTGTCTCCTGGTGATTTGACATTGGTTGAAGGTTTTACCCTGAGGCTGCTAGTCCTTACTAGCAGCCTCAGAGATTTTAGATGGGATATAAAGTATGCAAAGTATAAGTAGGGTAGCTAAGCAGACGACGGGAATTCGTCTGCTTAGACTAGAATTCTTTTAAAATAAGAATTAAAAAGAATTCCAGTCTTGATTATCATGCTAAAATTTGCTCCGTGAAAACAGTGGTGTTTAGAACAAATCCACAAGGGCCGTGACAAGGGTTCGAACCTACGTCCGAGAGGATCCCAGACGCTGTCTTAATGCATTCATTTGATGCATCATGCTATTGTGATTTCTGTGTGCAGTGGTGTTTAGATTTCTATATGCAAGGGGTTGAGTGATAATATATTTTTTCTTGTGTAGCTTGATGTGACTATATAGATAAAGTGGATGTAGCCGAGTGTAGAAAAAGTATTAGACGGAAATTCACTGTGATAACCATTCAGCAAGAGAATAATTAGTTTTTATGTTAAGATATGTTATTGATTTAATTTGTAATAATAATTTAATTTACAAAGGTGTTTTGGCTTGCTCACACTATTATACTAAATTGATAAATAAGTTGCATTTTTTATGTGAAGAGGTAATTTCCTGACGAGGACAAGAAGCTGGCGGCTTGTCGAAGGCACCCCTCCCCCTTCCATTTGCCCTGAATGTTACATTAGTTATGTCAGGCATATAAAATTCAAGGGAATCAGATATAAAAGTTATAGGTGTAAGGAATATTCTGATTTTCGTAGATTTTAGTCGCTGAACATTTTATTAATTTATGCCTAAATATTTATTTTCAAGCTCCGTGTTTGTCTATTAACAGGTGATACCTAAGTGGGCTGCAGTGGAGGCTTTTTTTGTTTATTTTTTATTGTAACTTGTGTTGTTGTTGTTGAGTTACATTTTATTATCTTCAGTCAGCTAGTTTTATTTGTAAGCTGCACAGTTTCTTTTTTTTTTCTGAGCAAATACAAAGTGTTTCTGAGCAAAACAAAGTTTGTGCACTATTAATTTGCACTGTATGTATGTTTTATATATATATATATATATATATATATATATATATATATATATATATATATATATATATATATATATATATATATTTATATATATATATATATATATATATATATATATATATATATATATATATATATATATACATACATACATACATACATACATACATACATACATACATACATACATACACATACATACATACATACATACATACATACATATACATACATATACATACATACACACACACACACACACACAGTATGTATGTATATATATATATATATACAGTATAAACATAGGCCTACATCAAAAATGTTTGTATTCAACATTTTTAAATTTCCAGGATCTAGCCAACCCATCCTCCTGTTTTGGTAGTCTCGACGACGTTTTGGTCCGTCCTGGACCATTCTCAAGTCAATTGTCGACTTGACAATCGACTTGACTTGAAAATAACCAACGAAAAGTTGGTTATTTTACTTATTTTTCTACACATTGGTAGTCTCTATTGTGACGATCATCAATAGTCACGAATTCGTACGTACTTAGCTTTTAGTTAGTAGTATACTAACTAGTAAGGAATTCTTAAAAAAAAATAAGCTAAAAAACAAACTTACATATTCCTAGGCCTAGTATAGTACACATATGTACTATATTAGGCCTCAGATATCGTGTATTAGGCTTAGGAAGGTTAGGTTAAATTAGTTTTAGTTTGTCTTTGCAACACAAGTAAAAATAGTTTTCTGGTTTGTCCAACTCAATAGTGCCGATTTCTACTTTCTAATTTCATTGTTCATCGGTGTATATATACCATGGTCCTCATCGTTATTATAAGTACAGTACTACCAAAATAGAAGGATAGGCTGATCCAGCATAAAGTAGACTCGCTAAAAATACATATACTGGTGATGACACACTTGCATGTAGACAATTCCAGCTGGTGTGTGTGCGCATGTACACAGATGCCTGCACCATGATGCATAATGTCATGATTTGACTGTCTAGGTTACTGGTAAAAGATTTATTTATTGGGTATGCATGTACAGTAGTTGGTCTTTCTTTAGAGTTATGAAAATGATAAGATTTTCCTAGTAGGAATTTTTGGTCACTTTAACATCAGTCTGATGTCATCCACTGACGACCATTAACATTAAAGCGACTAAAAAGTCCCGCTGGGTTGATCCTTATGTACAGTGCTTGCTAACCACTTCTGCTCTTTTGACTTTCTAGGGTCACAAGAATATCCGGGCTGGGCAATGGTGTAAGCTTCTCGTTCCTTGCTTCATGTCTCTGGCTCAAAGGTACACTTGCAAATATATTACCCCATTTATTAATGTTGGTATTAATATACAGTAAACTTATTTCCTATTAACCAGTCATATGAATAACAGTAAATTATAGACTATTTTTATAGTTAATTTATATACATTGGAGTACCTTTAAACCAAACTGGTTGGAGGCCAAGGAATATGTGAATTAACAAATTTGTAGCTCTTTAGATAAAGAATGAGTCAGATTCGAAAGCTTCAAATTTGTAACTTTGCCTTACAGTACCCTAATAGGCCCAACCTCAACAGGCATGTACTGTGTATAAATGCTAAATACTGTATGACTTTACACAGTCGGTGAGTTGGCTTCTGTACCTTAGGCAGCTTGACTTGTTTGAAAAGTTATATGACTTAAGGAGTGCTTCATTCACTTCCAACCCATACTATAAATATACCTAAATCACCATCATTATCAACACAGTTCCCCACTTTCACAGGGTGGAGAAGCAATCAGTCCAGAAAAAATACCGGCTATAGAAAACAAATATGCATTAATCAATTTATATCGTCCACACTACATAGCATCACCAATAAACAAACATTACCATAAACCAGCAAAACATCCACAGTAGTATCCCACCATTTTGTGAGACTAAAATACTCCTAATGTATTTTCATATACATTACAAACATTCTCTCTTTACAAAACTTTTGTCATACAGCCATGTCCTTTACCATACCCCATGTGCTGTTCACACTCAATCCCTACTTCCTCAAATACTCATCATGTCTCCTTATCTTTATGAGCCTCCTCTCCTCCTCCTACCCTTAAATTTGTTGAAATTTGCACACACTTCTCTAGTCTTTCATCAACGGACCATTCATTCAATAGGCCTAAACCATCTATATGTTCTGGTAAGGTTGCATTTTCCATATTTTTACACTCCACGTATTTTCAAGCAAATATAGCATCAGCTTTAAAAATGATAGGATGGATTATGAGAACCTGCAAACCCCAGGGATCCTATCATAATGCTCATACTATGCAAATCACTTGTGCTGTCCTGCTTTGAGTACTGGTCGATTCAGTACTCACTCTATGGCTTCAGAGCAGGAAAGATTGCTGAAACAGAGGGAATACAGAGAACATACACAGCACGCATAGGTAGAGTGCTGGGCACTTAATTATTGGGACCATCTCAAAGCTCTCAAAATGTTCTCTCTGGAAAGGAGATGAGGGAGGTATCATATATCATATGATATATGCATGGAAAATACTGGAAGGCTAGGTCCCAAATTTCTGGCCTTCTGGCCCAGAAAAATAACCAACTGGAGCAAACTACAGTATATGGTAGGAAGTGCAGAAAAGCGCCAGTGAAGAGTAGATGTGCCATAAGCACAATCAGAGAACATTATATGAACATCAGAGATACATGGTGGTTCATGTTCAACCAATAAGAAAGGTTGTTGAAACAAAAGTGGACTACAGTACTTCAATAGAAAATTAGTGTCTTGCAAGAATTATCGGACCAACTGGGTTGTAGTGGGTATGTGGGCCTGCAGGCCCTATTGTGTATGTTGGACAAAGCTCTCAGAAGTCAAGTCTGACCTTAGGCTGGGATTGGGGAGTAGAAGAGCTCCCAAAACCCTCTCCAGGTACAAACCAGGTACTTTACAGTATTCAATAAAAAACACTTGAGGAGCAGTGGTGAGAGATCAGGGGATTGAACGCCAACCTGCATGAAGTGAAACAGTCGCTCTACCATTGAGCCCAAGTGGTGGACAAACACTCTTTTTGTCATACATGTGGACTTAATAATAAATGGCAAGAGGGATCAAATACTGTACTAAACCATCCTGCAAGTACAGTGGACTCACGCTCAGATGCATTTGTACCAAACCCAACTTTTAAATCAATTGTTTTCCTGTAAACACTGTTTTCCAACAAATTGTAGGGGGTATTCTTGCCTCAAATGATACATGTTTGTGCATTTTTCATGCACATATTATATACAAACAGATCATTTTAAATACAGTATTCAGAAAATAAAAAGTATACACATTATTTTTTTTTAATTGACCTTTACTTTTCCCACAGTCAATGTCATGTAGATTGAGGTATTGAGCAAAATCCTATTTTAAACCATATTTAATTCTCATTTTAAACCCTACATTTGGTACACATTGACATGGAGTACCTAATTTATACAGTTTTCTCACTATCATCCCCGAACATCCCCCCATGGCCCATTTCCCCCCCCCACCCCCCAAAACCTTATTTCTCAAAGGTAGTACATTTTTACTAGGTGAGCTTCATGGGGCTCATCATAAGTGTGTTTTATTATAATCAATGTTTAATTTTTGCCTTATATAAATAACAAAAACTCATAATGTACTGTATACAATTTTTAAATGATGGAATATATGTATGTCAACAAATTTGTATTGTATGACAAAAGAGTGTGTTTGTTCATGTGAGAAGGTAAGGGAAGGGAATTATATCAGGAGAAAGCACAAAGCCATTATGATTATATAACACTTAGAAGGAGTCAGGATAAGAATTTGGGATGGAACGAGAGGGGGGGGAAGGAATGGTGCCCAACCACTTGGACGGTCGGGGATTGAACACGGACCTGCATGAAGCAAGACCGTCGCTCTACCATCCAGCCTAAGTGGTGGACAAACACTCTTTTTGTCATACGATACTCTTCCTCCATGTGAGGAGGAGGAAGAGTTATATTTTGGTGTCATAAAGAGGTCCACCACTAACAGCGATTTAGTGGTAAACAGTTATATATCATAAAATTAAATAATAGATAAATACAGTAGAATATTTAATGCAAGACTCATAAATCATACATAAATTGTTACATTTATATTTAATCTTTGTTCGTATCATCACTAGAGGCGAGAGAAATGTTGTTCAGTGGCTAACTGATCACTGTAAAGATCAGTCTATAGAAAAAATGGCTATAAGGCCAATCTAAGCCATTGCACATTATATAAAGTGAAATGCATATGAAAACAAACCTCTCATCATCCCCAACTCCATATGGGTAACATGTCATCCAGTAGATCTCCATAAGATGAATATATTATTTCAGGTATTTTGATAAAATGGGGCTGTATAAACAGGTTTCACTATGTTAGGAGCTAGACTAATTAGTTATCACTAAATCATTGAAAGAGAAATAGAAAGTGCAAACAGAAAGGGACCTATTTGAGAAATAGGCACCATAGAACATTATTTATACAAAAGCATATTGCCGTTAATATTAATGTTTTTAACACATGTTATTAGCACTTTTAAGTACAGTACAATCACTGATAGGATTAATGTGCATTTAGTTTCATTAAAAACCTGACATTTTGTTCATTTTGTCTTTTCTTTTTTCAGTGAGAGACCTTCCCTAGCACTGCACTGCACAATCAAGGGACTTTAGAAAATGTTATCATTGGGTGCATCACAGTTTGGCACAGTGCACAATTTGAAGATCGTGTAGAGCATTTTATCTTTCTGCCAATGCACAAGTATACACCAATGGTTGTGTGCACTTTTATCTCTTCCCTCTAGGTAGATTGCACCTGAAGACCATTTGTGTACTTATCAAGTTGTGCCTAGCATGTGTTGAGAGTGTAAGGATATGTGCCATCAGTGAGTTCCTTACAGGGTACTTTGCTCAATTTTCCCCTAGACGTGAGGCATTATCATGCATTGGTCATGGGTTACATCTGCAAAATACGTCATTATTGTGTTTCTTTTAATATAATGATGACAGTTTTTGCCATTTACATTTTTTTTTTTTTTAGTAGAGGTGATTATGCTGGCAGGCACCTCAATTATTTTGTTGAAATTAAATTTTGATATTTGAAAGTACTTCATGCTTCTAGGCCCTCAGAATTTAAGCTTGTCCCTGGTAAGGTTTTCAAATTGAATGTGGAAAGGATTTACTGTAATTAACATTGGTAAAGGTGGTTGATATCCTTACTTAAGCGCAGGTGTTTGCCTCAAGAGTAGAGTTATTGCTGTCTTAAAAGGAAAAATATTAAAATTAAATTACTCAAATGTGATTTAAAGAAGTGATTTGTTAAATACATATTTGCTTTTTGGAAGTACTTTCATGCAGCTGTTTAGAATTTTGTCTGCATATGAAGCAATATTTTTTTTATATGCTCCACGTCATGGTATGGTTGTGATATTTGAAGGATAATGTTATTTACATGAATTTGGACAATTAACATATATCATTGATAATATCAAGACATCTTGTATGCCTTAGGTAAATTATAGTACAGTACTGTTAACAGAGTGAATACATGCCAAGTTTCCGGTTAGCAGGCTAAACAGGGATCCCTGTTTACCTGTAACTGATTAGCATTCCATGGGCCAGAGTATTTTTAAGTTTCCTTAATTATTTTATAGTCTTTGCCTAACTACTCTCATTGTAGATACACAAGGAATATTTTTCATTGTATTCTTAAGAATTCAATCATTTCCAGTTAAAGACACTGTGGAAACCTCTGGCCCTCACAATTATTGTATAGACTAATATTTGCTAGGTGTATGAGGCTTAAATGAGTAGAGTATACTGCTGGTAAACCAAAGATTTCACTGTTGCCTCTTTGATACATGAGTTAAGCAGATTAGTGTTATGTTCGACTGATACAAGTTAACCAATTAAAGCAATAATGAATATATATACTGGTAAGTATATATACAGTACAGTGATTAATGTTTTATTTGTCACCTCAGCATATACACCACCTATATAAATATACTGTATATATATATATATATATATATATATATATATATATATATATATATATATATATATATTATATATTATATATTATATATATATATATATATATATATATATATATATATATATATATATATATATATATTATATATTATATATATATATATATATATATATATATATATATATATATATATATATATATATATATATATATATATATATATATATATATATATATATAAATAATATGCGCACAAGCTTGAATAGTCCCCAAGCATATATGCAACTGAAAACTCCACACTCCAGAAGTGACTCAAACCCAGACCACCAGGAGCACAATGCAACTGGGGTACATGGTACCTTAACTGCTTGACTATCAGTGACTGTACAAAAGACGATGGTAGCCGAGGCTAATTCCCCATCGTCCCGACTGCACTTTGATGGTAATCTTGGGCATGGTTATTTCATCAAATTACCTCAGTTTTGTGAGGCCACATGAGCAACACAATTGCGAAAAAGAATTCAAGTTTCTTGTTCCGAGTTTTCAGTATGTGTATGTATGTATGTATATGTATATATATATATATATATATATATATATATATATATATATATATATATATATATATATATATATATATATATATATATATATATATATATAAATTATAATTTTTTTGCACAGTAGTTGTACAATATCCTTTAATTTTTAATGTGAAAATTACAATTGTAAAGTGCAGTCAGCATATGTAATTTGATAAATTACTGGACACTGCTTAACCTCATGAAAATTGAGACATAATTTGTCTCATGAACAAGACCTCAATAATGCAAGCTAGCAACTTTGTATACACAGAACAGCTATTGCTGTTAAAGAGTAAATATTATTGTAATACATGTCTTTTATTGCTCATCCTTGTCATAATCTTATTAATGTACTATGTTTAATAGACTATGCTTAAGATGCACAGACTTCCTTTGTCCATGGTAGAATATTGTAGTGGTGGTTTTCTAGCCACCCCTGGCATACTAATGAGTGATGCAAGTTTTTACAGTTGATGCAATCTAGTTCCGGCATGCGTGCCAACCTGCCCGATAACTAGGAGTCTGGTTATATACTCGCATGTATAATTGCGGCCTTTCACTTAATAGTATAGTATATCATGTAAGATACATGTGCAGTAGGTTATTGACAGATTATTATGGCCTCTGCACTCTCATATGATGTAGAGTGAAGAAAACAACATTCAACATTCAAAGTCAGTGATATCCTTGAGAAAGAAAAGCTGATACAGCTTACTGTATGGCACCCCAGTTGTGCAGACCCAATAGCTATCAGAAGCATTAAGATGGATTCACTCCGTGTCTATGGGTGGATTCAGTCTAAATATGTTCCTCCTCCATGATAAACCATTATCTTTGGCACAACATAATGTACCTTTAAGAGGTTATGCTGCTGATTTAGGAATTCTATAAAGTCTGTAAAAATTCTTTGCACACCATTGCACTGGCATCTCCGCAGTCTAAGCCACCCTTTTCTCTTTACCATAAATACCAGCATATCCTTGGGCTATGCTCCTCCATGCATCAGCCGACCACAAAGTTGCTGTCATTAATTTTGACATAATTTGTTCAGAATTGGTAGTTCTCATATACAGGTACTGTATAAGGTAACATTATTATATATTAGGATTTCATGTGTAGTCAGCCTAAATTGGGTAAGGTAAGGTATTTAGGTCTAGTTGCAAATACACTATTTGTATTTATAGTATGTGGGTAAAGCATTTACAGAGGTGCAATTTGAATAAAAGATGTCAGTGAAATGTTGTTTTAAGAAGTGTTTGAATGTCATGAGTTGCGTGTACAGTGTTTTTCAGTAATAAACAGTTTTTAATAGCTGGATTAATGAACATTTGGCCTTTGTTTATGAGGATGGGCTGGAAAATGTACATTTACATTTTTTATTATAGGATTTAGTGTTCCAAAGTGACCGGTTTTGTGTAATTACTTAATTGGGCCCAACCTCTTAACTATTGTACCCAGTACATTTATGACTGATATTCTACTACTATTGTACATGTTCTTGAAGCTGTGAATGTAGGTAACCTCCACCACTTCTCTCTCTGGCTATTCAATTTCCCTACCCTCTAAGCTGCCTATGAGTGTTCACATAACTTGGATCTCTGATCTTTGTTTTCAACTTTTATCTGTACTATTTTATTCTCTCATTTCTTTCCTCATAAGCTTTTATGTTGTGATCCTAACTCTTCTTATTCTTATCTTTTATTGTCACTAGATTCAGTTCCATTAACCAGTCTATAGCTTGGCTGCCTTATCTGTGGTAGGAATCCCAGGAATTTCTCAGTCTATTTCTTGGGCTTCACAAGGTAGGGAGTTCATGCTGGTGCTGCATATTCTAGAACTGGTCTGATGTAGTCTGTTCATAAGGTTCATTCTGCTTAGGTTTTTAAATGCTACCCATGGTTGTCAGTTTTGCATATGTTGCTGATGCCACTGTCGATGTGCCCCTCCAGTTTTAAGGCTGGGGTTATGGCTACACCAAAGTCATTCTTTTCTGACTTCTGAAACTGTCTTCCTTTTATGTGTTGTTGCTATGTTGTGAGACTGCCCCAGTTCTATAGTTAGAAGGCCTTATATTCATGTTCACATAACTCAGTTTAGACCAAGACTGTTCAATAACTGGTTCATGGGAAACTGCTTGAATCTAGGAAAAGTGCAGATATTATTTGTATCTGCAATTCTTGCCAAAATTATGAGAAAGATTAAGACAGAGGAGGACAGCAAGAGACCACAAGATGGCATGGGACAAACTCAAGGAATGAGCCAACAAATGGCTTCTAGAGTTTTAGTCAAGCAAGTGTAAAGTAATGAAAATAGGTGTAGGGAGCAGGAGGCCAGACACAAGATACCACTTAGGAAGAGAAGGGAACTATGAGGAGAGAGCACCACACCATAATGACAATATAGCAATTGGAAGGGATCAGGATAAAGACCTAGGAAGGGGCAGGGAAAGGAATGGGTACCAGTTGAGAGATGAAATCCTTCAAGAATCACAAGAAGAGAAGGATCTGGAGGCTGATATCACACAGGACCTGACCCCTAAACCTCGCATCAAAAGGATATCATCAGCTGCACATGTGAGGCTGGTATACATAAGAACTACTTTTAGAAATTTGCGTAAGGACTCATTCAGAATCTTGTATACTACATGTGCCAAACCAATCCTGAAATATGTAGCTCCAGCTTGGAGTCTGTACCTAGTCAAGCACAAAACGAGGTTTGAGAAAGTTTAAAGGTATGCTACCAGACTAGTATCCAAGTTGAGGGGCATGAGCTACAAGGAAAGACTTCTTAAATTAAACCTCTCATCACTAGAAGAGACCTGAGTTACAGGAAATATGATTGCCACCCACAAAATTCTCAGATGAATTGACTGGGTAGACAAAGACAAATGACTTTGCATGGGTGGCACACTAACAGGAGAACACAAGACACAGGAGGAAATTTAGTACCCAAATGAGCCACAGAGATATTAGAAATTAATTTGTCAGTGTCAGAATAGTTAACAAATGGAATACACTAGGAAGTAATGTTGTGGAGGGTCCATAGAATTACCCAAATCGGCCCAAATCGGCCCAAAACTACACAAATCGTCCTAGCATTACGTAAGTAATGAAGAAATATATTATATTTACTTACTATAATGTTGGTGCTACACGTAGAACATGATCAAACCTATTTTTACTCTGAAATAATCTAATTTCATAACGAAATGAGACGTAAATATGTGAGAGGTGACGCCATAGGAAGTCGACGGTCCAAGCGACAATTGTGTGGAGCGACTTATCCAAGATATATGGTCGCCCGGAGAGTGTTTGCTGCCATATCAGCCTCCAGTACACAGTGATCCAGTCCTCGTACATACATGTATGTATGAGTGTGTGTACATGTGTATACAACAATAATAATTTTGTAACTAGCGTCAAACACTGTTACTTGCTTAGCTAACCGAACTAGAGGGTTCAGTTCCTGAACCGATTATGTGCCTCTGTAATCCTTTACACCACCGCCCACGGGATGGGTATGGGGTGCATAATAAAGAAAGAAATAGAAGAAATTGAAATTGCATAATACGGTTATTGACATTCAATAATAGTAAGATAAGTTTTGATATTAAGTTTTTAAGTAAGATAAGTTAAGATAAGTTTTAAGTAAGACAGTTTTGATATTCCTAGAGTACGACTTAATCAAACTAGAAATGCTCTACAAATCAAGGGTCCCAGAATGTGGAATGACCTTCCCAACCATGTTAAAGACTGTACCTCTCTCAACCAGTTTAAGTTAAAAACGAAGCTATACCTAATAAATTCCCTGTAACCTACCTTACCCTTCTATTGTCAACCAATGTCTGTTTTTTTTTTTTTTTTTTTTTTTTTTTGTTAAGAGCGCTGTTTGTCGACATAATTGTATTT
Organism: Procambarus clarkii; assembly: GCF_040958095.1. Lineage (NCBI taxonomy): Eukaryota > Metazoa > Arthropoda > Malacostraca > Decapoda > Cambaridae > Procambarus > Procambarus clarkii. The sequence continues at coordinate 17,314,395 of NC_091237.1, read as the reverse complement.
GTGCTGCTTTTTCATCTATGTTTTCATTTCTTGTTTTCATTCTACTCATTATCCTCAATTAGTATTAAGCTTGTCATTTAAGTTTATCATGCCCGAAACGCTTTGCGTAATAGTGGCTTTAGGCATTGTATGTACTAGCTCTACCTATAAGTCAACCAATCTTTGTAAAAAATTATTGTATGTATGTACCTTATCTAAATAAACATTTTATTTTTTATTTTTTTTTTTATAAATCAATGAGGACCAAATGGGAGACTAGTGATCAGATGAATATTACAGACTCAAGAGTAGCCTTCTCTTCTTGTATATAAATGAAAAAATAAATTCGTTTGTTTAATTCTAATGCTTGTAGGCGAGAACAGTTGTGAACGCCAGCTAGCGCACAAGTACATGAGCGCCCAAAATACTTTTACACAAAAGACATGTACAGACAGGCGTGTGGCTTCTGACTTCTTTTTTATTGATTAATATTAAATATTAGGCGCTTACCTATAATAGTTATCATTTTATGCAAGTATAACTATCACATAATAAATATAAAAGGAGTTTATCAAAAAACTGACAGAAGTGTTGTGTTTTGTGCGTTGTATCGTGTTTGTGGGCATTCGGGTGTGTTGTTTTTACGCTGGCGGGCGGCGTCCTTACCAACTCCGGATTATGTCTATTACATCACTAAACTTCATTTAATAACTATATGCCTGTTAAATAGAAGATTTTAATTGTTAATAGCATTATATTGTCGTTTTAATATGGAACACGTACACATATGCGAAACGTCTAAAGCTGGTGTCCGAAGTGGTAAAAATATTAGTGTACGATGTTGTCAATGTACGGAGTGTCTTGTATCCGAGTCCATAGGAATTACCGTTTGTCCTGGCGCCATCTATGTTTTGACAGCAGTACTACTAATGTTCCCACGTTATGTGATGATCGCTATACGGGTCTTACGGTCAGTTGCTCTTCTATATATGTTTATGGACAACGTAGGTGATTTGAGGCAATTTGCGGCCAGAGTGAAATAGTATCCACGCGGTGAGTGATGGAGGAGGATATATACTGCTGTGTACTCGACCAGCGGGTGAGAGGTAAGTTATATCGAACAATTATGGGGAATAGATGGGTTATTTTAAGCGTAGAATGTCAGGTAACCGGTAACTACACAGATGGGGTAGTGTTTTTTTAAGTCTTTATTTACTAAAGTGGAACATTACATTATGCCTTTAGCTGAACAAGTCTACTGGTGGGGGAAGTAGACGGGTTTTATGAAAGTATTTTACCTAAATATTTGTATTTGGTTAACTAGTTCAGCCGTTACCAGGGAGGGTGTTCCTTTAATCTAATCTAAAAATTCTAGCCGGACAAAGTGATTAAATAAAGAAATTGAATAGAACGAAGTGGTTTGCCAGGGTGCTTAACATTTAGTTTAGTTCACTTACTATGCAGCCCATGCTTAAAGAATGCAAGTTTATCATATTGAATTTACCGTAGTTTTACTGCATTTAATATACCGTTTTTACCCTATTTAATTATGTCGGGTAAAGGCCGGTCGTGGAAAGTTCCTAATATAGCAAGTTTTAAAGGAAAAGTTTGAGTTAACTTTAACGCTTAAGTTAGTGACCAATTAGCTTGGTCTATTGTGAGGAAAGTTACTAGAATTTAACATTGCAAGTGCCATTTCTCTACTCTTTGAGAAACATGACTAGATACATGAATCGCATAGTTTTATTACTAAATGTTCATGGATTAGGTTGCATAGTTGAGGAAATAGTGATAAGGTTTGTGATTTTGTGTACCTTCTCTTCAGCAGAGATTTTGATAGTGGCGCAAAATTGATAGGGGCTCGGATCATTGGGAATGCTGACTGAAGTTGATTAGGTCATGGCTATACCAAAGGAAATTAGTATAAATGGGGTTAAGTTGGGAGAAGTGTTGTAAGTAGTGCCTAAAAGCTCTCCTTGGACCTCGGTTATTCGCAAGATTATGGTATAGACTGCAATAGTTGCAGAATTGGCAAATAAAAAATACCGATGCCCTATATAGTTTTGAAATGGTTAAGACTACCAGATGCAGTTTAATGCTGACAAATGTAAGGTTTGGGGGCTAGGTAAAGATGAGATAGATGGTGTATATTATTAAGAGTATTAAATTTTTTGCAGGTGGTAAATTCTCCCAGAGCTGGCACTCCTCTCCAGCCTGGGATGTTGATTGGTTAGTCTTCAACTGCCTCCCAACATGGTAGTGAGGTCCCGAGCTGACATGCAGTGAGGAACGTGGAAAGCTTCCTGAATTGGCACATGGTATGCCTCCCTTTCAAACCAGCAGGTGGCACAAATGTTGCAGCTAACATCAGAATAGTGGATGAAGCCCACACTAAAATGTAAGTGGTACAGTAAATGGACCCCCCCCCCCCCTCTTGACACTGAACAGTTGGGAGGAAGAGGGGGGGGGGGGGGGAGAAAGTGTGGCTTATAGTTCTATTGCTACAGAATCTTTTGCCATAAGCCAGTGGCAGTGCCTATATGCACTTGCTATTCAGAATCTCCCCCTTACATAGTTAATTAAAAATGAAATGCTGTAGACAAGCTTAACTTTTGAAGGGGGGCAATATTTTCGTTGCCATCAAAGCACATCAAAGATGCTCTGAGCTAACTTCCCCTGGTCATTAGTGAATGGTGGCCAGTAACTCTATATTAGGAACTTTACTGCCATTAGAGTCCATTCCGAAAGTGTGCACTTCTGCTGTATCTGCCAGTTTGCTAGAAATTGAAATTGGCATACTTGCTCAGCAACTACTTGCCCTCTTGTACCATGTTACTCAACCATAACATAACCACCACACCACCCATTCCTCTAAAATAACATCCCATATGATAAAAACTTCTGCTTTTAATAAATATTTCTAATTTTAATATTGGCTTGCATGGTGTATTAATCATTCCTTTGGCAGAACTGTAGCTAAATTGTTCCCACAATTAATCTATTAACAGTACTGTATCAGGTTCATAAAGAAATTTATAATAAAGACCAAGTGTGGTCATGAGTGCTGCAGATGGGGGAGATAGAACCTTACACCTGCAGAAGTGTGGTGATAACTAGAGAGAATATGGCCTTGTATAGTTGCTAGTGTAAAAATATTACTAAATTTAGTAAAATCAGTCTTGGTAGTATAGTTGGGTTAATTATGAATTTTCAGACTAAAAAGCTTGGTACATAATTCAACAGAATAAATGTCCCCCTAGTAGTAAGCAGTGGTTGCAAAAGAATAAATTTGTATATATAAATTTTGTATTGCTTTTATTCAAATGTTATACATGGTTAAATTAAAGTTTTTGCAATGTTCCAGAAAAATGTTCATGACTAAAGTTGTTGGAAAATAAAATTTGTATAGCATGTTGACTTGAAATGACTATAGCTTTGTAATTAATAAAGATGGGACAACAAGATAGTGTGCCATTTAAAACAGCAACTGTTAAACTGGTACGAACAAAATGCCATCGCTATGCAAATAACTTTTTAGTAATATTTGCTGTTCACATGACAGGTTGTGGAAGGTCCTGGCAACAGAGCTGCAGGAAAATACTTGCAGATCTACAGTAAGTAGTGTTGTGTACATTGGAATTAGAGGGGTAGAAGTTAATTGCTAAAAACCTATTAAATATTAGGGTATGGAAGTCTAGGCTTAGGCTAGTGGGTACCATATCTGCAAGTTCAGTCCTTTCAGGAATGTATTGAATAGAATGGTATGTTGAAATTGTGAAAATTGTAATGTGGGGCATTAGATCATAAACATAGTAGAGGGTGTTTTATTAATAAAATTTTAATGAAATATAAATCTTGTTTAGTTAACATTAAATGTTTGTTAAATAAGCTTTAATCTATAAATGTATAACACTGTTAAGGGTAATCATGAGTCAAATAAAGTTAATGGTAGGAAAAGTTTTGTTCTAAGTGATGGTATTTTTCCCTTGAAAATAAAAAAAAATATTCAATGTTTACTTTAGCTTGGTTTTAAATTTATATAGTTTTCCAGAATGTGGTTTGGAAAGTCCAGAAGTCCCTCTGTCAGTTGGAAGAGTTAAACAGAATCAGGTGAGTTGTAGTAAAGGTTAATCTGAATAGATTTGCATAAAAGTAAAAAAATAGTAATAACTTAAACAGTATAGCATTGGCTAAAGATAAATGTAAATTGCCATTGAAGTGCAGTTGATAGTTTCTCAAATGACATTTACTGAAACTTGGCAAATTGATGCCATATATATTTATATTGCTAAATTAGATCTTTACTACTGCTAGTAGAATATGTAGGAAAGGTAAATTCCTTAAAGAAATTTTTTCCATCTGAATTTGTAAACTACTGAATGCTAATTTGAAAAGTAAAGCAATATTGGCTTTAAATCTGAAATTAATTTGTTATATTTTTCAGGTGAAAGTGATTATGATGCATGGACTGGCTTGGAGTGAGTCTCCTTTACTCTATGAAAGTGGGTGAGTTTGAATTTGATGTTTTAGCTATATCAATGACCTAATCTTAATTCTCTTATCTAGTCCATTTATAGGTGTGTAACCATGTCCTACTGTTACAACCCACAGGGGATGATGCAGTTTGTACTGATCCTACCCCATTTCATAAAAGGGGACCAGGCAGTCTTGCAGATTTCCCTGGCTTGGCTTTTTCAGAGCTTTGCTCTACTACCCATCTAATAGATGGACTAGATTTGCATAGGTTTAGGGACCCTTAACAATGGTTACATTGTTAATTCTCACAGGGCTTGTTTGCTGAATGGGTGGATGCATCTAAAACTTTAGTGCCTGGCATGCATTGTACAGTGCTTTCAGTAAAGCATATGTACAATGTGTTGATGGCACTAAAGTGGTGGATGTAATGCACCCATTCAGGGAACAAGCTCTGCAATAAAACCAGAGGAAGGGATAGGCCTTGCTGAGCCTATCTTAAAAGATAGGATGTTAGGATTTTTGGGGCTTGTTATTAGGCATTGGTGATAATAAAAGTAGTGTCCCTGTTTAATGTTTATTTTTCTTTTACAGGTGATTGTCTCTGGAGTTGTCTTGGCCTTTTGGATCTTCTGTTCATCTAGGAGCATCTGTCCCACAACCTGAAACAGTAATAAATATTAGATGTATTATAAATACTATATGTAAAACTTATTAAATAAAACAATTTTAATGAAACTACTTTATATACCTTATCCTGAAATTATGCTGGAAATTATTGTTTACTACTATTGATGCAATGTTTAAACATCTGAAATTTTTTTACTTAAAATAAATAATTGGTAAAATTTACACCTATTTGTAACTTGTTACATAGGTGCATGCAAAATGTATTGAAAAGATGTAAAAGTGGACTACCTATTCAATTTACATAGACTAATTTGCAATATTTGTTAGTTTGAAATATTAAAGTGGAAAAATTTTTAGCGAATATTTTAGTTTTCATATTTGAAAGTAAATTTAAAGTTATGCAACACCTAAGCTTTGTACAAATTATGATTAAATTAACTAAAGATCATTGTTAAATTTACAAAACATTTGAAAAGTGACACTGAAGCATCTATACAACATGGTTTTCACAAAGTCTTTGGTAACTTAAATTTAATCAAAGCTCTTAAATGATTTGTCTGCCAAACTCTTCAGATATTCTGAAATATTTTACCTAGATTAAAACTATCATTGTTTGAAAGTGCAAAACAGATTACTGTCAATTAGTTTGACCTAACATCTGCAAGGTCCTGAAGGAATGGAATTTTTTTGTAAAACTGTTTGCTAAAAACAAACCCTGCCTAATGAACCTGCTCATTTTTTTTAGAAATGGTAATTGCAACATTACCAAAGGCCATTGTTTTAATAGCCAAAGTACCAAATGAAAGACCAAGAAGCAACAAACAGGTACATGGTAGAAAGGACAAAAGAATGGTTATGAGGACCCTTTCATTTGTTAAAGAAATGACTGGGGAAAAATGCTGTCATACCACAAGGGGTCTTAACCCTTGTCATATACATCACTGACATTAATCTAAATATTACCAACCACAAAAATAGCTGATTACGTTATAAAGAATATAATATTGAGGCCTTAATGCAGATCTCTAACTCTACAAATAGTAACAAGACTGGCAATTTCTTAATATAAAACAAAAAAAAAATCCAAGACCTTGCACGTGAGCCAGAACAATCCATATCACAACTACCACATTAAAATGAAACAACAATGAAGGTAAGGTAATTACCAAAAGAAGACACCAAACCGGGAAGGCCATGCAGCACCATCAAAGTGCGAAATAATCAGAGGGCGCTAAATATCACCAAGAATGCCAATACGAGAACAAAAACGCACAAGGCGAACGATATCAAAAGTATCCGATTCACCTAGAATTCTATCGAGGGACAAGTGACTGCGAGGGACGGTCGGAAAGCAAGACACACGCTCGTCCTGGAAGTCAGGACATTCAACAAGGATATGCACAACTGTAAGAGGGACAACGCAATTCGGACAATAAGGAGCAGGGCGGCGCTCCATTAAGTGACCGTGAGTTAAGCGGGTATGACCAACCCACAGCCGTGCCAAAGCAGTGTCCCACCGCCGGTTACGGTGGTAGGAGGAAGGCCACGGGGACACACTAAGTTTGAGAGTACGCAGCTTGTTACCAACCACAGAGGACCAACAACCCTGCCAACGGGGAAGAATGAATAACAGGATAAAAGTCGGAATAAGGAATACCTTTACGGGAGATGGGACAAGAACGGATAGCTTCCTTAGCGGCAGCATCCGCACGCTCATTGAAACACCAATATGGCTGGGAACCCAGCAAAACTCTCTTATTTCTAAATTTAAATCAGTAAACAGCCAATGTTGAATCTCAATGACCACCGGATGGACAGGATTAAAGGACCCTAGAGCCATGAGGGCACTACGAGAATCAACTACAACCACAAAAGAGGAATGAGAATGAGAAAGCAAGAGACAAAGAGCATAGAGAATAGCATAAAGTTCTGCCGTAAAGACGCTAGCCTCCGAAGGGAGGCGACACATGTAAGTACGGTCAGGAAAAACAACAGAGTAGCCCACACCATCCGCAGACTTAGACCCATCAGGGAAGATGGAAATAGAGTGGGAGTGCGAAGAAAAGTGCTCAAGGAAGAGGCTTTTCAGAATTGTAGGAGGGGTAAAGGCTTTAGTAATACAAGTCAAGGACGTACAAAACTTGGGAAGGGGGACTCTCCACGGAGGTAATGAAGGAACAATATGAGGAGAAACATTAGAAATATGAACAGAAAGAGAATCCTGTAAGCGAGATAACTGCACAGAAAGTGGGAGACAATGAAGAGGAACAGGAACCACAGGAGGAGGAAAAGTCAATGCACGACAGAGGCGAGAGGAAGGATGTTGGAAGGACCGCGCAAGATAGCGAAGACAGTAGCGATCACGGCAGTCCTGAAGAGAGAGAAAGCCAGTGTCAACATACAAACTAAGGGCGGGAGTTGAACGAAAGGCACCAGAGCCGAGACGCAACCCAGTATGGTGCAAAGCATCAAGACGGCGAAGAGTAGAAGGAGAAGCAGAAGTTTAGACAGGACGAGAGAGGAGTGCAAATAGAGGAGCGTGCGCCTATCCGCTCCCCAAGAAGTATGGGACAAAACCTTAAGGAGGTTAAGGGCCTTAGAGCATTCAACTCGGAGGCAAGAGATATGGGCTGACCAAGACAAACGAGTGTCAATGACTAACCCCAAAAGCTTCGCGGAATCCCTGTACACAATGAGATGACCATAAAACAACAACAATGAAGTAAAGGTCCTTTCAGTAAGAATCTATCATTCACTGAAAGTTGCTGCAGTTAAAAATAAAAGAAAATACAAGTCCCTAGAAATAAACAAGCAACCTTTTTGACTAAGGAAAAGAAGGTAGTTATTCTAAGTCTAAGTATTCACTTAGATAACTGTATCCAAGCATAGAGGTTCCCCCCCCCCCTTCCCTTTCAGAAAAACATCTACTTTCGAAAAAGTTTAACATTGGCCAACAAAAATGATTCCAGAACTAAATTGCCTAATACCAGGAACAACTGAGAGCCATGAAAAACACTGCAACCCTCTCCTACCCCCAAGTCTTATGCTATTTATGATCCAAGGTAATTTGAGATACTATACTTCCTACAGACGAGTCTAGTGAGAGGGTGATCTCCTGGCGATTAAATTGAAGCACGATACAGGTGTCAACGAACATCAGTCAGCCCACTTGTCAGCACAGTGGATAACTAATGACATCATAATCTGCAGTGTTGTATGCCTCCCTGTGGCCATTTAAATCAATAAAACACAGGGTTGTGGCAATGTTTACAGCATAAGGCAAGGTATAGAGGAATCCTGGAATGCCATGTAATGTGTAGTCCTTGAATGTGCTTTAGGCAACCAAATTGAATAACAACATTTCTGGTGTTCGGGTATATAATCCGAGTTTCTCATTCGGTATAATGTTTTAAACCTAAATAGGAATTCACTTTAAAGGTCAATTTAATTGGAAAGTGCTAACCAGATTCCAAATTACTGAACTCTGAAAGTACTACAAGGCAAGTTTAACCGAATGAGTGTTTGCCTATCCATACCCCCATGAGGTATGTGACAACACTGAATAAAGAAAGGGTCTTTGAGCATTCACCGTGCAAGTATTTGACATGACCAATATAGCCAAGTGTTAAAGATCATTCTAAGCAGTTCTGCACAATCCATATACTATCAATTAATATAATTGTACAATGGTGCTTGGTGGATGATATTTCCTATTAAAACTCATTGGACAACTGTTTGTATTAGACATTTTAAACCTACAAATGGTAGCCCTAGATATCGCACTACAGTATTAATTACAAGATGAAAAATGTAAAATCAATACCACAACAGCAAAGGATGACTGATTTTCAACAACCGACAAACACACAGGTCTAACACCAGCCATCCCGAGAGAGGACGTCCCAAGCATGTACACCCCACAACTTTACATCACCTTTGCTACCTCACGCGAGCACGCAACAGCATGAGGATGTCATACTCCCAAACCAACTCCTTGCACTTTGAGGCTTTAACAACTCAACATTTAAAAAGTTGATTTAAAAAATCAAACACCTGAATTTTTCCCTAATTAAATTTACTAGGGAAATGCACACCAAGCCATGAAACTTACAATGAAGATGAACAAACTACACACAACTGTCACCAAACTTCCACATACCACCCCCTTCTCATTCCTGCCCTCCCTCCTTAGGTGCTCTGATTGGCTGAGCACCTGAGCCACCACCACTCACCTCTTGTGAGAGCCTAAAGCATGTTTGGTTGCACTTTAAAAGTTCCCGAGTGTACTCGCCTAATTGTGAGTACCGCCTGCCCGGTTCACCATTTTGTTTTTCAATCTACCTCAATTTACCCCTTTACAGTCAAATATTATGCAAAATTCTGTTTAAGACTTGTCCCTTCTTAACTTAAATAACTGCTTTGGCCATCTGCAATCTTTCTAGGTGGGTAACAATGACTCTTGAGGCCAGAAAGGACTTATCAGACGGCGATCATAACAATACGGTACACACACAAAATCACAACCTGATATACACCAAGCAGAAAATCCACTGGAGCTGTGAGGCAACGTAAACCCTTGCCCAAGGCACTGGCAGCTGCATACTCTACCACAGTATATTACTGACTTTGTAAAAGTCTTACAACCGGATTTCCCCATAAATCACAGCAAGTTTTGAGGCCACTCCTTGAGTCAACGTCTTACGTAAGCCCTACAAGCACTCAGGTGAAGGCTGAAGCAGTTCAACACCATACGCCCCAACTTCAAATACACAGTTGAGAGGCGGGACCAAAACGTGATTTTCTGTGTGTGCCTGAAGTTGGGGCATACGGTCTTGCTTCACCCTTCACTTTACCCTTCACCGGCGTACTTCAGGGGTTTTATTTAATACTTGGACTGGCTTCAGTAGGGCCTCCAGACTTTCTGTGGCTTCACAAGTGTCACGTGAATCTCCTGCATAGCAGTGGAACTGCCTTTACCCTTCACCTTCAATGCCTCTGCACTGGAAGTATACATCTACACCAGCCCAGAAGAGTCATCAGTCCTGCCACCTCTCCATACCCCCCCAGGGCCTGGCACGGCCTGGTACGACTCAGAGGCAAGCCGGGCGCCACTGTTAACTGGCAGTTTGTCCCCACAAACAAGCAGTTAGCCGCCTTCAACTGACAGTGGTACAGCTCAACACAAAGGCACCGCCAGCCACAACGAGCAGTTTGCTAGTTGACCAGATGTCCACCTCGTGTTGACACTGGATGAGTCATCACCGCCGGACTATATAAAGAGCGCTGCCTCCCTGGAGAGGCAATCTCTCCCTTAGTGCTCTAGGATCACCTTCGTGTCTCTAACCCGTCGTCCGCTTCCAGCCAACGTCGTGTGACTGATGCCATGGTGGTATGGTAGCTGTCTTCAGAACACCAGTATATCTTCATACTTTTATTCCTTGCTTATAGTTTATTTTTTGCATTTAAGGTCATACTAACTTGTTCACCTTTGCATTACATGATAGTCAAGTATTGTCATGTGTTATTTTTGTTCATTACTATTTCAGTAAATTGTTTAATTATTTGATAATTTTCATTTGTTTCCACCTGCAACTTACACACTGCAAGGCCAATAGCAGCATTTCTTTCATTTATGTGAGGGAGAGCCATACCATCTTGGTTCAGTATAGCTGTGATACCATAACCCGTCACACAAGATATCCAGTTGTAAGACTTTTACCATCAGTGGTGGTAGAGTATGCAACTGGCAATGCCTTTGTTACAGGTTCGCTTCATCTCACAGCCCCAGTGGATTTTCTCACACATTTGAATACATGAAACAACTTTATTTGATACATTCCAAACCAAAGTACTGTACAGTACAGTAATTATCAAACCATCAAATGTGTGGGATAATCATAGTGCGCTAAATATCACTAACGTCGCCAATACAAGAACAAAAACGCATACGGCGAACAATATCAAAGGTATTGAATTTACCAAGAATTTTATCGAGGGACAATTGACAGTGAGGGATGGTCGGGAAGCAAGACACGTAAGTCCTGAAGTCAGGACATGTAGAGACAACGGTTTGGACAATAAGAAGCAGGGCAGCGCTCCATTAAGTGCCCGTGAGTTAAACGTGTATGACCAATATACAACCTCGCCAGAGCCGTTTCCCACCACCAGTTACGGTGGTAGGAGGAAGGCCACGGGAACACACTACTCTTAAGAGCACGCAGTTTGTTACCAGTAACAGAAGACCAAAAACCCTGACAACGGGCAAGAATGGGGAAATGAATAACTGGGTAAAAGTCATAATAAGGAATACCTTTACGGGAGATGGGACAGGTACGGATAGCTTCCTTAGCGGCAGTGTCCGCACGCTCATTTAAGAACACACCAATATGGGTGGGAATCCAGCGAAATTCCACTGTCTTAAATCTACTGGAGATAAGAAACAGCCAATGTTGAATTTCAACTACCAAAGGATGGACTGGATTAAAGGATTCTAGAGCCATGAGGGCACTGCAAGTGTCAACTACAAACACAGAGGAGGATTGACAGCGAGAAAAGAGTTGATGAAGAGCATAGAGAATAGCATAAAGTTCTGCCATGAAGATGCTAGTCTCCGGAGGCAGGAGACACAAAGGTGCAGTCAGGAAAAACAACAGAGTAGCCTACACCGTCTGCAGACTTAAGACCCATTGGTGAAGACGGAAATAGAGTGGAAGTGTGAAGAAAAGTGTTCAAGGAAAAGGTGATTTAGAACTGTAGGAGGGGTAAAAGTTTTAGTCATGTGGGTCAAGGCTTACAGAATTTAGGAACGGGGACCCCTCCATAGGGGCAAAGACGGAATGACACGAGGGGAAATATTGGTAACACAAACTGAAAGAGCATTTTGTAAGAGAGACAACCGTACAGAAAGAGATAGGTGGTGAAGGGGAACAGGAACCACAGGATGGGTAAAGGTCAAGGCATGACATAAGCAAGAGTGAGGGTGCTGTAAGGACCGTGCAAGGTGGAGAAGACAGTAGCGATCATGGCGATCCTGTAGAAACAGGACGCCAGTTTCAACATACAGGCTTAGGGTACGTGTCGAAGGAAAGGTACCAGAGCTGAGCCGTAACCCAGTATGATGCAGTGTGTCCAGATGGTGAAGGGTAGAAGGAGAAGCAGACGAGTAAACAGGGCCATAATCGAGTTTAGACAGAACGAGAGAGGAATGTAAAGAGAGGAGCAGTGTCGATTAGCTCCCCAAGAATTATGGGACATGACCTAAAGTTAGTTAAGGGCCTTAGAGCATTCAACTCGGACGTAAAAAATATGGGGCGACAAAGACAAACGAGTGTCAAAGATTAGCCCTAAAAGCTTTAGCAGATTCTTTGTACAAAAGGGGATGACCCCTGTTACCTAACAGTAAATAGGTATCTGGGAGTTAGCTGTTACAGGCTGCTTCCTAGGGGGGTGCGTGTGTGGGAGAAAAAAAATTTAGTAGTTAACCACTGAACTGCTCTGTCTCCAAATAACACCCTGGTGCACAAGAAATAAATTCTTTCCAAAAATTTTTTTTCTCTTCTTATATTGTTAAAATGCAGAGTCTGATCACGGGGAAACTAAACAAAAAATATTGTATGTGACTTACTTTAGCTGCGATGGAGCTGGGAAGTTGAGCAAATTATGGGCGCTGAGCGTTGGAGCGATGGGGGTCTGTCGGCCCCGCCACCCCGTGCGACGGCAGTTGCTGCGAATAAAATGTTGCGCAATTATTTTGAAGTTTCTCATTCATTTCTTCCTTTTTTTTGCTGTAATATTATTTAAAAGTGTGTAATTTGTGGAATTTATATAATTCAAAGTATACAACATCGCTATGCTCAAAATTATGGGCCTCATATATGCGACATATTCTACAATCAAACAGTGCTTTTGCTGTTATTACACTATATACACACATTGTATATACCCATCTACGTATGTATTCACCATAACGATCCACTATGTTGGTATGGTGAGCCCAAAATCATGAGTGAGCTGCCACACCCTGCCAGTCCTCCCTCCCTCCTCCAACACATTACTCGCCAACATTCCTCCTCCCAAAATACTGTTATTGTGTTTATTACACTATTTACACACGTTATGTATAAGTATGTACATGTTTTATTCATGTACATACGTACATACTTGCCATCTCCTCACCTCTCTCTCTTGCCTACTTAATGCTCTTGCTTCCCTCATCTCATCACAATCGACTTTATAATGGTCCAGGATGGATCGAAATGTCGTCGTCTATTCAATTTCCAGTGTGTGGTTTGGTCAACAATGAAATCTTCATGCAAGATCTTATAAAGAAAACCCCTAGAACGAGTTTTGCAGATACGAAAGAGTTTAAGGTGAGTAGGGGATGGTTTGAGAAATTTTGAAAAAAGACGTGGTATTCATAGTGTTGTGAGGCATGGTGAGGGTGCCAGCTCAGACAAAGTAGGGGCTGAAAGATTTGTTCGTGATTTTAAAGATTTTGTAGATACTGTATTGATGGATATATTCCACAACAAGTGTTTAATTGTGAGGAGACATGACTATTCTGGAAAAAATTGCCGAAGAGGACATACATTACCCAAGAGGAGACGTCACTGCCCTGACACAAGCTAACTTGGGCTAACTTGTGTCAGGATAGGCTAACTCTTGTGCTGTGTGGCGATTTGAAAATTAAACCCTTGCTCGTGTATCATTCCGAAAATCCAAGAGTTTTAAAAAATATATAACTTGCAGAAAAACTGATGTAGAGTGGTTTGCCCTGCCATCAAAAAATATCTGCAAGAGAAAAGTTTGACACTAAAGGGCCTGCTTCTCGACAATGCTCCTGCTCATCCTCCAGACTTGGAGGATGCATTGTTGGGGCCACTTTTTTTTTTTTAGGGATATTCCTGCATGGGCCCTAAGTTTCTGGCTAATGAACCAATGACATGAAGGAGGAGTTTTCAACCTACCTTGTGTTAGGTGTGCAGGGGTCAATAGGCTGAACATAATGTCAGGAGCAAAGGGGGGCGTTTGCCTCTTCAAACACAATTGTAACCATCTTCATCTCTTCGAACTATCCTAAATGCTCTCTTCACCTGTCTGACCAAATTGGGTGTCCAGACCACCTTTGAATCTGAAATTGTAAAATTAATTGTGATTTCAGAATATTCAGTCCATTTATACTAACAAAATTATATACAGTATACTGTAATTGAAATTTTACAGAATGATAAAGGCAATTTAGTAACTTTGTTAAAATGCACATGGGGGAAATACATGAAAATAGGTTAATATGGTTTGTAAGGTTGATGGGAAATGTTTATTACTTTTATAATTTAAAAGATGTATAGCCCTGATACTCCATCCTGGGTGCATTCCACCAGGTAATGACCACAGCAAAAGTTTTCTACGAGGCTCTATTGTCACACAAACTTTTCACATTTTCAAACTTGATTCATCTTTTTCCCCCTCGTTCCAGGGGTTTTATTTAAAAGGTCTTCATTCAAATGCCTTGGTTTCTCACAAATGATGGCCTCTGAAATGCTATCACCTGCTAACTCCTTGTTGTGTATCCAAATTAATAAAAACTTTTTAACATCCTCAAGTGTTTGTGTTCTTTGTTTCGGGATTGTTGATATGCCCTTTGCCACTTTAATGCTCATAATGTCCTTCTTCTTAGCAAGTATAGTGCATATTGTTGACATAGATTTGTTGTACTGCCTAGCTAGTTCAACAACCTGTGCACCATTTTGATGTTTATGAATGCTCTCTTGTTTTTCCTCTATGGTCATTCTCACATGTGTTTTCTTGGCTTGAACCTTACCACTGGCTTTCTTGGGACTCATGGCAAGATATATCATAACAAATTTTATGTTCAAATAGCCAAAAATCCCAAAACAAATGTAATGCTTTACAAAGAATTCAGGCGCGATACTTACTAGGCAGGAGACACTGGTAAACTGAGGCGCGATCACCATGCCACCACGCGCTAGGTCAGCCCATACGTATATCAACAAACTCCTTTCCCGAGGCTAAGTTTGTAACCCGATTCAAATTTTTCGAAGAAATTAGGCTCGTAACCCGAAAAGTTCATAAATATTCATTCGTAAGCCGAGGTGTCACTATATATAACTAAAAAATTAAACTCAAGATTACTTTCAACCCCCACCCCTTTTGCTCTACTCCATCGCCACCTACCTTCACCCCCCTCTATGATGTACTCTTCCATAGACACCTACTTTTGCCCCCCTCCTCCCCTCTACTCCTCCATCATCACCTACCTTCACACCCCCTCCCTTCTCCTCCTCCATCGTCACCTTCCTTTCACCCTCCTCTATGATGTACTCTTCCATAGACACCTACGTTCACTGCATATAATGCTCCCCTCTACTCCTCCATCGTCACCTACTTTCACCCCCCCTCCGCTCTACTCCTCCAGGGTCGCAGACAATTTCACGAGCGTGAGAACTACGAGTTCTCTAACCACTCACACTCCTACTCTCTCACCAGTGAGGGGGAGGGAAGGAGGGAGGAAATGAAGGAAGAAAGGTGGGGGAGAGAGAATAGGCAGGGGGGAGGAGGGCCTAGATACATTTCTTCCATATAGATAGGTAGACTGAGGGAGAGCTGCTTGCCAAGAGCCCTATCAGACAGGCTTCCTATTCCTCAACCCTCCCTAATATGCCACATCCTGGTCAGGACAACTTGCTCGATTGTTATTCTTGGTGTGACTCGAGAACTGACCTCGAGGCGGGGCATGGGCATGGATTATCTCCCTGGGGCACGCACCTCCCTGCCCCAGCTCTCTCTCTCTCTCACATAATCTATCAAGGGTCTAACATGAGGTCATTGTGCCTACCAGAAGTGTATATGTCCAAGGCTGGCCACCTGTCTGGACCATTCAAATGTATAAACACGTAATTAGTCTATTAAAATTATATATAGTGCTACAATTATAAATTAATTTGTTCATGGTCATTCGTTTATCAGTATTTTAATATGAGGTATATATACGCATGTATGTATACGTTGACGTACACATATATGATTATGTGTATGGAATGATTATGATTATGTGTAATCATATATGATTATATCTAATGGAATGTATTAGTAAGTGATGTGGTGGAGGCTGACTCCATACACAGGTTCAAGTGTAGATATGATAGAGCCCAATAGGCTCAGAAACCTGTAAACCTGTTGATTGATGGTTGAGAGGTGGAACTAAAGAGCCAGAGCTCAACCCCAGCAAGCACAATTAGGCGAGTATATGAACGAATGCACATGTACACTTTCAAATGAATTAAGATACCTTGAGATACACAATGACTTAGTTTAAATAGTTTAAACACATTATGGTACTGATTTTGACATGCTGATGTCTGGAAGGGAGAGGGGGTGTGGGGGGTTATTGTCTGAGGTGGAGGACCAGAGGAGGGGGTCAGTGGAAGGATGGTGGCTGGAGGGATGCCATTGTTCTAATGGTTATGAAAACAAATATTGATGGCAGGAATTCAGTGGGTGTGTACTTCAGCCGCACCATCACCATACTGTGCCCTGCTACAACCCCCCCCCCCCAACTCCACCCATGCTGTGCGGGGCGTATTACACATTATGGGATAACCAACTGTCTGTCCATTCCTGTCTGCTCGTTATACTGCCCTTCCTTTTGAAAATTGTCTGCTTTATCGACTTCCTTCAAGACCACTTGTTAGCCTCTTATCACGCCCTCTTACCACTCTCAGGGAGCCGGCTCTTCTATACAATAGTTACCACTCAGTCCCCAAGGTGAAAGAGTGTCCGGGCATATGACTTGTTACGTGTACTTATTTGCGATTCGTTTGGGCTGTCACGTGTGGTGATTAGTGTTGGGTAAGGCTAGGCCAGGTCAGGTCAGACTAGGCCAGGTCAGACTAGGCTAGGTAAGGCTAGGCCAGGTCAGGTCTGGTCAGGTCTGGCTAGGCCAGGTCAGGCCAGGTCAGGTCAGGCCAGGCCAGGCTAGGCAGGGTGAGAGAAGTAAAGCGGCAGGTACTTACGTTTCCGAGAAAGTAGCGGCGGTAGTATATTGTTGATTTAGATTCGACGACATCCTGAAGCTAGTAGGTGGCGGCCTCATCGCTCTCGAACTTCTTGTTGTTGTAGGGGATACGAGGCACACCCAATATCCCCCTTACATTGATCACATCGCACACTAATATTTTTACTATTTCCGACACCAGATTTGTCTGTTTCGTATATGTATAATTGTTCAATATTAAAACCACAATAGAATGCTCTTAACAGTTACAATTTTCAACTTAACAGCCATATAGTTGGCAAGAACGCCGCCCGCCAGTGCAAATATCTCAGACCCTGTTGGAATATAACCAGTCCGTCAATCGGGTCAACCCAAGTGTTGCGTTTCCATGCGTTTCCAAAAGGGTCGCCCTATACTCACAGGATGAGTATAGGGTACACAATAAACTACCACTCACATCATGGGTATGGGTTGCACAAGAAACTATCGCGCAGAGGATGAATATGGAGAGCAAAGTAAACAAAGATTCACACGATGAGAAAGGGTTGCGCAATGTCCTGTGACTCACAGGTTGAGAATTAGCTGCACAATAAACTACAGGTCACAGGATAAGTATGGGTTGCACAATAAATTACAGGTCACAGGATGGATATGGGCTGCACAAACTACCGGTAACAGGATGAGTATGGGATGCACAATAAATTACGGGTCACAGGATGAGTATGGGTTGCACAAACTACCGGTAACAAGATGAGTATGGGGTGCACAATAAATTACCGCACAGAGGATGAGTATAGGGTGCACAAACTGGTTGGGTAAATGGAAATGGTTGGGTACATTTCCTTTCACCTAATGCGACTATTCATGTGTCCGGACACCGGCGATTGTGTGGTATTGGCTATTTATTTAACCATAACTTTGCATTCATTTAATAATTATATTAAGATATGTTTTCCTTGAAATGTAGTTACATTATCGTCTACATGTCTTTATTCTGACATAAAGACCTATGGCGTTACTTTGCATATATGCAAAGTAATTATAAAATTGATTGGCTTGTGTGGAGGCCTTCACACTCCCTGAGCGAGCCATCAAGTAACTATAAAAAGGCATATATCTTCACTTTCACTTCAGTTATATTTATGCCAAAGTATTAACATGCAGCTTATATTTATGTCTTTATGATGACATAGAAAACTTCGTTTATTACAATATCTAGATTAAATTAACATTGATCTTCGGAAGGTCATAGTTCCTATATCGGTAAGGAGAGCGTCGGCCATGAAGCCTTGTTTAAAGTATGAATATTTTTCCTCTCTAATAAGGTATAATCTCTGTGATGGATTCAGAAAAACTATTTTATATCTGCCTTTCTGATAACATATACAAATATAATCTTTATTTGTGAATATTTGTTAATTAAGCAATATATCAGAGGGCGTGTAGGGTTCAGTGTTCAATGAACGAAAAGGACTGGATCACTGTGTACAGGAGGCTGATATGGCAGCAAACACTGTCCTGGCGACCATATTTCTTGGATAAGTCGCTCCACACAATTGTCGCTTGGACCATCGACTTCCTATGGCGTCACCTCTCACATATTTACGTCTCATTTCGTTATGAAATTAGATTATTTCAGAGTAAAATAGGTTTGATCATGTTCTACGTGTAGCACCAACATTATAGTAAGTAAATATACTATATTTCTTCATTACTTACGTAATGCTAGGACGATTTGTGTAGTTTTGGGCCGATTTGGGCTGATTTGGGTAATTCTATGGACCGGTGGTGGAGACAGACTCCATACACAGTTTTAATAGTAGATATGATAGAACCCAATAGGCTCAGAACCCTGTACATCAGTTGATTGTTGGTTGAGAGGCGAGTCCAATGAGCTAAATCTCAACCTCCCTGCAAGCACAACTAGATAACAATAATTGACAGACCAACCAAATAGATAGGAAGCTTGCTTTGGCCCCGAACATCAACTAGGACAAATGTAAACTCAACGAATACGTAAATGTAAATACCAAGAAGTGGAGAAAATTTCATTTCCTCATATATACCCCAAGGCCTTCCCAGTGTCATATCAACCCCGATATAAAAAACTAATCAGGATGGATAAACGTGTTCTCTGATAACATAAAGCAGCCGATTAATTCAAACTAAAAGTCCTCATATTATCAGCAAAGACATCTAGCAAATGAAACGCGGGAATTAAAATCCCCTCGAGTCGTGGGTTATTAAAAGGGGGTTTTGGGGGCATAGTGTACCGAGGGCGGGGGTCGACGACGTGCCTGAAGCAACAAGTTACAAAGCTTCGAAGCCTGAAATTGATTCATGCGAATCTTCGCCCTTATTTATTTATTTTTATTTATTTATTTATTTATTTATATACAAGAAGGTACATTGGGTTTGTGAGAATACATTGCATAGTATTTACAATCTTGTAAAGCCACTAGTACGCGCAGCGTTTCGGGCAGGTTCTTAATCTAATAGATAATTTTAAGTAGGTAAATTCTAGCAGAATTAATAAAATGATAACAAATACATTGCAAGAAAAAAATAGATGAGAGAGATTAGTAAGTATATTAGAGCACATTGGTATATTAAAGCTCTGATTGATTACATTGACAGCTTGATTGGTAAATTTTGTTGGCTTATCTTATTGGCTATTTTGAAATCCACAGCACTGCACCTGACATATCAATAACTTATTTGAGTATTTAACAATATCAGGAGCGCCATGTGGTCTCACGTTTAAGCTTGCTATACCTTAGGGAAGCTTGAAACACATGAAACTGCCCGAAACTTTATGCGCGTTAATGGCATTACAAGAATGTAAAAACATCAATGCTATGTCCTCTCATAAACACAATGTACCTTCTTGTACACATATATATAAATCAATCAATCAATAAATCAATAAATAACATATACTCTCTGTGCTCCCGTGTTTCGGAACGGCTTCACTGGAGAGCTTCGTTGCTTCACTGGGGGAAAAAGATGGTTCACTCAGGCGTCAGAGAGGGGGAGGGAGGCTGACATATAAATCTCCTCGGTGAGCTTTAATTACCACAAAATAATCACCCCCAGGTGGCTCAAGTGCACTTACCAGCCCAACCTCAGTTAAAAATATTATCCATTAACCACTACACGAGACGAGAAAGAGAGACACACACTTGAGGAAGATTTTAAGTGTGTCACAAATATTGCCTAAGACGTTAGCTGGCATCAACGTCACATATACACACACACATACACACACACATACACACACACACACACCTATGTATTTTCCTGTTGTGAGTGTGTCACTATGAGTGTCTCGTGACTGTCTCAAGTGCCTCCACGACCCAGCGATTGTCTCCGGGTAAAGCCATGGTCTATGGGTCGTGTTCTTGCTTTGGTGCTTATATATATGTGTATATATATACAGAGAAATATAAAAGTTATTTATTATATTTGTAACATTTGTATTGTATGGTAACTTGGGTCAATATTTGTATGGTAGCCTGTGTTGGGGTGTAGGCTAGCCTGTGTCGTGTATGGTAGCCTGTGTTGTCTATGTCAGCCTGTGTCGTGTATGGTAGCCTGTGTTGGGGTGTAGGCTAGCATGTGTCGTGTATGTCAGCCTGTGTTGGGGTGTATGTCAGCCTGTGTCGTGTATGTCAGCCTGTGTCGTGTATGTCAGCCTGTGTTGGGGTGTATGTCAGCCTGTGTCGTGTATGTCAGCCTGTGTTGGGGTGTATGTTAGCCTGTGTCGTGTATGCTTGCCTGTGTCGTGGTGTATGCCAACCTGTGTCGGGTGTATGCCAACCTGTGTCGGGTGTATGCCAACCTGCACGTCATATCTACAAGCGTCGCCGACATTGTATGTTGAATGTGTGCTAATACAAGCTAAATGTGTTCCAGCGTGTGTGTGATGTATATTACTCAGCCTCATTATAATCCACATAACCCACTCTGCTCTCCTCCCATTATACTACGTGCTAATTTATCCCTATCTTGCATACGGTACCTGTGCATGGGGGGTTCAACCACCTGCAAATTGCCTCCTGCTATCATCACTCAGCAAAAATCTGCTATCAGAACTATAATCAACTGTCTTCAAACAACACACAGCCCCTCTATCTAAGTCCCTTATCATGCTACACATACTCCACACATACTCATATGCTATCTACATGTACAAAACCTTGTTCCTAAATGGTGATCTTGATTTAAAACTTTTCCTTGATGTAATAGAACCCATGAGTACCACACCAGAAATAAATATGTCTTTGATATCCTCAGAGTCAGACTAAGTCTGTGCAAACACTCCATGCAAATAAAAGGGCCCAGTCTTTGGAACTCACTCCCTGATGAATTAAAAAATTGTCCAACCTATGCACTGTTCAAAAGTAAAACCAAAAAGTACCTAATTTCATCCTCATAGTTTCTTACCTTGTGCTTCAAACTCACACTATCTTGTACTACCCACTTCCCCCAATATTAGTACTGTACTTAAGACACATGTCCTTACCAGTGTAATCACCGCTGTCAACTTATATTGTAGGTATTTGTTGATATAAAACCTTGCTACTATGTCCCTTTTCATCTTACATGATATTTTAGATTAAGAACCTGCCCAAAATGCTATGCTTATTAGTGGCTTTGCATGAATGTAAAAATACCAATCTCTGTAATGTCACAAACCCATTGTTGTCTTGCAAACAAATTATTATTATACCTGTACTAAAGTAATGATTATGGCCAGTGACAATTGCTTAAATTGATTGTTGCTGCTAGTAGGTTTTTATTATTATTATTATTGTAACGAATGATTGGGTAGTGTCACACGTCTTGTAAGAGAAGATAGCCTACAGGGCTGCTGTATCGGCATGTAATACACAAAGGAAAGAAGGCTATTGCCTAAGCTGGTTATCCTGTCACTTGTACCCTGATGTAGCCGGGAGTTGCTGAACGTCTCGAGGGAATAAATTGTTTAAAAGGTATTTACCCAAGGGCCATCATCTGTAGTGACCTTCACTGGGACAGGAAGCTGGCAACTTGTCAAAGACTTTACCTTCTGCCCCCCCCCCACATTATTCCTGGGGATTTACCCACTCAAATTTACGTAAACATCAATCATTCTGCCCAAAACACTATACGTGTTAGTGGCTTTGCAAGAATGTATGAACACCAGTGTTATGTACTCTCACAAGCAAAATGTACCATCTTGAAGGCGAAGAGTCACAATAATGTGGCTAAAGTATGTTGACCAGACCACACACTAGAAGGTGAAGGGACGACGACGTTTCGGTCCATCCTGGACCATTCTCAATCGACTCAAGAATGGTCCAGGACGGACCGAAACGTCGTCATCCATTCACCTTCTAGTGTGTGGTCGGGTCAACGTACCATCTTGAAAATAAATAAAATAAAATAAAATAAAATATGAATAAAATGTAAGGTATCATAATAATTCAAGTTTGGGGAGAATAATTTTTTAACGGCATCCATATATATATATATTTAAAAACAAAAAATTCCTAACCCACTGTTAAATTTACATTAATAGTTAATAATAGTTAAGTTCATTGTTCACATTATATGAATCCTGTGAGTGGTACCAGCTGCCCAGGAGGCCTGGTCGACGACCGGGCCGCGGGGACGCTAAGCCCCGGAAGCACCTCAAGGTAACCTCAAGGTAAGGTAAGGTAGCCCCCATTTTCAATTTGCTCCTAACCTGATCCATTTAAATCTAGCCCCACTAATCAAACCTCGGTCATCCTCATGGCTACGGAACCCAAACCATTCTAATCTTACCTTAAGGGGATCTTTCCAAAATATTCTATTTGAGAATACTATACATTCTTATTATTTATAAGTGAATTTTGAATCGACTCTCAACTCTAAATGAGGAAAAGAAAAAAATATATATACTGTAAACCAAAAAATTACAAATTTTAAACATTTGATACCATTTGGTGGCATAAAATGATAAAACCGATAAAAACTACCCGAGTTTTGTAGATTTAAAAAATAGTGTGGGCATTTTTTATTGTGAATACGGCATAGTAATTTGGTTAACAATTCGGACAATCCTCTTAAAATGATAGTACTTACAGCAACTATTTGGTCAAACAGATGGATATCAGAAAAAGTTCATGCTTTGTATTATCCCAGATGACATCCAAAAAAAAAAATGGTATGGTCATTTTTGTTTCGTGGGTGGATGTGCGTGTTGGATTGTGCATATCATGTATAATTAAGGATACAGTGTAGTGTATGTTGTGTGTACTCGTCTAGTTGTGCTTGCTGGGTTTGAGCTTTGGCTCTTTGGTCCCGCTTTTGGTCCCGTTTTTGTGTGTGTCAGTGTGTTGTCAGATGATGTATGTGGTAATGAAGCTGTTGTAAATTTTCTTTCACATTCATGTGAATCGTGTATAGTTGTGTGTGCTTATTCCTGTCTTTGAAATTGTCTGCAGTGATGCTATAAACAGTAGTAAAGATGTCATTTTGTTAGCACTGTTTGACTCTAATGGAGTTATTTATCATAGGAAAGGTTAAAGTTTTATATTTTGACAAAAAAATTTCCTCGTGTATATTGCTGGTATTGCCAGTACAGCTTGGGTAAATTTTGCACTGCTTGAAGAATTAGAATCTCAAAAAGTTTTCCAAATACTGTATGTAGAGTTTCACTGCTGAAAAAACAGTTTTCTCTGTACAGTACTAAAAATGCAAATGATTATTAATAAAAGTATTCTCTTAAATAGCCTTATCTTAATTTAAAATGATTTTATTAGTTGATTACATAAACTTATTATGTAATCGAAACAATACAATGAACTGATGCCACAGAGCTGAAATTTGATGCAGATTACCATAAAATGTCTATATTATTGCATGAATAAATTAATATTGTACTATGTGGGAAATGTATGGAAAGAAAGAGTAAGGAAAATATTGGTAATGTAAAACATTGCAGGAAAAGGTAAGATTTTGTAGTAAGTCTAAGGTGTAGGCCCGAGTTACTACCACTCTAACCCCTGGTTGTATCCTTGATCCATTCAGCCCCTGCTTGCAAGCCCAAAATGTAGACCAGAGCTATTCATACTAGTCTATAGATACTAGTCCAACTAACTTTAGATACTAGTCCAACCCCAGCTTGTAAGGTGTAGGCCAGAATTATGGTTAATACAACCCCTGCTTGTAAAGTGTAGACCAGAATTATTGCTAGTACAACCTCTGCTTGTAGGTGCAGGCCAGAATTATGGCTAGTCAGACCTCTGCTTGTAAGGTGTAGACCAGAGTTGTGACAAATCCAACCTCTGCTAGCTTTAATCCATAAAAAGCTGGCCTTCGAAGGCAGGATGGATATTCATTCTAAGGCTCCAAGGCAAATAGATGGTCTTGAATAATGGAATGAATTCCTAAGTCCACTATGGAAAACCTTGCAGTGCCTTCAAACACAAAAAACTCAACATTGAAATTTTGTCCTTGAAGTTATATTACCAGTCATCCAAAAATTATAGTGATAGTGTCTGTGGATGAAATAACAAAAATATGGACATTTTTGCACACAAAAGAATGTATGTTTTGTACTATTCATGTTGAAGAAGGTACAACAAATAAGGTACCAACTGAACCTTAGTTTCCCTAGTCCTTTTATTTGTTGCCCCAAGATTGAATGTTAGAATGTTGCCGAAGATTGAATGTTTAGCCTAACAATGCTTATATAGGCCTAGGGCAGGTTAGGTTAGGTTTATGGTTAGCATATGTGCTTTTGTTACACCCTTTAGAATTCCAGTAGTATAATATGGAGAGGTTTTGAATACAACAGTCTGTATTTTGACCTGCCCGAAATGCTGTGCGTACTAGTGGCTTTACAAGAATGTTACTACTACATTACTATGCTATGTATCCTCACAATCCCAATGTACCTTCTTGTATATATATATATAAATAAATAAATAAAATAAATATTTTGTACTGTATGTACTTTTCCGCTGTCATCCACTGGATGTAGGGTGGTGTGCATGATGAGCAAATGAAGTTATGAAACTAGCTTACCACATACGTAAGTTGCATGGCTTTTACACACTGCAATTGTGATCATTCTCAAACTCATTGTTGATAAAATACTGTAATATACATTAAAGATGGTAACTCGCTAATCAAGATTGGTCTTGTTTAGCTAAATGAATTTTGGGGTTCAGCTCCTGAGCCCATTATGTGTTCATGTAACATTTTCCACTTCTGCCCCACAGGATGGGTATGGGGTTCGTAATAAATGAACTAAACTAACCATACTTGGTAGCAGTAAGTACTATAATTTTTGGAGGATGGGTCAAATTATTATAGGGTAAATTTGCTAGTCTCTGGATACAGGTACTGTATTTGCAGAAAAATAGCTTATAGTTCCAGCACCCAAAATATAAAAACAAAAACCCAAAAATGTTAGGATCTCTCTGAATATACAGGGCTGTATTATATTCAATATATAATTGAATATAATTGAATAATCAGCTCTGAGGACTTCCATGCCATACTCTGTGGGCCTCTGCCTAAAGAGAATAAACAGCATGGATGAAACATTGCATCTCCAGCTACAGTATCTCTGGGAGAGGTTCAGGGAATCGGGGCTATCCAGACAAGATATTACACAAAGCCCAGACTAAGCTGGCAACACAAACCCAAGTTCAACTTCTCCAGCCTCCAACTCCAAAATACACGATAAGAGATGAATCCTCCCGATTTTGTTTTTTCCAGCCTT
Source organism: Procambarus clarkii (assembly GCF_040958095.1). Taxonomy (NCBI): domain Eukaryota; kingdom Metazoa; phylum Arthropoda; class Malacostraca; order Decapoda; family Cambaridae; genus Procambarus; species Procambarus clarkii. The sequence goes on along the minus strand of NC_091237.1, from coordinate 17,288,539 downwards.
AGCAACACATCTGAAGCAGAAAATGACCAGAGTATGGTCCTGGATGAAGGAGACATATGAGGAACATCCATCCTGGCTGAACTTCCCTAGAGATCCTTCTATGATCGCATGAAAGAGAAATAAATCTCAAGGACCACCTGGTCCGAGCAGGTCTAAGACATGAGACCCAGCCTGCATAACCAAGGAGCTAGATATGCAGCAGAACTAGCTTTCCTACCCTAACCTACCAGTGGAACAAGTTTTTCGTTCTCCTATAGGGTTTTCTTACAGGGCTTGAAGAGTGGTTAGAAGGGCCCCGAAATGCCAAATTTTGTTTACGCCTCTGAGGACGCTAATAACTTTGTATCTGGAGACCAACAACTTTACCCTAGTATTAATTTAATTTTCATTTTGTGTTGACATTAAATCTAGCTTTATTTATATACAGATTATGTTTTTACAAAATTCTGCAAATTTTAATTCTGTATTGTATGTATACAATACTAGCGCGCAGGATTCGTAATTCTGTGCCGCGGGTTCGATTCCCGCACGAGGCAGAAACAAATGGGCAAAAGTTTCTTTCACCCTGAATGCCCCTGTTACCTAGCAGTAAATAGGTACCTGGGAGTTAGTCAGCTGGCTTCCTGGGGGTGGAGGCCTGGTCGAGGACCGGGCCGCGGGACACTAAAGCCCCGAAATCATCTCAAGATAACCTCAAGATACATGTTGTATTGGTTTTCATTATTATTTTTTGTGGCTAGTATTTCATTGCAAGGACTCTTCCACAGAGAAGTAGAAATCCAGGAGGAGTAGTGAGAGTAGACATAGAATAGCATAGCATCTTATCCCCAGGACCATGGCAGGCTCGGCATGCGACACCAACTTCCTTAGTCGAGATCACAGTGTCATGCAGGTAAGTTCTCTGCTGTACTGCTGTTGCTGGATGTCATCATTTCAACATCTTTATGTATTCTTCTACATGTAGCAGATAATTTTGCATTCAAATAATGTTCAGTAGTTAACAGTACACACACAATCTTTCCCAGCTTGTCTGCCCATGTTGGGTCCTTACATTGACTCATGAGACCTATAGTGTATAATCCATCATGGTAATTTACAGTTTTTGTTAGTAAAGTGGACATAGTCCAGCACTTGTCACTTATAATCACTTGTAAATTTTTCATCATTTTAATCTTTGTAGTTTTTTCTTTGCATGTTTTGTATAGCTTGTGCAGGGTTTGAATACTGTATTTAACAGTTAGTACTGTACTTTAAGGTTACAAAAACTATTCTATAACTTTAGAATAGGAACAGATATTTGGATTGTTCTTGTTTACATATTTAGTCAAGTAATTGTTCGGTAATTGATCTATTACACTATCTGTGAAAAAGCTGTCTATCAACTTTACTTAAACCTTTGGCTGCGAAACCATTTTTTTGGGGTGGGGGTGGCCTGTCCCTATCGAGGATTAAAATGCAAATAAAAAATGAATTTTGGAATTCACACTTTGTATTAGGCTTCATTTCTAGCAAAATATATAGACATTCCCTTTCTGCTGTGCCATTTAATAAAAATCATAGTGGAAAATACATGCAAATTAAATGTTATTGTTTGCATTTCTTATTAGGAAATATACTGTAAATAGCACACAACTAGGCTGTGTGTGTTCCCAGGACACATCGTTATAAATACAGCAAAACCATTAACTCTGTTAAATTCCTTTTCAATACATTTCTAATGAGAAAAATAAGTGTTTTTTTTTTTCATTTATACAGTGACAACTAATTGTTAATTTTTAGCAAAAATAGTGTATTATATAATTTTGTATCCTTTTTAATTTGTATAATCTGTATGAGAAGGTACACCGGGTTGTTAGGACAGATTTTGGTGATTACATGGTACAATCTTGCAAAAGCCATTAACAAGTAGCAGTTCAGTAAAGTCAACATCGAATTTGCACCTGACTTATAAGTTTTCAAGGTAAACAATCGACCTTCAAGAAATAAAACCAGTGACTGAGGTATACAGTGAGAAACTGTATGATAATTAGTGATAATCAGATTACATTGCCGTAAATTTTCTAGATAGTAAAGTGCTAGGTGTATTAGTAGCACAAGCTGGGGTACTGTGTGGGGAAATTAGGCAGTTTACTTTTTTAATAAAATATAGGTTGATCAGATTTTACTGCATTAGAAAGGGAGTCCTGTGTAGTAGGTTCTATTGTTTGCATGGCATGTTTGCATAAATTTAGTTTGCATCTTGGAACATCAAAGAGTTACTTAATTTTGGGTATATTTATGGGTTTTGTAACGTCCATCTAGGAAGAGTTTCAAATCGGGATTAGTGTTGAGGAGCAGAGCTTTGTAAATAAATAGTACAAGATATGTAGAGTGATGTTAAGCCTGTTTAATAACCCATCTGTAACTGATAGTCCTTAAGCTTAACACAAAACCAACAGTAAAATGCTGCCTTATAGCATTCCTGTCCATCTGTTGTTGAAATATGATAAAAGTGGAGGTTTTTTTTTTAACTAGGAGGCATGAAAATTAATTGGAAATTTCTGCTGGTATCCAGCACATGTTATTGTTTTTGGTAAGGGGTGGCTAAGTGTGGCTAAGAATGCCTCGCTCGTCTTGGTAATTTCGTACTAAATGACTACCGACTCAAGCACAAAGCTGGTGTCCAGCACATTTCAGTTTCTGGTTAGGAGCAAGCTTATGAGATGAACAAGAATGCCTCAGCCAATTGTTTTCCTTAGCACAGAGTTAAATTTCATCTTCAGACCCAAAAGGTTTGTCCATTAAAGGTATTTCTATCCATTGGGTGATTTTTATCCTGGGATTAAACTGAGTGCATTTAGATTTTGACGTAGTTGGTAGGATAACATTGTTGTTCCCCTCCCCCTTCCCCTTCCTGCCCTACCCCAGCAGATTGAGGGAGATTGCAAAGGTAGATTGTCCTTGATCAATATCCCCAGATGCCATGCCAGTTGAAGACTACACCTATTCGTGTGGGTATAAGCCACGCCTACATAATACAAAGGTACCTACTGACCAGTGGCCCTGCTTTTAGCCGAGCTGATTGCAGTGCTTCCATGCGTGTGTGTGTGAATCACTTGCTGGTAGTTGAGTGCCACACAGAGGGGGGGGGGGGGGGGGGGTGGAAACTTGGCTGCAAATGCTTCCATGGCTGTTAAGGGCACCAAAGGATAGAATGTACTTGCTCCTATTACCAAATATTTCTAGCGCCCTCGCCTATCTAGCACCTCACCTTTCTAGCGCGCTCTCTCCTTTCTAATGCGCTCTCTCCTTTCTAATGCGCTCTCTCCTTTCTAATGCGCTTTCTCCTTTCTAGTGCGCTCACTTATTTAGCATTCTCATCTTTACCTTCACCATAGCCTCATCCATATTTGCAGTGAACAACCAAGAGAACATTACACATCCCTGGCATTCTTCTGCATTAATATCAGATCACTCATTACACCATTAACTTTTTCTCATGGACTGCTTCCTCAATAAAGGCTCTTCACATTTAAGAGCTTTCCACCAACTCCAAGCATGATACAGTACATACACCTGATAACCTTTCTCACTAAATGTTTAGCATGTAGATAGATACAGACAAAAATCTGTATCTGAATTTTGGGTAGTATGAACATGAAGACACTTTTTTTTTCAAATTACTGTATCGGGCATTAGCGTTCTCTCATTTAAGCAGCCTACTGTTTATGCAATTATAGAAATTAGTTGTTTTGCAAAATGAGAGAGGGCTTCTAATTAAGGGCAATGAGGGCTACATATATAAGTAAAATGTAAAATTAAGCAATTCAATGAACTTGGGCTTCAGGATAAATGCAGAAAGACAGGCAGAATAAAACCAGGTTTAAAATATAGAGTACAGTATTCACAATAAAGGCATTAATAATGGCTACATAAATTCTTAATACAATATCTTGAATAGTTAGTTTTCGTTGATTAAGCACCCCATGCTCATCCTGTGGGCATTAGTGGAAAGGGTTACAGAGGCACATTAACTAAGCAAGTTACAATCTTGATGAGTTAGTTACAAAATACAATGCACATCATCACACATGTCAGTTGCTTAATTTAGAAACTGTACTTGTGGTCGGTCTCGAGCCCATTGTTGATGTGACGATGTGAATTGAATTTTTGCATACTTGAACAATAAGGAAATTTGATCTTCGCACATGAATGAAAATTTTATTGTAGTTATATAGTCTTAGTAATTTACTGGATCCTTGACTTTTACCAGCAGTACCTGTAGTTGTAAATGAACCTCTTGCACTCCACTCACACTTTTGACCTAAATGTTTGTACTGTACAAAATTTATGCATGTTACATTTTATTTATTTATATATATATATAATATACTGTCCCTACACTTGCACCAGAGGTGGTACCCCTTCTAGATATACTGCATATAATTTATTTATTAGTATATTTTGGTAGCAGTCTTTCTTGCAGACTTAGGTTGTTGAATATGACCGATAGGGTAAGATTACTGATTCTAACATGAATCTTCTCAATGTTTGTTTTTATGGGTTCCTGCTGTATAAGCAGTGAAGGTTTTTGAGCTTGAATACATATTTTCCATTCTGAAAATTAGTATTGTCATAAGATTCACTCTCTCTCTAGAGGTCAGCCATATTGCACTTCAATGTTTAGCATGTCGAGGATGTGTGTATTGTATGAGACACATGCTTGCACTAAGATAAGCCTGTTGAAAGGCTGAGGTTTCCTTTATGAAGTACAGTATATATTACTGTGGAAAAATTATAATACTTTATTGAAGTTGGAAAAGTAGAGAAGATAAAATAAGGGGATTAAAAAAAAAACAGTTACTGTGGATGACAACACAAACATAGACAAATGTTGAATCAGTTTGAATACTGGCAAAGAAGCAACATTAATTAAAGAACATCTTATTTTCTTCCATTCTGTATTTGTCCCTATATTGATGGCAGAGACCAGTCACTTCACTTTACATTTTAATGTTAATATTTTTGCTTCTTCATACTCCAATTTAAAAAAAAATATTGACATTAGAGCCCTTTGCCTATTTGATTGTTAAGGTATAGTATGGTATATATGTGAATTTTTCTTTTTATTTACACAGGAATCTTCGGGACTTGGATGTCTTCTCTAGATCTGACCCTGTGTGTGTGTTGTATTACCAACCTTTTGGGTCAAAACAATGGGCAGAGCTCAGACGAACTGAATGCATTGAAAACTCGCTCGATCCAGACTTTGCTGCAAAGATCCCTATTACATACCATTTTGAGGAGCAGCAACACCTTAAGTTTATGCTGTTTGACATTGATTCCAATTCTCAGGATGTTGAAGACCATGATTTTCTTGGAGAATTTGAGTGCACTCTTGCTCAGTTAGTGAGCGCTCGCACACTTCATAAACCTCTGGTCAATAAAGCATATACAGGCGACAACGGTTCTATCTTGATAGTTACAGAAGAACTTAGTTCGTGTAAAGAGGAGCTTGATATACAATTTGTTGGCAAGGGTCTTGAAAATAGAAGCTGGTTTAGTTCCATTAATCCCTTCCTAGAGTTCTTGAAGTCAAATGAAGATGGAACCTTCACATTGGTCCACCGCACAGAGAGAGCTCGAAGTACACAAAACCCAGTCTGGAATTGTTTTACAGTACCTTTGCGAAGCTTCTGCAGTGGTGATTATGATCGTAATATACAAGTAAACTGCAAAGATTACAAATCAAATGGAACTCACAAACTTATTGGTGTCTTTCACACTACTGTACGAAAACTCAATGAAGGAGCAGGTCCAAGCAACACGTATTGGCTCATCAGCGACGAGAGAAAGGTAAACGGCTTAAATATAATTCATTATAAAATTACACATGTTCAGTAAGCTAATTATATGTAATAGGCTATTTAACAGACGAGTTAATTCTTAGAGAGATTAAGGTAATACTTTTGTATAAAAGAAAGAGTACTAAATAATGGAGTTGGAGAAAATGCTGTGCTGTATGAAACCAGAAAGATTCTTAATAGAAAAATCTGTTTTGAGAGAATTTTGACCTAAACCTATGAATGACCTTGATGTTAAATTGTTCAAAAAGGAGATACTCTTATTTACTTGATAGCTCTCCCACCTGCCAGGTTTCATTAATCTGGTACATATTGGTTTATACTTAAATGTTTAAACATGGTCTTTGGATTTAATAGTCAGCTGTGACAATTTGGGTTCCTAACATTGCTACATTTACAATAATACTTGTTTACTGACATCTGTCAAGCCAACTTATAACGTTCTACTTAACTGGTTCCATTTCCCATCAATATAATTGTGTTAAGTTTAAACAAATCTCCCTTAAGAGTCTGTTCTTAAAAGATTTTGTTCATGTAATTTAAGTGCTTTCATATACTGTAATAATAATAATGCTTCATACAAAATAGTAGTGAGCTTGATTAAAATTTTTACAGAAAATGTTTTTATAATTTTTATAAAGCCACTAATGTGTATTTGTAGTATTTTCTGGAATTTTTCTACATCAGATGTGAGAAATTTATATAAGTAGCAGCTAAGGTGAGGGTGTGCAAAAGAGAAGGCAGATGCAGAATTTCGAAAGATAATGGATATTCTAAATTGTGTTAATAAAGAAAAAGAGAATGGCAAAAAATGATTATCTTTTAAAAGGGGATTCAGGTGTAAAGGATGAAAGTAGAATTGTTATACTTAAGAGGTGTGTGCATCTCAAAGAACATGTATTGAGGAATTACTAATTTAAATACCGAGGCTAGTTAACAGTACTGTTCAGTGAAAAACAAAGTTGCACTTTAGAATGGGCTGTGTATTGTATGTAGATCATTTCTGTATAAATCATAGTTGTCATTGCCTCTCCAACCCACCCCATTTCCCACTTTCATATTGTGAGGAAGCATACGCTAGATCAAATTAGTTTTAAATATGTATACCTGTAATGTTTGGCAGCTTAAATGCTTCAGTGTCAATACCACACCTTTTGTGGAGGTTGTATAAAGGAATGAGGCATTAAAAGATGTGAAGAGAAGGTAGGTAAACTGATGGAGCAGCCAGTGGCATTGACACCATGTTTTACTAGATTCAAATGTCAAATCTAATGATTTCATCTTTCATTTGTGCCACATAAAGTATATATTAACTAATTTGACCAGACCATACACTAGAAGGTGAAGGGACGATGACGTTTCGGTCCATCCTGGACCATTCTCAAGACAATCGACTTGAGAATGGTCCAGGATGGACCGAAACGTCGTCGTCCCTTCACCTTCTAGTGTGAGGTCTGGTCAAATTACTTTAGCCACGTTATTGTGACTCATCGCCTGTATATATTAACTAATGTTTTGAATATAAATAACTAATAAATATAAGCAGGGACATGAGTAACTGGTAAAAGTTATCATTTAATTTTTTCTTGCAGAAAAAAGTGGGAAATAAATACAAGAACTCTGGAGAGGTGATGGTTAACAGGGCTCAGGTTCGTCAGGTCTTCTCGTTCATCGACTACATCAAGGGCGGCATGGAGATTAATGCTTTCATTGCTATTGATTTCACAGGTCTGTTGATAAAGACATTTAATGATCCTCTAGGTGTTGAGTGACAGACAACATGTAGACGAATACAAAATTTTTTTTGGTGATCTTGGAGAAAGAGATCTTGAGCAAATGAACTTAAGTGTCATGGGAAATGTCTTCTAGAAAAGTGGGGTTAGGAATGTGAAGGAAATGTGTTAAGTTGCACAAACTGGTAGAAGAATGAGAGGAACTACTTGGTGGGATGAGGTGGAGGTGAGAGCAGTGGATAAGATACAGAAGTTGATTTTTTAATACAAAGTGAAAAAGGGAGAGATAAGAAAATGTAAATATGATTGTAAAAGATATGTGAAAGAAAAAGAATAAATGATTTTCCATCTTTTGGGACAGGAAGTGTGTTAGGCATATTGAGGTTTCACTCAGCCAACAACTGACCTCCCCAAGATGCAACCCACAATATTCACCTAACTCCTGGGTACAGAAGATTCTCGAAGGTCAGGTCCTACATATGCATAATAAAATAACTTACTGGTGAGGGCGAGGAAATGCAGAATATATACCATAATGAAATATGGTAGGAAATGCAGAATAAATTTATTAAAGAATGAAGGTGCACTGGGGACAGAGAATGGCTTAGGAACATCAGAGGCCCATGGCTCTTCAATCCCTCCTCACCAAATATACAAAATATTGTTGGAACTAAAGTGGAAATTTTCAAGAGAAAATTGAACACGTTTCTACACAAAGGAACAAGTTCAATACATGAACCTGATATGTGTTGAATCAGGTTCACATTCATAACGTGAACAACACGTTCATGCCGTATCAGCTGGGTTGTAATAGCTATGATGACTTTTGAGGGCCACTGCTAACAACAGGCTTACCAATTGAGTAATCACCAGACTAGCCTGGCTTTCCCTTGTTTATTCAGTCCAGTATATACATAAATTAAGGTCATAAGAGAGGTCAAGATAAGAATGTTAGTTACAAATCTAGTACATATACAAGTCTAATATAATATGATCATGTTTATGAGTTATTGGAGCATGTTCTATCTTTTAACTGAATGCTAATGGTATTTGTTTTAGTAGGTAGTAAAGGGATCCAAGTACAACATATTAGTTAAAGAAAATATTTAGGTATGTGAGAGAAGGCAGTTTAAAAGGAATTTGGACAGAAGTAAAGTTGTGTTGTAGAGAGAAGGAAGTTGTGTGACTAAATGTTTATGGTGAATTACTGGAAGTGGACAATAAGATTAAATAATTGTGATGTACAATTACAAAAATAGGTATCTGTGCAATTAGAGTTGAGTGCAGAGTGAATCAGGAAGAAAAATGGCTGATATAATGAAAGCCCCAGTTTGAAAAATAGGAAAAACAAGATAAAAATGTATGTAGTCCAAGGCCTGCATGGAGGATAGTTGGTGCCTGGTCTTGTGTATAGTTGAGTGTGTGTGTGTGTGTTGTGGCACAGATGTGAGAATGAAAGTTTTAGAGCAGTATAAGTGAATAATCTGGAGAACATGTGTTGTTTTAGGAGAAAAGAGAGAGTGCGAGAAAAGAAAATGTCATGCAGAGATGTGGAGTTCCCAAGTCAGTGAACTGCAATATTGTTTTCAAAGGGGTTTTCAGCATGTTCAATAAATGGATGCTGGTAGGTGTAAAGTGTGTGTGTGTGTTCTAGTGAATTTAAGTGGAGGAGAAGAGGAAGGCTTGGGAAATTGGGTGGACAACAACACTTGATATAGTAAAAATGAAGTGGAAGTGATTCACTTTACAATGGTGCCGCTTTAGGGGACCCCTAACTCATCCATCTTTTTTTTTTCATTTTAATTAAACATTAATTAACTTCTTTTTAATCAGGTACAGTATTTTGGCACTTCTAACATATTCTTAAATTCTTGCTTTGTGCCTTTAGGCAAGATCTCTCTACTCCAGTCTGGAGAGCTCTGAAGACACATCCTCCCAGCTGAGAGCTGAGAAATTACTTGCGTGTACCTAATTACAGGATAAAAAAAAAAGCGAAGCTCCTGGTCTCGGATCACCTTTTAGTGTTTGTCATACCAAGTTTTGAAGTTTCCAGTGAAGCTAGCACATGCCACCCTCAATTAGATTATTTCATTCATCTAGTTATCACACTGTTTACAAAAGAGAATTACTTTGTTTTGTAAATTGTCCTCAATGTTGTATGTTCATGTGTTAACTACCGTAAATACAATGTTTCTGTGGGGAGCCCCGTAGGCTCCAAGGTGCCTCCGGGGCTCTTCCCGGAAAATGGCATTTCATTACATTCAATGCTAGTTTTTTACAACTGAAATTCCAATGTTCCAGCTTCAAATGGTAATCCTCAAACGCCACAGTCTCTTCACTTCAACAATCCATCGGCTCCAAATCAATATGCACGAGCAATCCAGGCAGTTGGAGAGATCATTGAAGATTATGACACGGATAAATACTTCCCTGTTCTTGGCTTTGGGGCCAGGATGCCTCCAAATTTTGACCAAGTGTCTCATGAGTTCTTTGTGAATGGAGATTCATCAAATCCTTATTGCTACAGAGTTCAAGGTTGGAATTTAAAGTTTGTTATTAAATTAAATTTTAAGAAATAGTTTGATCTGAATACTGTATTCGTAAAAATATTCTCATACATAAATTGAAAGTTTCTTGTAATACCACACCTGATAACATTTGTATTATGTATCAAAGGTAAGAATTTCTTAGTTTTGGGAAAAAAATACAGTATACATTTTCAGTGTTTATATAATATCTGGAGAATACTTTTGTATGATAGCTTAAAATGTTTAAGTTATGCATTATGGTGCAAAGGTGGTGTCGATTGTTGTTATGGCAGATTTTTAAACCCTTTAGTCCTTAGGCTGCTGATTGTCTATTGACAATACCTACGAGACTGCGGTTATCATCAAAAGACGAATTACACAATTATTGTCAAGGTTTTACGTGTACGATGCAAATATGGATATAATAGCTCTCTGTAGATGTAAATAAATAAATACTAGTGATAAAACAATGTGAAACATCCGAGGATAAAACAGGAAGGGTCGGCAAAGTCGAGCACCAGGTGTTGACAAGTGCCAGACACAGTCTTGCAGAGTGCCTCCCACCCAGTGAAACGATAAATATTCACCTCTGTTTGTGTTTTTCTTACATTTTTCCATACAAATTAATAATTCTATAATAAAAAAATATTTTTTATTATAGCACACAGAAACTGTATTGGAGGGGACCTACATTCCCTCCAATGCGTTATGTGTGGTTTCCTCCGAGGCTATGGGTCCCCCTTCTTCCAGCCAGAGGTGGTACTCCCTTCCCTTTTTTATTTTGTATATTTTTTTGTGAATAGTATGTGTGACAGCATAGTATGACCATTTTTCCATAGTCACTGTCTAAGAGTTAAACTTTGTTAGGAAAAGGGGGAAGCCAACTTTGAGTTGGCTTCAATACATAAACATAGTTGTATGAATTTGTTTTGCAAAAGCTTTGTTTGCATATTTAACACTTCAGGAAAGTTTTCCTTGGTTTAGGGATTTTCTAAATGGGTGTATCAGTGGCAAGAACAATTCTTCAGCCCCAATAGTGGATCACAATAACAAATCTGCCATAATAGCAATCGGCACCAGCTGCCTGGTTGGATACCAGTCACTATTGAATAAATTAATCTAGTTGTTGTTCAGGCCATGATGAGGTATTTAACCAGTATACCAAGTTGAAGACTATTAACCATAACCATGCTACTTCTACAGGAGTTCTTGAGGCTTACTATGGGTGTGTGAGTCGTGTTCAGCTGTATGGACCCACAAACTTTGCTCCCATCATCAATCACGTTGCCCGCTTTGCTAACTCTAACCAGGCTGGCGACAAGTACTTCATTCTTCTCATCCTTACTGATGGTATCATCACTGACATGCCGCAAACAAAAGAGGTGAGTGGCCAGTTTCTGCCATTTATTTGTTGTACTTTGGGGAGCCGGTTGGCTGAGCGGACAGCACGTGGGACTTGTGATCCTGTGGTCCTGGGTTCGATCCCAGGCGCCGGCGAGAAACATCGGGCAGAGTTTCTTTCACCCTATGCCCCTGTTACCTAGTAGTAAATTAGGTACCTGGGTGTTAGTCAGCTGTCACGGGGTGCTTCCTGGGGGTGGAGGCCTGGTCGAGGACCGGGCCGCGGGGACACTAAAAGCCCCGAAATCATCTCAAGATAACCTCAAGATCTCAAAATTCGCGTACATAAAGTACTAGTACTTATGCTATACTACAATCATCACTTAACCATACCAGTTGCACACCATTTGTTCCATTTGTTCATTACATCTGCAAGAATAAAATCGCCTACTCTTTCCAGAAGTACCATTAAAAATGGTGAGTTTCCATTTTCAAACAGAAAATATAATCTAAGTAATTCATTACCAGGCAACTCATGTGGCCTGGTAATTCATTACCAGGGCCACTCGTGTAATCCAGGCAACTTGTGCTGCTTGTGTTTCCAAGACGCGAACACCGCTGTACTATATATACAGTACATTCGACTGTTGTGTAACTCACGATCACGGCATGCTCACATGTCCAGTCTGGCAAAGACAACCCAGTAAAGTTTGTCATATTCCCAATATTGATTTACTTGTTGATTTTTTACATTAACAATTTAGAAAAAATTATCCCATTGATACATCATGTTAATGTGATTTCTTTGTGTAATTAAAATTATTGGCAAGTATAAAATTAATCTCAAGTACAAAAATGTTTGTACTCGCCATTAATCATTATAACTTGAAATGGTGACCGAGTCTGGAAAAGGAACTAATTATTTCTGAAAGATTTCTTTACTGCATTAGATGATGCTTCTCTCCATCACCAAAGCTTCTGTTCTGAAGGCTGCATGTCTGATATGAGATAAAGATCTATGCTCATACCATATTTAAGAGAGCTACATTAGTTAGACATGATCTGTCTATCTCTGAAATCTTGTTCCCTCCCAATGCCTTCTCCAAGAATGTGAGTACCATAAGGAAAATTGATTTAAAATAATGCAAATAGGTAATTTTATTTTGTTCTCAAATTATTTATTCTCATTTTTGTTTGCAGGCAATTGTTAATGCTTCATCTCTGCCCTTGTCTATCATCATTGTGGGAATAGGTGCAGCAGAATTTGACAGTATGGAGGAGCTGGACGGCGATGTTGTGCGACTCTCCAGTAATGGTCGGTATGCTGCTCGAGACATTGTGCAGTTTGTGCCTTTTAGGGACTTCTTGAAGGGGGGTGGGGATCCTCACATGGCTAGGCTTAAGCTGGCTAGGGAAGTTCTTGCTGAAGTACCAGGTCAAGTTCTGTCTTATATGAAAACTAATAATATTATTCCACAACCACCCAAGGCCACAAATGTGTCACTTCCTGAGGTTCTTGGGTGATCATTTTGCCTTTTGCCTTGAAACATGACGGGTACTCTTTATGGCCGACAAGCCATCGTAGTACTTTACTACTGGTGCTCAACAGATATTCATTTCAAATTTTAGTTGCATGATACTTGTACATTTTTATAATTTTCTCTCTTTTTGAACTACTGTACCTGTTTTTTTTCGTAGACATTTATTGTATTCTATGAATGTTTATGGAACTAATATAGTAAATGCATGTGATGCACTTGATGTTCAAATTGTACATAATGTATATTGATTGCATTTGTTATATAAACTCTCATGCCAGGATTCTTCATGACCATGAACAGTTTTGAGAATTATATTGCATGTTTTATTGAGGTTGTGAATGTGTGCATGCGTGTTCTTTCTGTAAAGTAATTATTTAAATACTATCTTCACCTTTTAACCATTCATTTGTTAATCTTCCTAATGGATATAAATAATGATATTGATCTATGACACCACCTCAAGGTGGGTACATGTGATATTTTGAATGTTATAGTTTTGTCACGCACAGCACGGAAAGATTGCTAAAGTTTTACTGTTTTTTTTTATTAATATTATTGGTTCGCTAGGCATGGATTGGTGATGTGTTTTTCCTATGTCAGTGTTGTTTGTGTTGATTTTAATTTCATTTTAAAGGGAAAAGGTATTTGTGTAGCTGTCTATTGTCATTACTTTCTTAGAGTAAAAATATCAGTACAGTATTGATATTAATTTAATATTTTTCTTTGTGAAAGTTTTTAACTATATAAATACCAGTAGTTTACTTATTTGTGCCATGTTGACTTTTGCTCAATTTTAAAATTCTTGTAAAATCTGAGTAATCTAGCAGTTTGTATATTCAGGCACACAGTTAAGTGTTCAGACCTTATAAAATATTTTATACAAAAGTTTTGTGCTGATTTTTGACATTACACATTTTATATTGTATAACATCAGTACTTACTGTTTAGCACTTGCACAATTATTGTTGAGAGGACTACATTTGTTCCTCCACTGCACAAGTTAGCCAGTCTTGCAGACTTGAAGGATGGTTGAATTGTTTTAATTCATAAATTGAACGGGCGTAATAGACAGTGCTTTTGATAGGGACGTTTGTATACGTTTGTTTATATATATATATATACAAGTTGCAAACGTTCTCTTGCTGTATCTGGAATGCCTTGTTTCTTGTGTGGCCTTTCCTTCCTGAAGTGACTTCCTGAAGGTGGAAGTCTCGTGTGAAATCTCCCCAAGAGATCCCAACAGTCTTCACATGTTATGAACACTGAAAGAACTCTTGATGATCTGTGATTGGATCAAATTACTGTACACATATAAAAAACAATAAAGCTCTGGTTGCCCATTTCTTAGAATTACTGAACAAATACAGAACTATAATCTATTAGAATTAACAAGAAAGAAAGCGGAAAATACACCTAAATTTTGCAAGTTGGAAACGGATAACAGTCGCATCTTTACCTCGCAGACCCGCCTTTTAATAAGCATTATTCCAGTGCAAGTCAACTGTGGGGGGGGCCCCAGATATATATCGAACAAAATGTTGCGATACCCATTGAAAGACAGCATTGAAATGTCATCTTTGTATACTCTAAGAGTATGAACACAAAAGTATTTTCCCAGAGACGTGATGATGACACCTCCAGCACTATAAACAAAAATATCATCATCCTACTATAGATGCATAACCCTTACATACTGCATATGTAGATCACTGGAATGTACAATAAACATTTACCTCAATTGGTTTCTAGAAACCTAAACCTATTATTAGCACATCCCACTGGTGCAGATGCATTAATATCATTAAATATACAGGAAGCTAAAGACACAACCTGGAGACATCACATTCTGAGGAAATTATGCTCCATACATTTACATGGAAACCTACCAAAATTCTTGAATATTTTTATAAATTTTCAGAACATTCCATAATGCCAAGAGAATTAAATGGACTCCTATGTAGGTAGTTGCTCCATAAGCTGCTACAATAATATGTTGAGTGTTACAGGAAATGATAAACATTACCTTGAACAGAAAAAGTACACATCAAGAACCAGTATTACACTAGGGTGGCTTGCATGAAATCTAATGGACTATTCTGCTTGGCCTCCATTTTATACCTAGACTACCTGGAAACCTCATATCTCGCACCTCAAACATTACAAAAAATAAAAATTAAACCGATTTAAACATATAGCACATACTCATGGAAAGTGGATGAAACTGTGTAACTAAAATTACACATTCATTAGTACTAATACGGTACCATTTGAAGTTCCTGAAAGAAGTCAAATGTTCTCGGGGTGCTACCTTGATAAGATACATTAGACAGTATGGGCCTTTGGCTAAGCATCAGTGCTTTCAAATTTGTGCCAAACAATTTACCATGTAGAAGCAAGTAACCCCACATAACGAGAAGATAAAAGTGTGGTCAAGATATTACACGAGTTACTGCTGTACCCTAGCCATAGTATCCCAAGAAAAATGTGATGTTATCAACGAGAGCATGAAGATTTTTACAACAGATTTAAGAAATTATCAGAACATCACTTCGACTAGAATCTTAAAACAATGAAATACTTGCAATATGTCACCATGAAAAAACCTTAAAATTGAACATTTGCACAGTCTTTGTACACACACGAAAACAAAATTTTGAAGTACATTTGATACATAGTCGTGGAACCTGTACAACAAATGTGTCTATGCAGGTTCACATAGATGACTTTAAATCCAATCATAGATATATTATTAAATAGAGCAATGGCAAGACCCATGGCAAGTAACAATAGGCAGGAAACTCGGTTGAGGGATGTCAGTCATCAGCCCATGACCTACTTCTCTTAAGAGAAATAGTCGTGCTGAATGATCACCTTGTCCAGTGTTAGGCTTCAGGCCTCAATGCTTCGATTTGCACCAGCCACCTTCAGAGGAATAGATGGAGGGATGTTTTGGCCAGATTAAGATTGGAACGTGCATGAATACCACCCAGTGAGGAGAAAATAAAGTTTTCAGTACAAAATTTGCCTGAAAAGTTGTGTAACGCACACAAAACACTCAAGTAAATATAAAGTATAAGAATGAACAGGCTTCTCCAACAATATAAACGTGAATAGGCATCATGTTGTCTTGGTATTTTGGACATTTATTCCTACACATGGTTATGCCATCACTTAAGCATTTGTCACTGGCTAGAGTGAAAGAGAATGTGTAATGTGGCTTGCCATAACCTTAACATGTGTTAACATAATTGTAAACAAGGACGGTTGTCATTGACGCACATTAGTGATAATGTAGAATGAAAGGATGATAAGATGGATAAAATGCAAAGGAAAAAGAAAATTGATTAGAAAACAGCTGTGTTGTAAACAGAAACACAACCCCTATGTTGTGCTTGGGGTTGTATAGAGTCCTAGTGCATGGAATTTGAACCAAAACTCGATCGTTCAAACCTACTAAACTCCCACATTAGCAATGGAAAATGTGAAGCCCATCCTGCACCAATATCAAGTTGAGACTGACAACTGAGCAACAACGAGAGTGGTTAGGTAACAGTCTAAATGAAGAAAGTGAGGAGTCAAGAGGAAGATGTTAATAATAAAGAGCAAGGAAGGACAAGATGCTGGTCATGGAAAGAGGAGAACTTGTTTAGGGGAAGAGATGTGTGGCTTGACTCAGTAGTGCGGCTATATTGAGCAGATGGAATGTGGAACACACTTCTCATCAAGTACAAAAAAATGCCACATTGGCCTTTGCAATGTGAAAATTGCACAAGAGCGAAAGAATACTCAAGCGAAAAATTATGACAATTTACTTTAATATCAAAATGAACAAATAACATGTGAAAAATACCCAAAACCCCTGATTGGACATACTTGGCTAGCACACAAGAGAAATAACACATGTATAAACTTACTTTAACACAAAAATAAGGGTAAAACTGAAAGTATTTATAAACCACTACAACCTGTATACGAAAAAGAGGGAGGCAAGCGTTGTGCAGAGGCAGTAATGTTGATTCCCTGCACAACCTGAGATAATCTTCTGAGATGACTGAGGTCATGGGTATTTATACCCCTGTTGATGAAGTCGCATCTTTTGTTACCGAGGCTTGGAACGAAGAGCCGGCGGAGTAACAGGAGGTTACCTAGATGTAGTGTTGGTATGAGTCTTGCAGCCGCTTACCTGCCTGGGGCTCTCGGGCTGTGTGGAAGGTGTATTGGTGGTGGTGTCCAGACACTCGTCTGAGTTGAACTCCATACCAGTCGTAATACGCTGTATGCAGAGTGATGAATAACAACGGTAAGAAGGAAGAGGCAGTTTCCTCTGCTAAGCTAGGAAATTATGTGACAGATACAATAAAGAAGAGATGAAGAGAGACAACATGGGATGAAGGCGATAGAGCGGGTCTGCATTTTTATTGCATCGCCCCTCTGTTTGCCTATGTCACTTGATTCACAGCCTCAACCTGAGAATGGTTCGGAACAGACCAAAACATTGTTTTTATTTTCAATGTATAGGGTTAGTGTAAAATGTTCCACTTGCATTACTGCGACTTTCACTCTTCAGTATTACTGGGATGGAAATGGTGGTTTCCTCTGGAGAATATGCAGCATAGTAACAGGCGACACTAGTTTCAGTGAAGCCCAAGAAATGAATCATCGGTGATAAGAAAAAGTACACCATTTTGTTCCTTTCAACCACGTGTGTGTGTGTGTGTGTGTGTGTGTGTGTGTGTGTGTGTGTGTGTGTGTGTGTGTGTGTGTGTGTGTGTGTGTGTGTGTGTGTGTGTGTGTGTGTGTGTGTGTGTGTATCTTACTTGACTTTTAGTGGAATTGTTTTCTTTTAAAAACATTTATATTTAATTTTTGCATTGAAAAAATCTGTTTAGTATTAGAATTTTTAGTGCATAGTGTTGTCATTCAGTTACTTCAGGAACACACAATGCTGTCATGTGATCCTTTCATTTTGAAAGATTTATTTTGTAAACATCGCTTCTTGCTTAAATTACACTTATCCTTTGGACTGGATATTTTAAGGACATGATCTATGTTGTAGTTAGATTTTTAGTTTAAAATACATAGTATTTCATATATTTTTATATAGACATAAAATAAAATTCCATACTGTACATAAAGATAACATTATTCTAATATACTTATTCAAATGTTCTTATTATATTTCATGACTGTCAATTTTAATATATTGACAATGAAATATTTTATGACTATTAACCCTTTCAGTACTACCCTTTTAATTTGCATCTTAGAGAAATAATTACTGTAGTTTCTCATCGCCGGCATCGTATATCCAGTTAGGTACACATTTTCTGTAACAACTTACGTAAGTGGTTACATGCACAATCTCCTGTATTAGCAGCAACATGCGTGGATCATGTTTTATAAAAAAAATTTAATAATCAGTCTGTGGGGATTGTTCCTGGCTGTTGGTAATGTGGCACGGAAAAGTTTAGGATAGAATGTGCCCGGGGATTTAGATCGTTAATCGTAATTGTAGAGTTTTGTAAGTGATTGTATCAGAGGTTCAGCTTTGTTCACTTAATGAAGTCTTAACGAAGAATAACTTAATATAAGAATAACTATTTACTTAATGAAGAATAACTATTAAGTGCAACTACATCAAATAGATATTTATACACATCAGTCATTACATGTAAAAAAAAAAAATAGATCAAAGGAGCAATAAAGTTATTTACCAATAACTGAAATTGCTAGACGACAACCAGATGGGTTGATACAGTGGCATTATGCACATAACCAATCATGCCTTTGTTCAGCTTCCAGTTGAAACTCAGTTGACCTTTAGTTGTGTGACCTCGTTTATTTTACGTAATCTTTGAACAACCTTTTAGAAGTATTCTTCTGGCCATATTTTATTTAGCTGCTGCTTCACCCATTCCTGCATTATATTTTTAAAGTAATTTGTACTACCCTGTATGTGCTATTCGATAAGAGAGTCGACTAGCTGGAGGAATTTGAGCATATTAGCCTGGCTCCTTAGTAGAAGCATGATACTCGTCAACAGCCATCATAACGATCAATTAGTCCAAACAATAATGCTTAGACACCAGTCGAAGTTCGTATGTGGAGCAACATCTCGATCCATGCCAAGTAACTATTTATTTTTGCCATATTTTTGGGCCTAAACCAAATATTTTTCAATGGCAGGAGGGCATGACTTTGAGTTGGCTATAAGTCCTGAGATTGTCAAATGGTAAGACAGTGCCTGTTGTGCATTCTTCTAAGAAATATGCAGTAGCCAAATCTACAATGTTTGAGTAATTGACTAATTTCATATGCATTATTGGTAGTTATATCAGTGAATATATTCTTACATACTGTACTTGAAGTGAATTAAGTTCATAAAGCTCCAAATTTCTTTACATCAGACTATTACAGCTCCTTTAACCAATTTGCATTAGATGTGTGTGCTGATTGATGTCCACGCTCACTTCATTGCTTTCAGTATACAGTATTTCTTCATTAGATATCCTTTCGTTATTTGTGTTATCGGTGTCCATTATCAATTATTGCATTTGCAGTTGTGTACGTCATGCTATGATACACAGTGTGTGTGATTTTCATTAGGGGATTTGAAAATTGAATGTTAATGCTTTGGTACCCTTTAGACAGTATATGCTGTCTTTCACTATAAAGCACTTGTAGTTGATATGCTTTTAAAATCTTAAGTTTATATATTTGATTTTAGTAGAGTAGTTAGAAGAACCATCTGTCCTGTCATCTTGAATATTTATTTGTACTGTTATAGGATGTTAATACCTAACTGTTCTATTCTTGATAAGTGACATGGGTAGTTTATTGTCAAGAATGAGATTTATAACCTTTCACTAGATCACTGGACTTGACTTGTGACTTTCGTTTTCCAGATTAGCCCAGTCTGTGTGGATCCCACATTTTCCTTTTATTAGCTTATAATGCAATGCCATACATCCTTCTATTCTGCTTGTTAATAACATCTATATATCATATTATTTGATCAAATATTTATATTTTGATTAGTATTATAATTTAATTATTTTTAGTGTTTTGTATGGATTCATATATTCTAAGCTTGCTATGTACTTTGTGATCGTTGTTTCTTCGAACTGATTATATCCTGACCAAATATGCCATTCTTGAGCCATAGTTAGGAGCCTAACTTATGGCATTATGGAAAAAAAATAATTACATGTAATTTAAAGGCAGATATTAAAAAAAAAATTGTACAGAGCCATGACACTAATTATATAACTGTGTGTAGTTATCTAAGTGTAGTTACAGGATGAGAGCTATGCTTGTGGTGTCCAGTCTTCCCAGCACTCTTTGTCATATAACGCTTTGAAACTACTGACGGTTTTGGCCTCCACCACCTGCTCACCTAACTTGTTCCGACCGTCATACCACTCTGTTTGCAAAAGTGAATTTTCTTATATTTCTTTGGCAGCTTTGTTCAGTTTAGTCTAAATCTAGTGTGTGTGTGTGTGTGTGTGTGTGTGTGTGTGTGTGTGTGTGTGTGTGTGTGTGTGTGTGTGTGTAATTAAGTGTAGTTACAGGATGAGAGCTATGCTCATTATGTTGTGCCTTCCCAATACTCTTTCTCACATGATGCTTTGAAACTACTGCGGGTTTTGCCCTTCATCACCCTCTCACTTGTTCCAACTGTCTACCACTCTGTTTGAAAAGTGAACTTTCTAAATTTAATATATATAATCAAATGGATCAAGTACAGTTTATTACTAATCTGTGATACCACGCAGAGTTCCATATTACCCAAATTTATTAAGATGCATGCAAAGTAATAATTTTTGTATACTTTTTTTACCACAATGTAAATTTGCATTTCATGCATTTGCAATATACTGTACAGGTACCTGTATAATAGACATACAGTATTTAATATTTTCAGTGTAGCACTCTTGATCACCCTTAAATTTGAATACTGCATTGTACCAGTACCTTACAGTATGTAAATGAAGCTGTGTATACGTCATAACTCTTTCTTATACAGTATACATCTTGTTTACTAAAATGAGCTAATTTTATATTAAAGATCAAATTTAAATAAAGAAAATGCTTCAAATTGGGAGTGTTTTCTTGTATCACGTGAGAGGGCAGAAAACTATGCCTAGCTCACAGTCAGGACAGGTTGATTTTTTTAGCAGGGAAATACAAGTACAATACTCCTAACAGTGGTTGTAATCCAGTGGCACCTTGATTAACGAGCGGCTCTATCTACGAGCATTTTGAATAACAAACAAGCCACTCGCAGGACATTTGTCTCTACTAACGAGCTTTTCCTCGATTAACGAGCATTTTCGCTGGTTCTCAGGACACCTTTAATGACAGTTTTGTTGTTTTGCAAGACGAGTTTTCCACATGACGAGCTCGGTACCGGAACGGATTAAACTCATTAATCGAGGTGCCACTGTATTCAATATTACTTTGCTTAAATAACAAAGTCTATACAATGTTTTAATCTATTTGTTACCCAACTGCTAAGCTGCATAATTCAGGTTTTATCTGAATCATGAGATGGTCAAACGTTACCGCAATTTTTGCCAGTGTTCAGAGGCCTGGTCAGAGACCAGGTCATGGGGCCACTGATCTCCGAAATCGTCAACAGGTAGGTAGGTGTTACCCGAAGAATTGAGTTACCGAGATTTAAATTCGAGGGAGGTCATTGTATTTAGTTTTTATATTATGTGCAGAGTCAGCTCATGTGGGTAGCAATAAGTGGCCATTTATTTGTCTTGTTCTTGGCTGTTTACAATCTCCATCACCTCCATGATTTATGGTTCATTGTTTATCTGCCATTTACAGTCTATGTAAATAGCAGACAAATTTACACTTGGTCCTCCATATTGTAGGTTTGTTCAAAGTGATATTAGTTACTGTTCATCATGGATGTATTTTACCTCATACCACTGCTTCTTTATCATTCTAGGCAAGTGCTACCCCACTACCTTTCCTGTCAAGTCGAGCTCTATATATTACTCTTATGCGTGCCTTCATGCTTGGTGTCTAACTAATAATATTCAGAACCTCGCAAAACCAAAAACATTTCAAAAGATTAAATTTATTACTATTTAGGTTGTGGCTTCTCTGAATATTACTTGTCAACGAAAGTAATAACTTCGAATACTGAACAGAGTACTGTAGTACTATTTTTGGCTCATCGTGCTTGCCAATTTAATTTCCTTAACATTGTTTTGACTAGATGTACATGTAAACACAAATCCATCTAGAATGGCATATGTGGTCAGAATAAAACTTAACTAGACTTTTGTCTGCCTCTTTGAGTGTCGAATTTTTAAGATTTTTTTTGCATTAGTTCATACCTGTTTACTTAGTAGGTCGTAACTTTGTGAAAATAATGAAATTTTGTTGCAGCAATGAATGGCTAACCTGTCTCAGTGCTTGGCCTTGGGCCTAAATGCTATGATTTCATCCCATTTTGTTTCTTTTGTAACTGGATAATATTTTGTATAATGACTAATACATCATGTACTTTCATGAATTATGAAAATATGGTGGTACCAGCAATAAGCACTAAGTATTCACCCGATACACTGGGCCTCTGAAACCCATCTGTAATCTCCCAAAAGTCAGTATCACAGTTTGACTGACTCTTAAATTTGAGGGAGCAGGGGATGAGAGATCAACCTTAAAACTAGGAAACACGACCAGAAAGCATAGGATACAGTAAAACAAGAGATGACTTGAAATTAGTCACGGCCAGGTAACCGAGGCAAAAAATTGGTTCTGCGTAGTAAATACTCTTATGATTTGCCCAACTCCCATCATATAGAAGCTCATGCCACTTGTGGACTCGGCTAGTATGCCCCCTCGCTCTTCTACCTCATGTAGAAGAAGTATGTACAGCATTGTATCCTCTGCTGGGCTTATCATTGGCTTTTGGAGAGCTAAGTGGTGGCATTTCTCCTTTTAACATTATTTTTATCTGGGGCCATTGCCTTGTTTGCCTGTGTTTATGCCAACCACATTGCATGTGCCTTAAACAGAAGCAGGGATACCCGTTATGAGGAGTCACCGATTCCCTAAAAAAAAAAAAAAAAAAAACTAATTATGCTGTCCTTGTTCCTACATGTTATGATCCTAGCACATAGGCAAGGATGTACATGGGCTACATTCATGAATTTTGGCTGCTTGTGGCCTTCCTTGCCAAGAGTTAGAGGATCGGGGTTGTGTATTTACTTCGTTGAGATGCTTCCTCTGTAACTGGTTTCCCTGCCTGGCTGTGTGAGTTCGGGTGACAGGAGTTCTTCGTCTTTGTGCACTTTATTTTTTGGTATACTGTACATGCTTTCAGCTGGGTTGTTTTGGCTTCTCCATTCAATTTCATACCCGATTCTATGGTTTGTAGTTTCTCAGAATTTGCTTTGGATGTTTTTAAACCCATGTTGGCTAATCTTCATTCCACCATCATTCAGGGTGTTGGGTTCCTGGGTCTTTTCACCTGCATGGTCTGTATGGTAACGTGCTCTTGTTCACTGAGCCATTCTCTCCTCAGAGGTGAGGGTTTTGTGGGTTTTGGTAATTGTGAGTGTCTGTATTCAGCCACTTTGCTAGTTTCTGACAACAGCACTTCAATTCATGTTTCTGGGACTCCTGGATGAGTAAGAGTTCTGGGCACTGACCAATGGCATGGGTGTGTTCACCTGTATGTCCTGCAGGGGGAAGGCTGAGCCATGGCAGTTTCCAGTCCAGGCCGAGCACCAAGAATGACCATACACCAGTACTTGGTCATTCTTGGTGCTCGCCCTGGACTGGCAGCTTCCATGGTTCATCCTTCCACGTCTCTTGGAAGGTCCGTACCAAGAAGTCTACCCCTTGAGTAGAGGGGTGCAGTATTAGTGCCTACAGGACAAACTGCCCCTGGCTTGCTGGGTGGTTGAGTATATCTAGGCTCATTTTCCTGAATTGTTGAGTACCTATTGGCAGGTAGCCTGCCCTGCCTTTCCGAGTTAAGGGTTTAGTGAGGGATGAAGGCTTCTTCACCTACTGATGTCCTCCTGCTTGTGTTTGCTCAGTTTTCATTGGCAATTGATGCACCCATGTTTCATTGGCTTCACTCTCTACTTACAGCAAGTCAAGTTTGTACTTTTGTTTTTCTGATGCATCTTTGGGAAAGGGGGCGGGTTTCTGTCTATAGGATGCTATGTCAGGTTTGTGGGTTTTCACTAGTTTTCGTGGTTGATTTCTGATCCCCCTTCTCTTGCTTCATAGAATCAGTCAGATTCTGCTCCTGTCATTTGGTAGACAATGCTTAGGTCTCAGAGACATAATGTTGGGTTAAGCCTTGGTGTACCAAAGATAAACTGAGGCAGCAGCTGAGAGCCAACCAATAGAGAAAATTTCAATAATCAACACTTAATTTTTTTCATGTTAATGGAAATTACTGAAGTACCTTAGTAGTACTGTTTAATTGGATAAGACATTATGTAAAAATAATGTTCTGTATGTGAAGCAAAATGAAGATACAGGTATTAACAGTTCGATCCTGTTAGAATGAAGTTTGTACATTTAGCTAGTGGATAAAGTAATATCACTGTTTTTTTAAATCACAAACTATTGTGATGTATAGAATAAAAATACCACATGTAACTTGGGAACAGTTTGAATCAGTGTTTTGTCGGGGTCATCAAAATATCAGAAGTATTAAAAACACTAAATAATGCTCCTTACATACCATTATTTTGGATTCCCAGAACACCTTGGTCAGGTACAATATTTACATGCTTGTTCTCTGGTTATCTACTTGCCCTTAAACAGTCGTGTGTTTTCATAAACACGTGTTTCCTCTTGGCAAAATGGCTAGACAGTTGACAATTTTAACAAATCTTTATTTTTATCAATTGTTACTGGTAGATATACAAACCGATTCCCAGCACATGCACTTCATTAGGTTCTTTTTTAAGTATCAAAATCGTTTCCCGAAATTAAACAGGCTCCCTGGGTTGTTGCCTTCATTTGATAATTACTGTACTGTGCAAACTTTCCCAAAATTAACACTGGGCAGTCTGCTTAATCACCACACTGCGCACCTGGTTTCGGCAAAAACTTCATAGTGCAATTGTTAAGGACATATTTTTGTTGCTTTTATAAATGGTCAGGTAAAGTTAATGTCACAATGTTTCCAACTTGCCATTTTCTTTTCAAAACACAAAGAGTGATGAAAACATTAAAAAAAAAATTACAATATAGCCTAATTAAAACAAAAATAGCACAACTCTCGGAGCACCTCAAGGTACTCAGTATTGTGTTGGTACTCGGTACTGTGCACAGCACAGTGGGTAAGTAAGTCAGTGACCCCCGGCAAAACATGGAGTAAAGGGTTCCTGAGATACACCAGGTGTTTTTATACCAGAATTTTAAGTTACTGAAAATGTTAATGTCCTAATATGGACCAGTTTATAAACCTTTTTTATTTTCATGTCATTTTATGACTTCATGCTAGAATACAAGTGGTAGCAAATTATCCAGTAATTTTATACTGTACAAGATTATAGAGTTCTTTTGCTACTGACAGTGATACACATGCATATTTTGAGCAGCTTAGGGTGGGATATTGCTAATGATGGAATATATGCATGCATAACATAATTAAGAGCAGCTATGGGGTTACATATATTACTAATGTGGTATATTGGCCTATTATGTATGTTTGTACAGTATTAGATGACTTCCTGCCCAAGAAACCTGACATTCTAAGCTGTACTGTCTGAGATTTTAAAGTGCACGGAAGTATCCTTAATCACTGCCATTACCTTCATAATAATGTAAAACACATGTATATAACTTGCTATGATACTACTCTTGCAACATTTGTTTCACTCAGTAACTACTTTGAACGTAGTATTCTTCTTTGTGCATTGTATTCATTCTCTTAAAACCCATTTACTTTTTCCATTTGTAAACACTAATGAACAAATCCACAAGGGCCGTGATAAGGGTTCGAACCTACGTCCGGGAGGATCCCAGACGCGCCTTAATTGTCCTTGTGGATTTGTTCATTTGATGCATCACACTATTGTGATTTCTGTGTACAAACTCTAAGTTCGACAACATTTTGCTGATAAATTTAAGTTGTAGGCAAGCCTGTGAACTTGTTTGGTGAGAAATTTTATGGAACATTCATTTCCAACTGTACTTAATACTGCACTGTGACAATTCAGCTCTGCTACACTGTAGATAAGATTTGTATGTACCTTAATGAATGTATTATTAAGTAATATATTTATGGAATAAAAATGCCATATATATTGTATTTTTATTCCATGGGTATGGATAGTGATATTGTGTATGCAGTAGAATCTCATTCAAATAGAGAATGTGATTTGGGACCATCCTGGTGCATCTCATTTTCACTGTTTTTTCAACTTTGTATTTGTTTAAATGTCAGAAAATGATTTTGTGGACATATTCATGCCAATTAAAATGGTAAAGAATATTTAAAATAATACAAACTCACACAGAAATGGCAATTCTCATGATATAGTGAGTTAGAAGCCTTCCACTGCACCAGATACTCCGGTCAATCCTGATTCCGTTCCAGCAGCACTGTGTGCCTGTGTGTGTATATATGTGAGTGTATATTGCCATTATTTCTTTGATGTGTTCAAATTTGTGAATTTATTCTCTCTAGTCACAAATGATGTGGCATAAGGAAACACATTTTGATGTTTAGTATTAGAAGCATTATCCAAAGCACATGATAGCTCCCCCCAACCTAGTGCTTATGAAACTGAAGAGTTGTGTGTGAAGGTGCTAGTGTTGAGGAGCTGTAGTGGCTCAGCACTAGTGATTTTTGGTTGAGGTTTTACCTGTGCCATAATGCTCAAATGCAACTTAGAAAATTATCACATAATTCTTCAGTAATTTTAATATTTTGTTGACTGCATCTGTAGTAGTTTTTTGGGAATAGTAAGCTACAAGTTTATGAAATGTTAATATATTTAAAAATGGAAAAGTGGATCATTTGAAGTTAAAAAACTATATTAGACCAGGATACCCTTTTTTTTATCTATTAAATTTATTAAATTCTTTGTTAACACATGCATGAGATATCTATATGTAAACCCACCTAAAACAAGACATTTGCAGTAAAACAAACTACATGTGATTAGAGAGACTAGAAACATTGGAAGCAGTAGTCTGCCCAATGCCATCAAACCATGTGCTAGTATCCAAGTGCACCAACAGATGGCAGTTCAGGTCACTCAAAGAGTTCCACTTGCCTCACTTGTACCATACTCGCTTAACTCACTGTCACTTAATGGAGCGCCGCCCTGCTCCTTATTGTCCAAATTGCGTTGTCCCTTTGTGCATATCCTTGTTGAATGTCCTGATTTCTAGGATGTGCATGTGTCTTGCTTTCCGACCGTCCCTCGCGGTCACTTGTCCCTCGACAGAATTCTTGGTGAACCAGATACTTTTGATATCGTTCGCCTTATGCGTTTCTGTTCTCGTATTGGCATTCTTGGTGATATTTAGCGCCCTCTGATTTTTCGCACTTTGATGGTGCTACATAGCCTTCCCGGTTTGGTGCCTTATTTTGATAATTACCTTACCTTGCCTCACTTGTATACCTGGTACCAAACACTCAACTACTTCCCTATGAGGACTGACTATCTCTGGTTTTTGAGATTTGTGGGGTTTGCAGTCCTTGTGACTTTATTGTTCCCACGGGGGATCCCATGCTTAGTAGTTTATCATGCTTCACAATTGTGTTTATGCTCCCCACCTTGTATTTATCATTTCCTCACCAGACTTATCTTCTCTGAGGGGGTTCATCCTTTCTGGGCTTCTGTTGAGTTGCCTCTGTCCCAACAGTACTTGGGACTTAGTCATTAAGACTGGGCTCTTTCATAGTCAGTCCAGCTTTTTCGTTGACTGGCAGGACATCAAAGTTGGTACTTTCTCAGGAACTAGCTTGTCTGAGACTGATCTGGGGGAAGGGAAGGGAATTATCAGGAGGAAGTGCCATGCTATTACATGTACTACTATCTACTTGGAAGGATTCAGGATAAGGATGTGGGATGGGACGGGGGGAAAAGGAGTGGTACCTAACCACTTGGACGGTCGGGGATTGAACACCGACCTGCATGAAGTGAGACAGTCGCTCTACCATCCAGTCCAAGTGGTTGAAATACAATTTCTCCTGTGGGCATCCCTGTTGTAACAATACTTTCCAGCTGGTGCTGTTAATGTCTTGAATTTCCCAACAGTACCTCAAGCACTCTTTGGGTAACCTGAACTTTGCCTGTGTGGAGTCCAGTACCTGTTGGGTCACATCTGGCTGAAAGTATTTGCAGCACTTTTCTGATATTTTCTGATAACTTTTTGCCACTGTGACCATGCCCCATTATTACAGAGGTAGCTTTTGCATCATTATTTCCATCCTGATGTTTTTGGGTGTTTGGTTGTGTGGTGCCCTCCTTTGTTAGGCTGTTGATGCTTGTGTTGGACCTCGGCTGGGGCTTTGTCTCTAGCTCTCGCCATGCTGGTCAGGGGCAGTGGTCGTATAGCTTGTGGTGTTTGTGGCTGTTTGCATGGCAGTCTCTGTCTGGACTCGCCCTCCATCATATTTGGATTGTTCCCTCATGGTTCTATGCCTTAACAAGAGGGAGCTACATTCACTCACTCCCCCTCTGGGGCTAGACTCTGAGGATATCCACTCAGAATATGTTCCCTGAGTCAATAAATTGGCTCAGGGCCTTTGACAGTTCAACAGGATTTTGGTCTGTTGTTACTTACAGATGTCCTTTAGCCTCACTGTACTTGTGCTGTGCTTGGACATATGGTGTACATTTAACATTCTTCTGTCTCAGGGCTTCTAATCGGGTCATTGTTCTCCCACATATTCCATTCTGTCATTACCGTTTTACTTGCCTTTCCAGAAAAGCAGGTCTGCTCTAGTAAAACTGATGTGAATTAGCTCATGGAACTACTTTTCTCCCAGAAATCAAGCACTGAATGTAATGAAATGCCCTTTTCTTTGGGGGGGGGGGGGTTCCAGTGGCTCCCTTGTTCTCTTCCTCATGGGAATGAGTTTTTTGCCTGTAGGGTGTCCAAGTTAGTGGGAGGGCTGGGTGAATTAGGATGCCATTTGGTGATGGTCAGATGCATTATGCATAATGCAGGGTTGAGAATTTACTACACAGTAATTATGATTTACATTGTTTACCTAGGGATAGTGAATTTCCTTTAAATAATTATTTGTTGTGTTTTATCCCTTGTAGTGAAGTTTCCCTAGTTTTCTTGTTGATTTCAGCTCCCTGTCACCTGGGAGTGAGCCAGATTTTAGTCCTAGCTTCTGGTAGGTGACAAATTAGTCTCAGGAATTGTGTAAGGAGCCAAAGTTTGGTAGTACCAGTGTGTAAGCTCAGGAAATGGCTGGAAATCATCAGAAAAATGTAGTTTCATTACATCGAATGCTTTGTTTTAATACTAATTTGTATAGTTTAATGTTAGTGTATTTTTTAAATGTTCTCCAAGTTTTCTTAAACATCGTTGACAAAGCTAGGTCGCAGTCTGCTATGTGAGGTGCAGTGCCAAGTTAAACACTTCAAATTAGACAACATTGAATTGGCTTGGCACTGTAATAATTTATATTTAAAGCTGTATCTTCTATTAAACACATAGTCCCATATATTGTCATAATTTTTCATTCTGTATAATTGATGGGGAAAAGTCTATCAACCAGTGTCTTTACAGATACGTAGCTCTTCAATCTCTCAAAGTTTCTGTGGGTATGTGTATTTTGGATGGTTGGCCAATGTTTATTTTTCAAACCCCTTTGCAGCATTGACGAGATATGTTTCCATATGTTGTAACCTGTTTGTCACTGTTAAACCTTTTTCCAAGGTATAGATATTTTTCTACTTCAAATGTTACACATTCCCAAATTAAGTTTTGTTCATTCCTATGAACTGAAGCTTACTCTGATAATTGAGATTCATACCATATTTTTGTATTGTTTTATTTGTATTTGTTATGTACAGTGCACCCTTATACTGTATAGGAATTCAAATTTATATCATTACAGACTTGGATTTAAAAAACAAAAAATCACTTACTAGGTCAATTTATCGCCAAACATTCAGGAGTTTTATTGTAAATAATATAACTTTTTGTTTGTTACATTTTTAGACATACAGTATATATACAGTATATATATATATAAACAACAAATGTGCACATCAGAAGTAATCATGCACGACAGTAGTAAGACATATTAATTTGTTCACTTTTAGTAGCTTGATCTGTTTTTGATAACCCAGAGGCAGCAAAATACGGCTATAGTACTATGTTATGACATCTGTTAAACATCTACAGTCACCCTGAACTGGCCTTGAAGTTCTCGGTGCCCATAATTAGTGTCATTCAGCTACAGACTGTAACACTATCAACAGCCAGTCCAAGCTACAGTGCTGATAAACCGCTGGTAAACAGCCTCATTCAAATCTTCATCCTTAAAGATTTTAATGTTTTTACACCATCTCCATTTTACTCGCAGATTCCATGATCTGCTTCACTTTTTATGTCAGACAGTACTGGTACCAGTGCCATACTCTTCTGCCATCCACTTGCCTTCCCAGTAATGATCACATTTCTTTAAGGACTCGGCCATCTTATGCAGGGTTCTTCTGACTCTTGCCTGCTGTACCAATACTAATATTACCAGATGACATGGCTTCAGCTACCGTATAATGAATGGTACTGTGTATTGGATAAAACCCTGTGAAAATGCCTTATTAATGAGAGGTTAGATAACATGCACTTGCAGAACGCACAATGGCCAGTACATTCACCATTATAGTGGGTTTGGATACCAAAAAAAAAAAGTCAATCTCTTGTACCATTTATAACACAGTACAAGCATTTCTAAAATATAAATGTATTACTTGAAAATGTATTTACAAATACGAGCAAAATTAGCAAAAATAAAAATAAAATATTAATTTTCATGGAAATTAGTTGGGATGAAGCAACGATCTGAATTTCACCATGTCATTACAGGTTTTTTTTTTTCCAGAAATTCAAAATTTAAGGGGACATCCAGTGGGTGGAGTTGATTTGTTTAAGAGTCATTATATGGTAGCCTGGATTTTAAAGGGTGCACTGTATGACACATGTTTTGTTCGAGTTAGTAATGTGAGGGATTTTTTTTTTATACACGGAGTACAAGACTTTGGTGAATATTTCCTGTTGCCAAAATTTTGGCTTATGCAGTTATAAGTTGCTTAAATTTCCGGTTTGAATTACAGAACGGTATAATTTGTGAGTTAAACTTACCATTTATATTACACAAATGTTATTTGAGTTTTAACTTGGCATTGGCAGGTGGGGATGATTTGGGCTTGTTACATGTGGGTTATCAGCCATCTCAGTATTTAACAACATTTGCAGAGTTTAGAATTTATCTGCAAAAGTGCATAATTTACCCAAGGGCCAGCATCTCTAGTAGCCTCAACAGGGACAGGAAGCTGACTACTTGTTGAAGATCCTCCAATTATTTCCGAGGATATTTTTTGACCCGAGTTTTGAACTGAAAGTACTGGATTGTCTTGTCTAATGAAATAAAGAGAAATAGGCATAATTAAATGTATTGTATATACTGTAATGGGTATATATTTCACTGTTCTAAAAATTTTCAGTGAAGTGAGCAGCCAGGTGTAGCAAGACAATTACAATAGCTTAAGATTTGAAGTTTTGTTGTATTGGAAAAAAGCACACAATTCTAGAAGGGCTTGTAACATTTATGAGTGTACTTATTTGACATTATTTTGTTGTTATGATAATATATAATAATGAAATCTGTGTTTTGTAATTTTCATGTTTTGATAAATATTATATCCAATAAAAATTGTATTTTTATCACTTGACATTGAGGACAGTATAATGATAGGTATCTGGTAGCAGGAAGATTTTTTTTTTTAATAAAACCCTCCCTTTCCAGCCTGTTGCCATCATAAGGGGGCTTGGTGGGTGGCCGCTGGAGTGTGATGCTCCATGGGACAGTCCTCTGTCCTTTATAAGCCTTATGCTCCTGCTGCCATCTTCACAAATTGTGCTGAATGCCTTTTCCCTATAACTTATTTTTCCTCCTCCCTCTTTTCCTTTCTGATTGTTATTTCCTGCCGACTTTTTGCCATGCTTGATTATTCTTTCAGATGTCTTTTTCTGTTTTGATGCCGGGTGTTTGGGGAGGCACACACACTCACCTGTATAACTGTGGTACCCGACGTTGTCGAGTGAGGGGCACGGTTTTATTGTCAATCTTTGCCTTTGTTGCCGAGCCCGATCTTGATGGACTGACAGTTTTTAAGGTGGCAATTGCAGGGCGTATATCCATGATGCACCTGTGGGGGGCCTAGTCTTGTTGGGTGTCCTATCCTCTAATTGTGACTCCATGGTGTGTATGGGGGCTTATTAGTGGATGAAATTCTTACCTGTTCATTTATATGCCGATATCTGGCCATCTTTTTATTATCTCAGACTCGTAGGGTGGGCGACCAATCCACCGAGTCGGAATGTGATGGAAGGCCGGGCTCTGTAGCCCTCGCTACATTGGGCCCAGACCAAGTTGCTTCTCTGACTCTCCTGACTACCCCTCCTTGCTCCCGTCCCACCTCTGTGACAGGGTTGAGCCCCAAGCCCCCAGTGGTGACCACCTCATCACCTGGAGTGGCTGCCTCTCTCTCATTGTAACAACTGTGCCTTTTACCCCCCCCCTTTTGCCCCGTTACTGGGGGTGCTCGGTCCTGTCACCTCCACAGCTGTTGTGCACGATTCCTTCCAGTTCTAATACATTCCAAGCTTTGTTTGGTCCTGTTACATGGACTAAGTATTTTGATTTCAGTTATGTTGATTCTGTACGTTCTGATGATTTATTCATCCATAAACACTTATTTGATTCGGTGGATATGTCATATTTAACCCCACTCGTACTGGTACATGTGTCGTTGCAGCCCCTTCTCAGGAAGCAGATGACCACTTAGCCTTGTTGTCCTGCATTAGGGAGATCCATTGGAGTTTGGATCTCTAAAAATGCCCGGTTAAATGGCAGCATTGGCACAGTTATTCTCCCGCACCATATTGAGCCTGGTGATAGGGAACTGAAAGACTGCCACGAGAATATTACACATTCTTGAGGTCCAAGGCCATTCTATCCTCCAGATTGATACGTTCACGCAACCCCCTCGTGGTGGTGGTTGTCAGCCTCTTTCGTGTAGTGAAGATCACTTTTGATGGTAAGTGTCTTAACGTAATTCTTGCTGGTTCCAGATGCTCCGTTCAGGAGTATATCCCCTCTCCTCACCTCTGCAATAGGTGCTGGAGATTTGGGCATGATCCCTTCAAATGCAAAAGTGAGGTGTTTCTATGCCCCTTGTGTGGAGACTCGGGTCATTCTAAGACAGTGCTTTTCTTCCCAAACTCACTGTATCAATTGCGGTGATGCCCATCCTACTTTCTCCTGCGCATGTATGCACTATAAATTTGAGGAAGCCATACTCAACTTGAAACATTGCAATCATTTTTTCTTTTCCTGAGGAGAGATGCCAAGTATGCCGTCTTCCCTCTTTCTCTGACTTGTCTTATGCTTGTGCATTGCCTTCCTCTTCTCCTCGCCTTCTCCCACTTTCTCAGTTTTGCATATCCTTGCTGAATGTCCTGACTTTCAGGACATGCAAGTGTTTTGCTTTCCGACAGTTCCTCACGGTCACTCGTTCCTTGATAGAATCCTCTGTGAATCGGATACCTTTGATATCGTTCCCCTTATACTCTTTTTATTCTTGTATTGATATTTAGTGTAGTGATATTTAGTGCCTTTTGAATATCCAGCACATTTCATGGTGCTACATAGTCTTCCCGACTTGGTGCCTTTTTACAATTACTTAAGGGTAGACAGCTCTTCACCTTAATGCAGAACCAGGACCTCTCCTTCCAAGGCCAACACTTCAAGACTTTCTTTGCAGGTAATGCAAGGGGTACCCCAGACATCACACTGACCAACAGGGACTGTGATTTGTTCCATTTCAAGGTGATCCCAGGCAAGAATGTGGGCTCAGACAACATCCCAGTATTTATTACTCTACAAACACCTCCCTTTAGAAAATATAAATTGTCATCCACCGTGGAAATAAACATTCCATTCATCTGGGCTCTAAGAGGCTTGAATCATGGACCCCACGCATGTGAGGCCGAAATGTTTATTTCCACGGAAGTGTGGATGACAATTTATGACGTGGATGTGGATCACTAATTCATCTGAGCTAAAGTAGTAGTCAGGAGAAGTTGAAAATTCCAGTTTGGCAGCAGGATGTTGCTTCTGAAAACTTTCCTTATAAAGACTACTCGTAGCCCAGTCGATAGGGCTTCGGCTTCACACGTGTAGGGTCCACAGTTCAAGTCCCATAGAGACCAGGTGAACGGAACCTACCTTTAGGTTTGATGGCCAGACCATCACCTTTACCTTTACAGATACCTTTAGGTTTGTCCCTCCGTCCCCCCCACCCTCCTTCCAGGCCAAGACTAGAAACAATGGAAGCCTAGGCATACCCTGGGCATACATTCCATTGCAGGGTTAGGGCCAATCCATTGGCCCTAACCCTATTGGTAGCATTGACATTGTGGGCGCAGTACAATTTTATGGTAGTTAAAATAATATTAAAAAAATCTTACTGATTGGTTTAGTTATCATGTTAAGCAGCTTATATTTATTTATTAATCAAATAATATACTAACTTATATATGCTGTGATATTTTAAATTTTTTAAAATTACATATTTAATACTAATTAGACTATTACAAAGGATTTAGTTAGCATTGCAAACCAACGAAGGGCCTTCCTGCTTGTGCTGATGAAGTGTGAAATAATTTATTTAATAATTCTTTGTGTCATGGGACAGACAGCCAAAGTGTATATATAAGGGGATCTGGTAGTACAGTCGGGTTTGTTCTTGACTCACAATCGAGATTTCTGGGTTCGAATTCTGGGCGGGACAGAAATGGTTTGGTGCATTTCCTATCACCTAATCATTCTGTTCACTTAGCAGTAAGTGGGCACCCAAAGGTTAGTCAGCTTGTTGTGAAGTTGCATCTTTAGGAGCGTCAGTAATTTGACCTTTGGGATGGAGGGGCGACCTCGATATAAGCCTAACATTGTATATATATATACACTGGCTGCCTGTCTAGTTACTGCATACAATTATTACTATTAATTATATACATGGTAGGCCTGTATCGAGGCCCCCCAAAATAAAAAGGGAAATTATTGACCCCCCACATGATGCAACCCCACAATAAGCTGACTAACTCCTAAGTAGCTATACTTACTGCTAGGTGAACAGGTGCATTAGGTGATAGTAACTCCCAAGCATTCCTGTCCCTCCTGGGATCATCACCTACTCTCATATTTCATGTTCACCAATGTTTGTTTACTTAATAACTAATGGAATAATATCTTGCTATGATACATTTAATTATCATTTCATAAAAACACATATTTATTACAAGTTACAAGCAGAAACTGCATATATAGCTAACATGAAGGACTCGCCAGCAGAAATGTTGTTGTTTATTATGACATTCAATCCTCGGGGTTGTGTAGTAGAGACGAACTAGTTATATGATGTTTACTTAATAACTACTGGAATAATATCTTGCTATAGTAAATTTAATTATCATTTAATAAAAAAACATATTTATTACAAATTACAAGCAGAAACTGCATATATATAGGTAAAAGGAAGGATTTACTAGCAGAAAATGTTTATTATGGCAATTAATCCTCGGGGTTGTGTAGTAGAGACGAACTAGTATCTTGTTATAGTAAATTTATTTATCATTTAATAAAAAAACATATTTATTACAAATTACAAGCAGAAACTGCATATATATAGCTAACAGGAAGGATTCACTAGCAGAAATGTTGTGTTTATTATGACAATGGATCCTCGGGGTTGTGTAGTAGAGACCAACTAGTATCTTGCTATAGTAAACTTAATTATCATTTAATACAAAAAACATATTTACTACAAATTACAAGCAGAAACTGCATATATATAGCTAAAAGGAAGGATTCACTAGCAGAAAATGTTGTGTTTATTATGACAATGGATCCTCGGGTTGTGTAGTAGAGACCAACTAGTTTGTGTACTGTTTACGTAAAGCTACGGCTGGTCTGGAGGCGTCGTGGTGCGAGGAAGGAAATACGTAGGAAGATCGGCGATCTTAAAAGCCTTCCTGAATCTCGATGGATCCGAAACGACGATGGTAAGAACGAAAACTTTCCTAAGTACTTGTGTAACTGCTTCGTGAGTCTGGCCCCACCAGAATCTTAGTCTATGTCAATGTCCACCAGAATCTTAGTCTAAGTCTATGTGTGTTCCTATGCCGCCAACCGCCAGTGTTTCTGCTCTGTCTTGTAAATCTTTCTTTACCCGTCATTTTCCTATCATCACTCCACCTCTTCAATCTTTATCCGCTATATAGTCGTTAGGGCTTGGTGCTTTCCCCTGATAGTGGTTCTAGTTCTCTGAATAAACGTATTTCTTCTCAGCCCTGCCAAAATTTATTTGTTGTGTATTTTATGCGGTTTCTTTGCTTGTATCTTGTGTGCTTTGCTGTGTCCCTTTGTGTGTATTTTATGTCTGTTTCCTGTTTGCACGATTGTTTTGTTGTTTTAAAAAAAATCCGGTTTTCCATCGGGGTGGTTTTGATGTGTGTGGGTGAGTTTCTTTCCTGGCTCGTGTGTGGGCTTCTTCTTTTCCTCTGTACCAAATTTATTATTTATGCCTTTTTTCTGGTGTGAGGCGCATGCCTTTTGCGTGTTCTTGTGCTCCTCTGTATTTGTCTTTATGTTCATGATTTGTTAATGTTCTTTTTGCTTTTCATATGATGTATTTTGTCTATTTCCTGTGCCATGTGGTTTTGTATTTTTTTTTTTTTTTATCTTCTTGTTATGTGATTTGTACTTTGGCTTTTTATATCAATAAAAAAAAATGTGAATGAGCTAGGTCTAAGCCTGGCGGGAGCAGTTGCGTTTCTGAGATTCTCAAGTTTTGACTGTTAAAAACTAGAATGGTTGTTTTTTTAGTCTAGCATGTAGCTGTTCTATTTTATGCGCGTTACTAATGTGACAGTTAATGACAATTATCATTGCATGAAGCACAGAAATAAAATAGGCCCTTATCTTGCATTCATTGTGTATATATAACACAAATCACAGATTTAGTGTGGTACACAGCCTGGAATGCATCATGTTGTATGGCTGTAGTTTTGGGTCCAATATCTTCTTTTCTTCTTGTTGATAGTAGGTGCAGTTTGCATGAAGGGTTTGTCCTCCCGATGAATGCACCAGTACAGATGTTGGTGGACGCATTGATGTTGAGGATGATCTGAGTTACAAAGGTGCTTGTTGCGTTGTGCTGTAGATAGAGGAACAGTGACTAAAACAGAGGTGTGTGTTGTAGGGAGACTTGTAGCTATTGCTTGCATAAATTATTTGAGGACATAACTGCTCTTTCATTTTGGACTGTAATTTCCCATATTGTATATGTTAAATGATTTGATTTGTTTTGTAATATGAATAAAAGATCATGACATTCTTGGATCAGAAGATATGTATTACTTAGGGAAACATTTTGGGGCATAATTTGTACAGTATTATAATTCGATGGCATACATTGCAATACAAAACATTAATATATTTGATTTATTCCAGATTGGCAGTGCAATGGACCCTAACAACACAATGGATAGGAGGTGAGTCCGTGTTGACATAGTTGAGTAACAAGATTTTTAACTTGTGTAATTTGTCTTGGTGATTTAGAAGGTACGGTACATTAGAAGTTTTAAGTGTTTCACTGAAATTGTTTATGAGAAGTTTATCAAATAGGCAATAATATAAACAAAATATTTTTAAGGATATTGGTCAGGTCAGGTTGCATTAGGTCAGGTTGTGTCAGCAAAGGTCATTATTGGGAGCTCCCACTTGAACTTGTCGGTAAAGCATCGACGTCGCTTACTGCAGGGTTGGGGTTTGATTCCCGCATGTCCATGTGGTTGGGCACCATTCTTACCCCCCATCCCATCCCAAATCCTTATCCTGACCCCTTCCAAGTGCTATAAATTCGTAATGACTTGGCACTTTCCCCTGATAATTAAAAAAAAAAGATTAAAATTACTTGTTAGATTAGCCCTTGTGTTGCTAAAGGCTATTTGGCCATTGTCACCTACAGGTGCGTAACAAAAAATATATATATTATTTCTTCTAAACCTGTTAATTTGTGTTCTCTGATTATGGGAAAAATAATAAAAAAAAATCGTAAGTGGCATATTTTGGCCGCTATAGGGCGGGGAAGTCTGGCAAAAAACAGGTGCTTACTCATCAATGCGTCCCAGGCAGTCTGTTCCTCCCCAGCTGTCAGGCAGGAGTGGCTGCAAAGAGATAAATATCTAATTATTTCAATGTCTCTGATTGATTTTTCTTAATTTTTTTGCTGTAATATTATTCAAAAGTGTGTAGTGTGATATATTTATATAATGAAATGTGTGAATCATCGCTGTACTCAAAATTATGGTGTGCATATTGTTGATTCAATTATTATGTTCATCAAACAGTGAACAAATACTTTGTCGGTTATTACACTATATACACAGGTTATATATAAGTATCTGCATGTTTTATTCACCATAACGAACCAGTAACTTGGTATTATGAGTCAAAAAGCAATGAGGAGTGACTGCAACACACCAGCCAGCCACTCGCTGCCACTCACTCCCTCACCACCTCACTCGCCCACATTCTCCTCCCACCATACTGTACAGGGGGGGGTATTTGCTTTTATTCACTATATACAGATGTTATGTGTAAGTATCTACATGTTTTGTTCACCACAACAGTACAACTAAGCTGACATAGTTAGTTCAGGCACTAAGAGACGTCGCTACACGCAGTCAGCTGGTGGCTGCCTCTCTCACACGTTCAAGGTCAGACGCACTAAAATTTCTATCCCAACAATATTGTTTGTGGTGTTATTACACTATATAGATGTTATATATCTATATGTAGCTGAATGGGTTTGGTTTCGGATGATGGGTATAACACAGTTGGTTCTTTCTGGGCATTGGTGGGGTGAATTGCTTAGGTGGCTTCAATGGCTTTGATTTAAATAATTTATTTTCCTTGTATAGTGGGAAAGGTAACTGTATGGTATTGCTATTATAGGGAGCACCTTCAGTTTCCTGTATAACAACTCGTGTAGTTGTTTTCACCCGAGCTAAAGCTGTATTTGGCTGTTTGAGTTTGTGCTCACATGAGTAATGGTTACAGATGAAGGACAATATTTAACTCTTTGCTTTATTGTTGTCTTGATATTAAATCTTGAATAGTTTTAATGACAAAGGCTGATAGTTTTTTATATTTGTGTTTAGCGATGGCATTGCTGGGAAGCAATTTGGGTAGGTTATTATTGGGTATCAAGAGGGTAGCTACCAAAGTGAATTGAAAGATATTATAAAGTGTTTGGTTTCTTTTATAAGCAATAGATAATATTATGGCTGTGAATCAAAGTGGTTGTTCTAAGTCAGTGATCCTGGTTGCCGTGGTGCAAAGGAGTTAGACTAGCCCCTTTTTGATAATGTGAGGTGTAAATGCATATATATATATATATATATATATATATATATATATATATATATATATATATATATATATATATATACAGTATATAAATTTTGGTTAGTAGGGCAGGTAAAAACTTCTACCATGCTTGTTGCTTTATGCAAAGCAATTTTAATATCAAATCTTATAAAACAGCATATGCCTAGTAGTTGCTGAATTGCTCTTTAATGAGAATTTAAGAAATGAATTGGTAACTGATCTGCAGAGATTATTTTGTGTAGGAAAACTTGAGATAATTTGGAAATGCGTCTTTAGTCCCTTGTCCTATAGTGAGTAATTGTTGAAGTTAGATGTGAGGGTAGTGTGAACAGGTTTACTGGTTGGTCAGGAGTGAGGGTGGGATAGTGAGGGGGTAGGAGTGAGGGGTACGAGGGAGGACAGGAGGGAGGGTGGTTTGTGAGGGGGGGCAGGAGGGAGGATGGTTTGTGAGGGGGGGCAGGAGGGAGGATGGTTTGTGAGGGGGGGGGCAGGAGTGAGGGTGGGGTGGTATGTGGAAGTTTGGTGAAAGTTGTGTGTAGTTCATTTTTCTTCTTTGTAAGTTTCATGGCTTGGTCTGCATTTTCCCTAGTTCAAATGTTCAGTTGTTAATGCCTCAAAGTAACAGTACATGATGTTGGCTTGAGAGTGTGGCATCCTCATCCTGTTGCTTGCTCGCATGAGGTGACAGAAGTGATGTGAAGATGTGGAGTGTACATGCTTGGGACGTCCTCGCTCGGCGATGGCTGGTGTTAGACCTGTGTGTTTGTCAGGTGTAGAAAAGCCCTCATCATTTGCTGACATTGATTTGACCTTGTTCATCTTGGAATCAATAATAGTAATGGGGGAATAATAGTAGAATGGTATCAAGGGCTACCACTCACAGCTTTAAAATGTCTAATACAAAAAACTTGTAGAATGAGTTTTAATAGGAAACATCATCGAAGCACACTTGCTCAATTATATTACTTGATACTACATGTAAGCATATGGATTGTCCAGAACTGTTTAGAATGTTGAACACCTGGCTATATTGGTCAAGTCATGTCAGACAGTTGCATGCTGAATGCTCAAAGCCCTTTTCTTTATTCAGTGTTGTCACATAACTCATCGGGGTGTGGATAGGCAAACACTCCTCCAGTTAAACTTGCCTCGTAGTGGTTTCAGAGCTCAGTAATTTGGAATGTGGTAATCAGAATTTTGAAATAGACATTTAAATAGACAGGATTTTTATTTGGGTTTAAAAGGTTATACTGAATGAGAAACTGATAGAATATTCTAACACCAGAAATGTTATTCTGTTTGGGGGTCTAAAGCACATACAATGACTACACATTACCTGTCATTCGAGGAATCCTCTCTACCTTACCTTATGCTGTAAACATGGCCACAACCCTGTGTTGTATTGGTTAAAGTGGCCACAGGGAGGCATACAACACTGTGGATTAGTTCTCCAGTGTGCTGACAGGTGGCCTGACTGATGTCCATTGACACCTGTACAGTATTATGCTTCAATTTATTCACCAGGAGGTCACCCTGTCGCTGGATTGGTCTGTAGCAAGTGTCAATCTCAATTTATCTTGGATCATAAGACTTGGGGGTAGGAGAGGGGTTGCAATGTTGTTAGCTGTGTCCCTCGGTTGTTCCTGGTATTAGAGTCAAGTTAGTTGTGGAATGGTTTTTGTTGCCCAGTGTTGAACTTTTTCGAAAGCAGCTCAAGATGGCGTCTGTGTCTTGGATACAGTAATCTAAGTGATTACTTAGATTTATACAGTAGAATACCTTCTTTTCCATAAAGTCAAAAGTTTGCTAGATTATTCCTAGGGTTTGGTTAGTATTTGTTTACGGCAGATCCCAATGGGTCAACTCTGAGTGAATGAGGGATTCTTACTCAAAGGTCCTATATTTTGTTTGATCTGCTGTAATGTTAATGTGATATGGATTGTACTGGCATGCAAGGTCTTGCAATTTTGTTTGATATTAAAAAGCATTTGCCAGTCTTTTAACCATTTTGAGAGTTCATGTAGATCTTTGTAAGGCCTCGAATTTTGTTTTCTCTCTAAAGCATAAATCTTTGTGTCGTGTGCAAATTTGATTATGGGGTTTGTAATATTTAGTTTTGTCATTGATGTATATGACAAGGGTTAGACCATTGTGGTAAGATGCTCACTGCATTTTCCAATTGTTTGTTTAAGTTTTAGATTTCCCTTTGATTTCTTTGTTTTAACCAATCTACCATGTGCATATTATTTTGCTCTTAGTCTTTAATTTGGTGCTTAAGCAAAGTCCATGCATACCAGAAGTCCCTTGTCTGAATAGCTGGTTACCATTTGCAAAAAAAAATGTGAGTAGGTTCATTAGTTAAGATTTATTTTTAAGAAACCCATATTGTGTTGATTTAACGAGATTCCCTCCTTCAGAATTCTTTTCATTACCTTAAAGATGTGAGGACAAACTAATCTGACAATAGTTTTCTACTTGTTTTTTGAAGATTTGAGTGACATTTGCAATCTAGGGAATTATTTTTCAAAACATCTATGAACCTAGGGAGTTTGTTTGGCTGGCAGTTCATTTAAGATTGGTTTGAATTGACACCTTGGCCTTGTCTCTGATTATGGTGCTTGTTAGATATATACACAGCAGTTAACATTTGTAGGGTTTGATGTCTGAATACTGACGTGTTAATTTAGAAGGTTTGGTGCACTTTTGTCATCTTTAGAGGGTCTTATCAAAAATGTTTTTAGCCTTCCTTTTTACGACAAGTGCAGATAGATAAACCCCATTCATCTTAATTCTTGTAGAATTCAGTGACAATAGGGAAATATAACCTGCCCATTATAAAGGCCATGTGTATTTGAACCACAGTAACAATTTCTAGAATAACTTCAGTTTATGTATCCCTAGTGGCATCCAGAATGATGGCAGTGTCAGGTCCTTTAGGATGAAAAAGTTCTAAGTCTTTTACATTAATAGCAAAGATGTTCTAAAATGTCCTTAATGTTATTTAGCAGACTGGTTTTGGCTATTGCTTAACCTTCTAAAAGTTCAAATCTTTCTTAGATTTAATAATCAACTACAATAGTTACTTTAATATTTCAAGTGTTCAAATTTTAGACTCTGCCATGGTAATTACTTTAT
The DNA here is from genome assembly GCF_040958095.1 of Procambarus clarkii. NCBI lineage: Eukaryota > Metazoa > Arthropoda > Malacostraca > Decapoda > Cambaridae > Procambarus > Procambarus clarkii. The sequence goes on along the minus strand of NC_091237.1, from coordinate 17,245,708 downwards.
TAATCACTAAGTTTCACATTTTGTTTTAGTTAGTGAAAGAAACTAATTTTAACTTCATATTCCCAAGCCATGTCACTCATTTAAATTAATTTCCCATAGAATAAATCAGGTAATTTGTCTTTAGTGTTAGACATTGCATTTTTACAGATTACCCTTATAAAGTCACTAATTTCCAGTATGATTGCATCTTAAATTAGACAAGGATAAAGTATATAAGATGTCATCAATAAATTTATTAAAGTATTAGGTGTATACAATTTACAGTATTTAATTGTATTTAATATCTTTCAGGTTGTGATGCTCCTCAATGCCAGCACTGAAGAATCCAAAGCACTACCAAAGTGGGAGTAGTCCAGTACCAAGGAGAAGCACCTGTGAAAGAATAAAAACATAGGACAGGGACAGTCGTTTTATTAAATTTAACACCTAATAATAAACTCAGACCAGAAAAACCAATCTTTTAAGATTGGTTCAGCAAGGCCTACCCCTTTTGCTTCATGTATTTCAGAACTTGTTGGCTGAAAGAGTGCAAAACATCTATTGATTTTGTGCCCTGTCATACCAATGTGGTGTACAGGATAATGTACACCACATTGATATGCAAGGCACAAAATCTCTAGATGCATCCACTCTTTCAGTGAACAAGCCCTGTGAGTTACAATTAACAATGAGTATCATTGTTAACATCCCTAAACCTATGCACTAGTCCATCCATTAGACACTCAACCACCTGAAAAAGCCAAACCAGGGAAATCTGCAGGACTGCCTGGTCCCCTTCTATGAAATGGGGTAGGATCAGTACCAAGTGCATCATCCCCTGTGGGTTGCTCAGAGCAACCTTGTAACAGTAGGACTTGGTCCCACATCCATAAATGGACTAGATATTATCTTCAAATTACTTGATATAGCTAAGAAAGTTAATTCAGCTCACCAACATCCAGTAGATTTGCAGTGTAGAACATCTTCACTGCCGTGTTCTTGTAACCTTCATTGCCACCTGAAACACCACTTCAAATTAATATAGAATACAACTAAATGCTCAAGAATAATGTTACTTTACTTTTACTATATCAACCTTTACTAGTCTGGCAGAAGTAAAAACAATGATACTAAATTAATAAATCTTTGATACTGTACCATTAACAATCTAGTCAATTTTCAGTAATTAAATAAATTTAAGCATATTTGCCATAATGCTCAATTGTTTAATTAACAGTTATAGTTCTTAAACTATTCTAATTATACTGAACTATTACTCACCTGATTCTGTATTTGAAGTCATTAACACCCAACTGAAGGAAGGAGTCACTTTCCAAGCAATTCTGAAAGTATTTAAACTTAATTTATACAAAGTTGAAGTACAACTACCAGTCAATATTTAGCTTGATCTTTAGGGGAACCAATTATTGCAGTACAGTAATTAGTAAATTGCAGAAATTTTCCTTTAAGTAATCATACCTAGCAAGTTTTAAACCAAACAACTGAACATTTAAGAGTTAAGCTTGTTAATTTCAATGCACAAGTATTTTACCTTAAACATCTAGTGTTGAGGGTCTGCATTAAGGACAAATAACCCAATAGAATTTTTTTATTTAAAACTTTGCAAAGACTAAACTTTATATACTACCCACTAGCCTAGGCAAAGAAAAACAGGGCTTTTATTTTCAATGTTCAGGCCCCCCCTTCAAATAAATGTTACCATTTTGGGACAAAATGTCCTATAAAACTAATTTATGGGTAAAATTTTACTTTTGCCCTGTACAAAAGTAACACTTACCATAATCTTTCAGTAAAAGAAGTTCCTTCTGACCAGACTGTTGTAGGGACCTTCCACAACCTGTCAGGGGACCAGTAAACTAGTTAATAGAAGTAATTGTATAGCAATTTCATTTAGCGCCTCTACTACATCACGTGTGGGGGAGGAACCTTCGACAGGTCACCAGCTCCCGTTCTCACTATTGCCGTTAATGGCCCTTTAGTAATTATATTTAGCCGACATTTCCTGAACTGAGCGCCAAAGTAGCATGCTGGAACTTTATAATTACTTTAAGATTTCACAATAATTACTACAAAACCAGATGCTGTACGAACTAATGTTTAAATCGAGCAATGAAAATTATTTAATATTCTTTACTTAAAAAACAAACTAAACGCACCGACTAAATTGTCAATACGCCAGGTATGATGAAGGTTATTAAAAATGTTCGTAATCAACGAGCCAGATTTACCACTAAATTGTCAATCTACACCAAGGGAAACTTCCCCCCCCCCTTATTTTGGAAATATGAAACTTACCCCATCTTTACAATAATTATAACTTTAGAAATAAAAGATTACTAAAACTAAGACTACCACCTAAGCTCATGGGAGAATCCTCAGGAAAAGATTCTTCCACCTTTATATTATAAATAAACGAATTGGTTAAGTCTATCACAGTTTTGCAATCTGTAGCCGGCTGCCCGAGAAACACGTTTAATAAATAGTAAAAAAACTCACAAATGTTCTCACCGGAATAATGTAGAACGTCGCCAAGCTTAACTTCAGTGAAGATAAAGTATTCTCCAGCGTAGAGGTGACGACCACGTCCTTCTCCGGCGCCTTCCCGCCGACCACTGACCAGGTCGACCGTCTCCAGGCACCACATCTCTTCTGACGTCACAAGCTCATGCAATAACCAATTAAACGCTGTCCCGCAGTTTATGTTTCCAATACATCATTCAAAATAACAAATTTGTATTATTTACCATCTATAATACAAATGTTTTGCCAAACGGTATTCACGATATATGAACGGTTGGAATATATTTGATTTTGAATACAAGACCTCGATGGAGGCGCTGCCTCCGCCGGTAACTACCTCCCCAACCATTAACTACTCTAATTACCGGACAATTGTTCCCATACCTATACACAGTTTCATTAAAACTTTCATACATTGCACCGTTGTAAAGCGAACACATATACCACCATGATTAGTTCTTCATTCAAAATAATATACTACCAACAATCTTATCCACGTTCCTGAACCATTGACTAAATATACTCTCCATCACTACCCATAAAATATGCGCCCACAAAATAAACGAACATATTAATTTCTTGCAAAGTATATGTACTTGATACTCGATAAATCATATTGAGTATTCTTACACACTCACACTCACACACTCACACTCACACTCTCACTCTCACTCTCACTCTCACTCTCTCTCTCTCTCTCTCTCTCTCTCTCTCTCTCTCTCTCTCTCTCTCTCTCTCTCTCTCTCTCTCTCTCTCTCTCTCTCTCTCTCTAAACTCTTATACCGAGCTTCTCCTACTTCCGTAGAGATTTTTACTTTAGATTAATGCTTTAGTTGGACCCCCACCAGGAAAGATGTCTGGGAGAGGGCCTTTGACAAGCCGCCACTTTCCAGTCCCCGTCGACGCCACTAGAAACATAATGATCTCAAGTAAATTCGCTACTTTAACTCCCATGTTATCTCCCAGTGCCCCCACCACCCCCACGCCACCTCCCAGTGCTGCCCCCACTCCCACGCTACCTCCCAGTGCTCCCCCCCAATCCCACGCTACCTCCCAGTGCTCCCCCCACTCCCACGCTACCTCCCAGTGCTGACCCCACTCCCACGCTACCTCCCAGTGCTCCCCCCACTCCCACGCCACCTCCCAGTGCCCCCCCCCCACTCCCACGCCACCTCCCAGTGCTGCCCCCCACTCCCACGCTACCTCCCAGTGCTGCCCCCACTCCCACGCTACCTCCCAGTGCTGCCCCCACTCCCACGCTACCTCCCAGTGCTGCCCCCACTCCCACGCTACCTCCCAGTGCTCCTCCCACTCCCACGCCACCTCCCAGTGCCCCCCCACTCCCAGTGCTCCCCCCACTCCCACGCCACCTCCCAGTGCCCCCCACTCCCACGCCACCTCCCAGTGCTCCTCCCACTCCCACGCCACCTCCCAGTGCCCCCCCCCACTCCCACGCCACCTCCCAGTGCTCCCCCCACTCCCACGCCACCTCCCTGTGCCCCCCCCACTCCCACGCCACCTCCCTGTGCCCCCCCCACTCTCACGCCACCTCCCAGTGCTCCCTCCCACTCCCACGCTACCTCCGCCCCCCCCCCTCGCCACGCCACATATATTAAAACAGTTTACGAGCCTCGAAACTTACACTAATCAAATATTATTATAAACAGGCTCCTTGTGCTTCGGAACGCAAGCAGTTTCATAAATGAAAACAAAGCCGCCAAGAAATGAGAAAACCTATACAGGTTTTTAAGTACTTTTGTAACTGCTTGATGAATCCAGCTCCAGTTTATTTAGGGCTGTAGAGAACCCCCTGAACTAGTTAATGAGGCCATAATTTCTCATCTAGGTAATGAGAAATCGTGGCCCTCCGCCACGAAGGCGGCTAACCTGGAGCCGGATAATTCTGGTGCACACGCAGACGAAACATTCTGACAAATGGAATTATATATTTTTTGTTTCCCCTCGACAATATTGATGTTTATATAGTTTCTACAAATTTTTGAGCCTTTGATTTAAAGTTGTTGTGGCCTGTTTTAGTGTTCAACTCAGTCATGGTTTGCGTCAATGCTCAACCCAGCCATAGTCAGCACAACTATTCGGCAAGACAAGGAAGAGAAACAGTAATTCTTGTTTTTTTTTATATTCTAAAACATCTTCAGATATACAAAGGATCAGTTTTAACATTCAAGCAATATACAGTATATACACCAACCGCCTGCCCTGCCCTGCCCTGGCCTGCCCTGCCCTGGCCTGGCCTGCCCTGCCCTGGCCTGCCCTGGCCTGCCCTGGCCTGCCCTGGCCTGCCTAAAACAGAAGACTACCACCTGGTAAATTGAGTCCCTCCAGATCACTCCATAATGCTAGCATTATTACCTTTTACTGAGCCATTTACAACATGTTCATTAAGTACAAGACTACAACACTGGACATTTGGAAATGTATGTACACAACGAAATGTGTAATGGTGGTGGTAAAGCCAATATTACAATGATTTGCATCAGTTACGAATAAAGTTACCGCTTTACAAGATTGTAATTACTATGCTATGTATCCTCACAATCCCAATGTACCTTCTTGTATATATATAAATAAAAAATAAAATAAAAATAAAATAAAATAAATTTGGATTCTGTTTGGTCACCCCTCTTGACTCGCTACTGGGAATCAGCTGCCAACAGTGCCTTCGGCTGTGTCATCATTACTAAATAAAACAAAAGCTAGATGAGGGGGGGGGGGGGTGAGGGGCAACAGGTATGGCATGGACGGTGCCTTATCACAGTTGTGTTGACTGCCAGGCGTCGTCTACACCTCCTTCCTCCTTTCTTCCTTTTTGTCTCCTTGCTATACATCTTCCACAATATCTCATCAAGGCTCCTGGTATTTTTTGGTGTAATTTTGTTTGTAGCTTCTGTTAGCTCAGTTCAGCCCCTGTTGGTTCACTTACAACAATTCTTGTCCAGTCCTGGGAGGGAGTTTGTCTTGAAACTCCCTATAGCCGGATCTTGGTCAACGTCTTATTACTGTACCACACAAGGAAGTAACCACATGTACACCTCTAAATACAGAGCAGTGTACACGGCCATCAGTACACATGCCTATTACCCCCCCCCCGCCTCTAACCGTGTTACACAGATCTTCTGAACCTGATAAAAATAAATTTGTTAAATCATCTGGTATATTCGGTGGCCCCTTCACCCTACCGACCTTTCAGCTTTAGTGGTGTTGATACAGTATTTTTATGACTTAACTTGACAATATACATTTCTTTCTGCTTTCAAATTGGCAGATTTTTGTTAGCCGCCTTCCCATCTTGCGAGGTGGTACACGGCAGCGTTCCCACTTGGCCAGCCTGCTGGACACATCTGCAACAAAAATTTTATTTCTGGTAGCAGATCATTTTCAATGAAATATTTACACATCGCTGCAACATTGGTTATAGAATTGTCTCTAAATTCACGTATCTTTTCGCACTCCATCACATAGTGACGCAGGGTGTGCGAATAATTTTGTTGACACAGTTTAACAACAAAACAATGTGTTTTAGCACCTAATTTCTTGGGACTGACATTCCAACAAACACACAACTAAGTTTTGTAAGTTTCATGTCGCTACAAACTTGTAATAACTTTAAAAACCCGTTCTGGCAACGTTGCAACTTTGCTAGGATTCTCTATTGTAATGGAATAATTCAATAATTTCTTTTGTCACGACAGAAAGACTAGATATATTCTGGGATGCTCTCGGACGCAGGTTCGAATCCTCGTCACGGCCCTTGTGGATTTGTTTATATTTTAGCCTTGTATGGAGGTCCGCCCGCCTCCCCCGACCCCAAGGCCGTACTGCTGACCCATCCCAGGATTTATCTCCCAAAATCTGCCTAACTCCTGAGTACCTACTTACTGCTAGGTAAACAGCGGCATTAGGTGAAAGGAATGTCTCCAACCATTGTTTTGTCCCGCCAGGGACTTGAACCCCAGGGATCTCAGATTGCGAGTAGAGAACGAAGCTAACTAGATTCTACATGACAAGCAAAGTACTGTATAAATACTCGAAGGTAATTAGAAATATTTAGTATGAATTCTTGCTCCGTACTTCCTAATTATAATTGACTAATCTTCTCATAATTCAATTCATATTCCTCACATTTTTGTAACCATTTATTTTTATTTCTTCCCTTCCTCTACCAGGAAGGAACCTGCTGGGGGCCTCCCTTGCCGAAGTAGCTGCTGGTAGTCTTGACGAAGAACAGCCAGTGACTAAATTCCTCCATGTGTGTGTTGGTGGTTCTGTGTCCTGATATACACCTTTGTATCAAAATAAATTAATATACGTCCTCTTCTCCACTCTCTCCCTAGCCTTAACCTTCCGTGTGCTCTTGGAACTGGAGCCTGCTTTAGGGAGCCTCTAATTCCCAACTTAGGGAGCCCGAAGCGCTATGCGTACTAGTGGCTTTAGGTATTGTATGTACTACTTCAATCTTTAAATCCAACATTATGTTTGTAACTCATCTTCAATGTATGTACTTTAACCTGAATAAAAAATCTAATCTACTGTAAACTCACCAGGAGCGACACAGGTGGTAGAGAGAGCGAGGCGGTCGTGTGTGTGTGCATGGGTGGCGTGGGGCGGGCCGGGGCGGGCGGCCACCCACCTACCCGCCAGGAGGCCCAACACCTGCCCGTCTGGACACTTGTCGTCACCTCCTCCGTCACCGTCATCCTGTACAGGTGCGCACACGCGCTTCCAACGCCGCACACTCCACCTCCTCCCTGGCAGCGACCCCAAAGGGAATAATCGTCAGCAAGTTCTCTCTCCTTTTTCCTGTCTTACAAATAAAGGTTTTAATCACAACAAAAATTGCTTGATCATGAAGGGCCGGATGCACAGTATGTTGTACAAGTTCCCTTATAAGTGAGATTTTGGGCACCAGGAAGGGGTGTGGGTCAACAAGGATGGTAGGCCACCTACCATCATACCTCACAAGGTATGATGGTAGAGTTCCACAAGGTTCCACAAAATTCCACAAGGCCACATGCTCACGTGTAGTGATCAGTAGTCACTAGGAATGACAATAACCATCCTGGGAAAAGGGGATAATTTTTTTTAGCATGTCCCAGCATAACTCTTGACACACATTATGTCACTTCACGTGGTGAAGGCAGCTGCATGAAGTGTAGATGCACGAACACATGTTAGTGCAACAATGTGACAGGTGGCTACAGGTGAGTGAGATGACTAATCTCCCAATCCGGAACACTCCAGGTGTAAAAACTGAGCAGGAACTGTGTCATGATCTCTCTCACTACATTACTGAATATCCAGTCATTAGACCTTTCAGACCTGCCGGTACCAAGCACCTGGAACACTGCAATCACTATCCATTGTTGGTGTTCTTAAGGATATACTTACAAAGCATCGAATATTTGCCAGTGGCGGCTACAGATCACACTCCCCTGTATGGTTAACCACCCTGCGAGATGGGTATTGTTAGTGTAACTTTAGCATCACATCACTCTTGACAAACTCTATGACCCTTCACACAGTCCAAGAGAAGCCGTCTGTTAGTAGATATATACTTATGAACGTGAATACAAAACGAGGGGAGGTCTCCCCAACTCACCCCCTCAGCGCCTCGGTCCGTCTTCATCCTGTATAAAACAGTGGCGGGTGGGGAGGTGGGCGTGAGGGCAGAGGAGGGGAGGAGGGCCGCGCCTACACGAAGCTCTCGTCATGAAGGAGGTGGAGCGGGCTGCCCGTGTCCCGGTAGAGGGCCAGTCCTGCCGCCCCAACACTAGCAGTCGAGGTAGTAGTGGGGACCAGTGGCGCCATCTGCAGCGACTCCTCCGGTACCGTCTGCAACAACAAAACCACATTATTGTCATGCCCAACGAAGTAAGTAATTATCAAAGAAGGCACCAATTAGCCGGGAAGGTTATATAGCATCATTAAATGTGCGGAACAATCAGAGGGCGCTAAATATTACTGAGGATGCCAATATGAGAACAGAAACGCATAGGGTGAATGACACCAAAAGTATCCGATTCACCACAAATTCTATTGAAGGACAAGTAACCTCGGGGGACAGTCGGAAAGCAAGATACACGCACACTACCTTGGGGTACACTATCATATTGCCGAAAAGAGGCAGAGAGTGGCACCAAGCCTGACTCTAAAGGAACGACAAGAGAGGAAGCTTTGGAGGAAGAGAGGGAGATTACCACGAAGGCCAAAAAAGCGAAGTTGGGACAGAATATGGTATCTCCAGGTGGTGTCATAAGCCTTTTCCAGGTCAAAAAGGACGGCAACAATGGAGGTCTTCGCAGCAAAAGCAGTACAAATATAGACCTCGAAGTTCACCAGGACATCAGTTGTGCTGCGGTATTTGCGAAAACCCAATTGAGAAGGGGAGAGGTGGTGATGGTGTTCCAGGAACCACATCAGACGAACATTAACCATACGTTCAAAGAGTTTACAGACACAACTCGTGAGGGCAATAGGGCGGAGGTCCTTAGGGGATGTCCCGAGAGACCCTGGTTTCCAAATAGCGAGTACACCGGCATCGAGCCAGTCCTCAGGGACTGACGATGACTCCCAGACCTGGTTATACAGACTCAGTAAATACTGAGATGAACAAGGATTTAGATGGCGAAGCATCTCATAAGGAATGTCATCCATGTCCGCTGCCGTAGAATCGCAGAGGGGCCAGGGCAGACTGAAGTTCAGAGAGAGAAAGGATCACTATAGGGAAGGCGGAGATCAGTGTGGAAATCTAAGGGATGAGATTCAACAATGGGCTTATGAAGGAAGGAAGGATTGAGGAAGATGAGAACCAGAACTAACAGAAGAAAAGTGGGAACCCAGTTCGGTCTCGAGCTTTACTGGAGTGTGAAGCTCGCGACCGAGCTTCACCTCTGTGGTGCTCTTGTGGATACCGCCACAAGAGCACCACAGAGGTGAAGGACCGGTGAGACATCTGGAACGAACTTACTCACTATCTTGTGGATTTTCTTCCAGATCTGCGGCAGAGGAGTATTGGACATAATGGTGGAAACATAAGATTTCCAACTCCCACGTTTAGCTGTACAGATGGTCCTACTGGCCACTGCATTTCCCTTCCGAAACAAAATAAAAGAATCAGCCGTCTGCCGGCGTCGGTATTTCTTCCAGGCTGCATGCTTACAGCGGACAGCCCGAGTACAGTCTGCATTCCACTAGGGAACGTACTTCCGCGTGCCCTGGGAGGTAGAGCGAGGAATAGAGCAGAGGGCAGCGTTGAAAACAGTCATGAAAAAGGAGGAGGGCACGAGGGAGAGGCAGAGCGGAGAGGTTGGAGAGAGTAGCACTGAGCGTGAATAGCTTCCAGTCAGCCTTGGCAAACTGCCACCTAGGGAAGAAAAGAGGAGGGTGAAAAGAAAAAAGGTAACAAGGATGGGGAAATGGTCACTGTTATGGAGGTCATCAAGAGGCCGCCATGTGAAATCTAAGTAAAGAGATGACGAGCAGGGAGAAAGATCAAGGCAGAAAAGGTGCGAGAGTCCACATGAATGGGTTCACCAGAATTCAGAAGAGACAGGGAAGAAGAGAGGACAAACGGTTCGAGAAGGCAGCCTCAGATGTTTGTCAAATCATCACCCCAGAGGGCATGTCGACAGTTGAAATCACCCAACAGGAGCACAGGCTCCGGCAAGGAGTCCAGTAGGTGCTTAAGCAAAAAAAGAAAGGACAGCAACAGAGAACAATGAAGAAACAAAGGTAAAGAGGAACACAGCATATTAAATAAGTTCAGGATCAGGATCAGGGTCAGCAAAGTCAGGGTTAGGGGGCATGGGTAAACTGAGTAAGGATGGAGTGAAGGGAGCGGGAGGACAAACCAGAGGCAGACGGGTAGGGTCCGGAGGAGGAGGAGACAACCGAGAGGGGCGGTCAAGGACAGCAGGGGGGGGGGGGGGGGGGGGCAGAAACCGGGGAGCGCACCTCAGCAAGGGCAGCAACCTAGAGGGAATCAGGGGCTAAAGAAACCTCTATAGCAGGGACAGGGGGCCCGACCACCAAAGTGGGAGGGGACGGAGCGAGGGAGTCAGAGGTGGGGGGCGAGGAAGAAAGCGATGCCTTTTTACCTGCCGGGGGAGGACGAAGGAGAGGAGCCAGGTTTACGTTTCTGACTCAAAGAGACAGGTGTTCCAGCAACAACGTACTGGGCGACAGACTCAATTGTCTCAACAGGAGAAGATGAACGGTAGTGAACAACATGAAGATTGCTGGGAGGATGATGGACATCAGCCTGGACAGGCGGCGTGGAAGGCCAAGAGACCGGGAGGGGGAAGGGGGAGGGATGTGCAGAAGGATCGGGGAAAGAAAGGAAAGATACAGGAAACATGGCAGACTGGGTAGGAAGGGGGGAAACTCCAGATGGAGAAGCAGGAGGGGGGTCCCCTTTGGGACAGAACGTAAAGGAACAGGGGAGAAGGCAGTGGGAGTGTCTGGGTGTAAGGCCTGGAAACAGTTGTAAGACTGAGTAAGGTGGGAAGGATGAGGAGAGGTAGAACGCAACACACAAGCATAGGATACGCCAGCAAAAGGGGTGAGACGGCAAACTTGGTGTCTCGCTTCAGGAAAAGACAGACGATCCTAGTGTTTCAAGTTGAGGACGGCTTCCTCAAGTTTGTAGTGTATACATGAGCGGGAGAAGGTAGGGTAGGCCTCACCGCAATTGAGGCAGTGAGCCTGGGGACTTACTCGGACTTACGAGTGATCATCCTCCCCACACACGGGGCATAGATACACAGTACTTGTGCATTTGAGGACACCATGCCTGAACTTTCAGCACTTATTGCAAAGTCTAGGAGAGGGAATGTATTCCTGAATGGAGCATCTGGCACCGGCAAGAATTAAAAAGGGCGGAAGGATCCTACTATCAAAGGTGATTTTCACAACTCGAAGGGGCTGAGAGCGACGACCATGAGCGGGTCGAGTGAACGTGTCTACCTGGAGGCCAGAATGGCCCTGGGCTTCGAGGATATTTTTAATATCCTCATGGCAGTCATTTAGGTCCCTAACACCAGTTGCAACATGGTGCGGGAGGAGAACAGTGCCAACACTGGCATTCAACCGAGTGTTTTTGGAGACTTGAACAGGGATCTCCCGAATGCAGAACAATGCAGCTAAGTGGGTAGCTGCATCCTGAGAAGGAGCAGCGACGACACATGTACCGATACGGGTGGGGTTAAAAGTAACAAAGGCATCTACCGAATCAACAAGGTGTTTATGAAGGGAGAAATCGTCAGGAGGAGTAGAATCCAGATGGTGGAGATCAAAATATTTAGCCCATAAAGCAGGACTAAACAAGGTTAGTATGGGAATGGATCGTGCGAGTGTGGCTGTGACGGGGACGGCGTTGAGAACCCCCAGAGAGAGAGAGAGTGGTTAAAAGGCGCAGTAGTCACAATGAGAGATGGAGCCATGCCCAGGGGACGAAGTGGTCACCACTGGAGGCTTGGGATTCGACCCTGCCACAGAGGAGAGAGGGGAGCAGGGGGGAGGGGGAGAAGTCCGGTCTGGCCCAATGTAGCAGGGGCTACAGAACCCAGTCTTCCATCACAGTCCGACTCAGGGGCCTGGTCACCCACCTTATGAGCCTGGGTAAGAGAGGTCGTGTCAGTATCCATATATCATGTATTTTAAAAGGTCTGGGGCCTGGAACCAAGGGATACCACCTACCAGGGCAGCCAGGGAGGCTGAGCGCGAGTCAGTGCAGGAAGGGGGTGTGTCGTCCCCAGCGGTGCTCCCTCTTTTTTAACAGGAGAGTCCTACTGCTTCGTTCATTCTCCTACACTGGTGCAAAGACCTCATTCTCCCTTTTGCCCCAGCCTGAACACCCAGCCATCCACTTTGGGTAGCCACTCACGGGTGATCCCTTCAGCGGGTGATCCATTGGCTCTCATGACACCTACGTTTGTGTTCTTTTGCACTACAACTCCCAAAGAGGGACAGGAAAGGGGGCGGTGGCAACCCTCACTGGTCCCAGAGAGGTGTCCGTGAGCCCTCTCACCACGACAAGGAAACACAATGGAGGGAACATGTCCAACAAAATATGCCAAAAATACAGCTAGGTATAGTGATGTTATGATTATCGGTTATTCTAATCTTTACAGCATCTTAAGTGCTCTGGGGCCAGATTCACGAAAACACTTACGCAAACACTTACGAACCTGTACATCTTTTCTCAATCTTTGGCGGCTTTGTTTCCAATTATTAAACAGTTAATGAGCTCCGAAGCACCAGGAGGCTGTTTATAACAATAACAACAGTCGAATGGGAAGTTTTCATGCTTGTAAACTGTTTAATAAATGTAACCAAAGTCGTCAAAGATTGAGGAAAGATGTACACGTTCGTAAGTGCTTGCGTAAGTGCTTTCATGAATCTGGCCCCTAGTGTTCACCCATTACTGCTTTAGATTTGTTAATCCCAATTTGCATCTACTATAGATGCAAGCCATTTATAATGTCTCAAAAATTAACTTGGTATAGTGTCTTTTTTGTAGTTATATCTATCTATCTTTGTGCTATCTCCGTCAGCATCAAGGCTGTAACAAAGATATACATGTTACACACAGAAATCACAAAAGCGTGATGCATCAAATTAAAATATACGCAAGGGATTTCAATGTTAATGACTAAGTTAGCTAGTTAATGACTAAGGCAGCGTCCGGGATCATCCCGGGCGTAAGCTCGAACCCCTCATCACGGCCCTTGTGGATTTGGTCATATACATGTTCCATTTGGCGATAAATTGAAGATCAGAGTCACATTAAATGTCAAAGTCCTCTGTGACGGACCTCGGCGCCATCTATGATCCGGGTGCCGAACTATACAAGTTGACCCTCCTAGTAATCATAGCTTCCCATCTTTTAGTCTGCCAGGCTGAAAGGTGACGAGAGACCAGAGGCAAGCTAGGGGAAGCAGTGAAGCCGGGACAGTGGAAGACAGAGGTCGACCTGAAGGTACTAACCAAGTGGGCTGGTCGAGCGTTGTGGATTTACTCCTGGATGGTCTAGCCAAGTGGGCTGGTCGAGCGCTGTGGATTTTACTCCTGGATGGTCTAGCCAAGTGGGCTGGTCGAGCACTGTGAATTTACTCCTGGATGGTCTAGCCAAGTGGGCTGGTCGAGCACTGTGAATTTACTCCTGGATGGTCTAGCCAAGTGGGCTGGTCGAGCGCTGTGGATTTTACCCCTGGAGGTGCTAATCAGTGGGGCTAGAAGAGCGCTGTAGACTTCGTGTTTGGAAGGTACTAACCAGTGGGGCTGGTCGAGTGTTGCTGACTTTGTTGGTTGGCCGTACCAGCGAGTGCGCAAAGACTACCTCCGCAGAAGCACTGTGATTGTCAGCCGTGAAGCAGGCTAGTGTAAGGGCTAGCAACGCCGATCCGTTTGACCTCTCCTGGCGTTGTATATTTGGGTTCTAATGGAAATAATAACGGGATATTTTAAGTGTTTTTTCTTTTAATATTACCTTTTAACATCATACTATATTTCCACCAAGGTTAGGGTCCTCTGAGCTTGGGTACGATCAGCCTATAAAGAACAGATTACGAGGAGTTTGTAACATTAAGACGCCTCGTGAACACTTTAGAATATTATGAGTGTTGAGGCTCCAGAGAAACTGTCTAAGGAGGATTAAGACTGAATTAATACAAATAGAGCAGAGATAAACAATGTTCTTGCAAATAACAATAGGAAGAAAAGAATTTTTTGAATGGAAACTGCTTAACAAATTAAAATAATTAAGTGTAATAAAAGGTGAGGGACTATGAAAAACAGCCTGGGACAGTCCAGTGCCAGGTGTGGGAGGCATCCCATGGTCTGAGGCATCCCATGGTTCGGGATGGAACACATTACCGGTGACGGTATGGAATAATGTAATTAAAGCCAAATATTATGGGGATATGTTTGGAATCCACTTGTATAATAACTGCCTTGTGACAGTAGCGGAGAATCATAGCGTCATAGAGCGCACATGAAAGATCCAGAAATGGTCACAATCCCCTATAGCGGTAGTGAGTCGGCTAACCATCACTTTACATACTTATTCATTAGACTATATGCTGTCATGTACCTGGTAGAGCAGTTACATAAATTAGAAGGTTAGGAAACATTCTAGCCAGTGGCATCTTGGTTAACTAGGTCCCCTTGTGAGCAAGTAGCTGTTAACTTCTCTTAGGGGAGTAGAGGTGTAAGTTAATATCTTTACTCAAAACTTCTCTGGGATTTTAATGTATATTCACTTATCTATAAACCATTGGATGTGTTTTAGTGATTATCCCCTTAGTCGGTATCGTAATAATCCCGTATACTAATAATTGCATCAACTTGTCAATTACAGCCATTTTGCTAAGTGTTGCTCTCTTAATTCCTCCATTGAACTTGTCCCAGAAATTTTTCTAGACACTTAAATGAAACCAAGCCGCATATTTTGAAGTAGGTGGGAGAGTAAATAAATTTTATGGTAACATTTAGCTTTTACATTTAACCCTCTTAAGCCGCATCCGTTAAGGACCTTAGCCCTCCACAAGGCTCAATCCCAGACACAACTGAAGAATACTATTCCAAGTACGTTTGAGACAAAATAAAATACATCTCAAAGGAATAGAGTACTTTAGGCTATCTCTAACCTCCCGAATGGTACTTACTTATGGCGACTACTGCAAGATTTTTCCCCTTGGATAGTCGTCTAGTAGACTACTGCAAGATTTTTCCTTGTAGTACCAGGCTTCTTGCAGACTTTTATCTGGTGCAGCTCAAGACTCTTAGGTTTATAATCAAGCATTGGACATGCATGTAAAATATTCTTAAAATAAACACAAGCACTTGCAAGAAAACACACACCACACCAAACATGTCTCCTGAAGCTCTCATAAAAAGAATAACGTCTGCGGCATATGCGAGGCTGGCTAACATCAGAACAGCGTTCAGGAACCTGTCTAAGGAATCATTCAGAATCTTGTACGCCACATATGTAAGACCAATCCTGGAGTATGCGGCCCCAGCATGGAGCCCGTACCTTGTCAAGCACAAGACGAAGCTGGAAAAAGTCCAAAGGTATGCCACTAGACTAGTCCCAGAACTAAGAGGCATGAGTTAAGAGGAAAGGCTGCGGGAAATGCACTTTACGATACTGGAAGACACAGTAAGGGGAGACACGAACACAACCTACAAAATCCTCGGGAATCGACCGGGTTAACAAGGATAAACTATTCAACACTGGTGGGACACGAACAAGGGGACACAGGTGGAAACTGAGTGCCCACATGAGCCACAGGGACATTAGAAGGAACTTTTTCAGTGTCAGTAGTTAACGGATGGAATGAATTAGGCAGTAATGTGGTGGAGGCTGACTCCATACAGTTTCAAATGTAGATATGATAGAGCCCTGTAGGCTCAGGAACCTGTACACCAGTTGATTGAAAGTTGAGAGGCGGAGCCAAAGCTCAACCCCCGCAAGCACAAATAGGTGAGCACACACACACACACACACACACACATACACACGAAGTGCATAAATAATAATTTAGCTATTACAAAATAACTGGGACATGCATATGGGACATACCTGAGAGCGTGAATAAGGCGGTGGTGGGACACGGGCTGGTATTATCTCAGGACATATCTGGGTGTCCAAAAGTTCAGCTGTTTCTGGGAAAGACAGTGTTATCCAACAAGCCAAAAACAAAAAAAAGAATGGGATATATTTCTCACTGTATATCCAAAAATCATAAGAAACATTTATAACAAGATACATTAAGGTAAAAGAAAGTACTTGCACACACATTACGATTTACTTTATAAATGTTTGTTGGGGGTAAGTAAGCGTTTAGGTGGTTCTCAAGGCACTATCGGCAGAATTATGTTTGTAAACAATATGTTCAGTACTGCGTTTGTGTGGGTTTACTCCTATGTGTTAAAGGTACTAACTAATTAACAGTCCCTAACTAATTAACAGTCCCTAACTAATTAACAGTCCCTAACTAATTAACAGTCCCTAACTAATTTGCACTAACTAATTTGCAGTCCCCGTGGCGCAGTGGTCAAATACTCGGCCGACGCTTTGCGAGCGCTTTGGCCTGGGATCGTATCCGGGCTGGAGAGGATTGACTGGGTGCTAATCCTGAACTGTAGTCTCTGTTCACCCAGCAGTGAATGGGTACCCTGGTTGTTAAACGATTTGGTCCAAAATGTCATGTGTGCTATAGTGGCTTTACAAGAATGCAAGAACGCTTAATATATATATATATATATATATATATACTCACGTGCCCCGTTAAGATTACTCATGTGCCCCGTTAAGATTACTCATGTGCCCTGTTAACATTACTCACGTGCACATTAATGGACTATGAATTCTATCACCTCACTTGTCTTCCCTTCAAATTCTCTCCCATGGCAGGTTACTGATAACGTTCTTCTCTCAATATAAACCTAACGTGTATGAATACACTCTGGCTGCCTGTCCCCCGACACAATGCATTACATTATAATTATTATATTTTACTGGAGTACTGTCCTTAAGAGTATGTTCATTGGTCGATTCCGTTCATTCTGAAATCTTCCTCGCCTTCAGTAATGTTCTATTTTAAAAATTGCCTAATAATTTAGTTTTTTGAGAATTTATGTAATATCTTTTTGGTCTCTTATCTTTTGTCATGTGTTTCCATCTGGCACTGGTAGATTACCACAGATCTCTACCCTTTCCAACTCCTGTTTTGTGCATTTTAACACTTCCTGGGTCTTACAGACTATCACTTAATTTAACTATCTGCTTTTATATATTTTAATATATATATTACAATATTTTATCTGGTTTTACAATTTTCAGTTACGTTCTCTACCTGCTTGATTCCTCCATTGCCCTTCTGTATTGTTCCTTCCTTCCTTCCTTTTCCTTTCTTACTTTCTTTTCCACTACCTTTATATTGTACCTGGAGCATACTACTACCATAATTGTGGTGAGCTAGGTGGTGGTGGTTGTGATGGTGGTTATGATAGTGGTGGAACCAAGAAAGCAAGTGAAGGTGTTTCCGATATTACCATTAATTGTCCTGAGTACATCGGGTGCTGCTCTCTCGCTGCAGTTGTCGTCGTGAAGGCTCCTGGTGTGGGCGTGGCTGATGACGTGGGCGTGGACAGAGGTGGGCGTGGTGGTGGTGGGGGGCTGGGGTGAGGTGCCGGAGGTCACTATACCTTCACCATCACCTCGGCTGCTCCAGCACCTGCATCTAGGCCATGTGAAGTGTTTGATTAAATATAAATTGTATATACAGTACTTAAATATAAAGCTAATAGCAGTATATACATTTCCATTTATAGGTAAGAGTGTATAAGTCAATTGTTTTTCTCAATTCCTCACTCACTCCCTCTCTCTCTCTCTCTCTCTTTCCTTTTTCTTCACCCTTATACACCTCTGGAAGATAAAGGTTAAGCATGTGTGGAGGGAGAATCAGGGGTTACCCAGGTGTGTGGGTGGAGGCAGGTGTGTCACCCAAGCAGCCGGAACTCACCAGCCACACACCTGTCATAACACCAGGACCGCTTGGGCACTTTAGCTAATAGCAGGCAAGACGCTAGTTTGAGTTTTTATACAAATTTTTGGGACACTAGCGCTTAATATTTTATATTATATAAAGAAATGAAAATACAATAATCCTGAGCTCAGTTGTTATGATATTCCATAAATGGTTGTAGAGTTCCCATGTACATCTCTTAGAAGTTACAAGTGCTTCGCTTATGCTTGGCTCTAAGTATCGTTTTGGATTTAACACAATATAAACTACCAAGAAAGCTATTCTCAGCCCATGCGCCTCCGTTGCCTCTCCCAGTATCTTGGTACACCTCTCACAGTATCTTGGAACACCTCTCACAGTATCTTGGTACACCTCTCTCAGTATCTTGGTACACCTCTCCCAGTATCTTGGAACACCTCTCTCAGTATCTTGGAACACCTCTCTCAGTATCTTGGTACACCTCTCTCAGTATCTTGGTACACCTCTCTCAGTATCTTGGAACACCTCTCTCAGTATCTTGGTACACCTCTCCCAGTATCTTGGTACACCTCTCTCAGTATCTTGGTACACCTCTCTCAGTATCTTGGTACACCTCTCTCAGTATCTTGGAACACCTCTCTCAGTATCTTGGAACACCTCTCTCAGTATCTTGGTACACCTCTCCCAGTATCTTGGTACACCTCTCTCAGTATCTTGGTACACCTCTCTCAGTATCTTGGTACACCTCTCTCAGTATCTTGGAACACCTCTCCCAGTATCTTGGTACACCTCTCTCAGTATCTTGGTACACCTCTCTCAGTATCTTGGTACACCTCTCTCAGTATCTTGGTACACCTCTCCCAGTATCTTGGTACACCTCTCTCAGTATCTTGGTACACCTCTCTCAGTATCTTGGAACACCTCTCTCAGTATCTTGGAACACCTCTCCCAGTATCTTGGTACACCTCTCTCAGTATCTTGGTACACCTCTCTCAGTATCTTGGTACACCTCTCTCAGTATCTTGGTACACCTCTCTCAGTATCTTGGTACACCTCTCTCAGTATCTTGGAACACCTCTCTCAGTATCTTGGAACACCTCTCTCAGTATCTTGGTACACCTCTCTCAGTATCTTGGTACACCTCTCCCAGTATCTTGGAACACCTCTCTCAGTATCTTGGAACACCTCTCCCAGTATCTTGGAACACCTCTCTCAGTATCTTGGAACACCTCTCTCAGTATCTTGGAACACCTCTCTCAGTATCTTGGTACACCTCTCTCAGTATCTTGGTACACCTCTCCCAGTATCTTGGAACACCTCTCTCAGTATCTTGGAACACCTCTCCCAGTATCTTGGTACACCTCTCTCAGTATCTTGGTACACCTCTCTCAGTATCTTGGAACACCTCTCTCAGTATCTTGGTACACCTCTCTCAGTATCTTGGAACACCTCTCTCAGTATCTTGGAACACCTCTCTCAGTATCTTGGAACACCTCTCTCAGTATCTTGGTACACCTCTCTCAGTATCTTGGTACACCTCTCTCAGTATCTTGGTACACCTCTCTCAGTATCTTGGAACACCTCTCTCAGTATCTTGGAACACCTCTCCCAGTATCTTGGTACACCTCTCTCAGTATCTTGGTACACCTCTCTCAGTATCTTGGAACACCTCTCTCAGTATCTTGGAACACCTCTCTCAGTATCTTGGTACACCTCTCTCAGTATCTTGGAACACCTCTCTCAGTATCTTGGAACACCTCTCTCAGTATCTTGGTACACCTCTCTCAGTATCTTGGTACACCTCTCCCAGTATCTTGGAACACCTCTCTCAGTATCTTGGAACACCTCTCCCAGTATCTTGGTACACCTCTCTCAGTATCTTGGTACACCTCTCTCAGTATCTTGGAACACCTCTCTCAGTATCTTGGTACACCTCTCCCAGTATCTTGGTACACCTCTCCCAGTATCTTGGTACACCTCTCCCAGTATCTTGGAACACCTCTCCCAGTATCTTGGAACACCTCTCTCAGTATCTTGGAACACCTCTCCCAGTATCTTGGTACACCTCTCACAGTATCTTGGAACACCTCTCCCAGTATCTTGGTACACCTCTCACAGTATCTTGGAACACCTCGCTCAGTATCTTGGTACACCTCTCTCAGTATCAGTATCTTGGTGACATTACTCAACACACAGGAGACATCTCCCGTCACGCAGGGTGCAGTCGCACCTCCACAGATCTCCAGTATCAGCTCTTGATACTGGTAATGGCTCAAAAGGGCCACCACTTACGGGCTATTCATGCCCGTGCCACCTTTTGGGTGGCTTAATCTTCATCAATCAATCAATTACTCAACACGTCTAGGTTACAGATGCAACTGGGAGATTGGTGAACCCCGACAGAGAGAGTGCATCTTCTGCCAAACTGTCACAGAAAAGCTATTACTTCACTATCTTCTGGAATGTGAAGCAACCAATGACCTTAGAAGAGCTTTAAGAGTTCCTGAATCATGCAGTGGCCACCCTGAAGCCATCAACACAGCCACTCTCCTGGTCAACAAAGGTGTCCAGCAGCTGGACACCCTCATAAAGACTGTGAAGAAATATCCTCCCCCGCGATAACAGCTTGATGGTTAAATGCAACATCAGAATACTGAGAAAACAAAATTGTACCACTTACGGGCTATTCATGCCCGTGCCACCTCTTGGGTGGCTTAATCTTAATCAATCAATCAATCATTACTCAACATCAGTGATGCCCAGCTTCAACAAGTGCTTCCTTACTTCCGCCCCGGAAATCTCTCGTTTGATTTTATATTATTCCTTGATTTTTATATTAATCCGAGATGAAGTCCCTTTCATCTCGGGGACTTTCTCTTCTTATATTGTGAAGACTCTTGGACTCTCCAGTCGAGTCCCTCAAACCTGTCCTGTCCCTCAAGGCCTGTCATTTTATGCATAGGAATTCTCCCCTAAATTTTTTCCTATCTTTCCTTTCCGTTTGTTAAAATATCCTTGTCGTTCAAGTGTTCTGTTTTGGACTGAAACAAACTTGTCTAGTGCTTCCCAACCTTTCTGGGCGAGAAGTCCATTACATCTTGTGTTATTTTCAGTGCCAGGTCTGTGTCCCATGGTCCTCTTGGTGGAAATTATTTTAATCTATCAAATTTTCATTCAGTTTACCAGCTTCAAACCTTCTAGTTCTTTCCCTGTAGCGGTCACATTCCTGCTTTCATTAGAGATTTAAATGTTAATATACAATAATTGCCGATTACCAAGGGAGCTACAACACTTTGTTTCCATTATGTCTGACTCGTTCAGATTGAATATCAGGCAAATTACAATTGTACTGTCGTTACCAGCAGTAAAATAGGTACCTGGGTGTTAGTCAGCTGTCACGGGCTGCTTCCTGGGGGTGGAGGCCTGGTCGAGGACCGGGCCGCGGGGACACTAAAAAGCCCCGAAATCATCTCAAGATAACCTCAAGATAACCAGTGATTCCTGTGGGGCCACCCGATATGCTGGCTTAGAAAATGTATCACCGCTGATGCTGTTAATTTTGGTCTCTAGGCATCTTGTGCATCCACGAGGGTCTCTATTCTTGCTGTCTATTGTGTCATTAATAATTTCTCCAATAATTAATAATCTAGACATTGGAAGGGAAGGGAACTATCAGGGGGGAAAGCGCCAAGGGAAGGAATGGGACGAAGGGAAGGAATGGTGACCAGACCACACACTAGAAGTTGAAGGGACGACGACGTTTCGGTCCGTCCTGGACCATTCTCATCGACTTGAGAATGGTCCAGGATGGACCGAAACGTCGTCGTCCCTTCAACTTCTAGTGTGTGGTTTGGTCAACATACTTCAGCCACGTTATTGTGACTCATCGCCTGCGAAGGGAAGGAATGGTGGCCGGCCACTAGGACGGTCCAGACATTAGGGAAACTTACTACAATGCCATAGTGTTTAAATGACGGTGAAGAAAAGACTCAATACATGTGCCAATACAAAATGGTATTACTGAAACATTTTGGCATGAACCGCCGGTGTTTACCCAAGGTGCTATGAACAATGTCCTCAACACCTTGATAAAGTATGGAGCTTCGTCCTAAAATGGTTCATTAAGACACCGGCACATGTAATGGGGTCTCTCCTTCACCTTCACTCTAGACATTCTTATTTGCAAGAGAAGTTGCTCTATGGCAGTTATATGCAACTAAAGGCAGTAATATCTGCCTTCTGATATCTTACTCCTGGTTGGGTTTTCTCTCCTTTCCTTGAAGGTTGAATATCACTGAGACTATTATTCTGACTCTTCCGTTGTTACGGTTCCTCTTAAGTAGTCTGGTAATCCCTCACAACCAGGGATTATACTTTCCATAAATCTCCAGTTTTCCTACCCAGCAGTTATTCTTTCTCCTCCCCTTCCTTCTCTCTCTCTCGTCTTTTTATGTGGCAATCGTGTAGAAACGCTGCATTTGTTATAAATCCCCAGGGTTTGGTTGCTAACATCTTCTCCTCAGTCGGTTCCCAGAGTTCGAAATCCTTTCCCTGTTTTTCTCCGTTAGTTTAAAACTCGCTTCCTCCATGACTTAAGTTTCAAGTTCCTTTTTCCCCTCCAGCCCCCAAGCGAGCAACTTAGTGGGGAGAGAGCTCACCAATCAGTGTCTACGGGGAGTGAAATCTAGCTCCGGGCCCCCGCCTCCTACACCTATATACCTGGGGCCAGATTCACGAAAGCCCTTACGCAAACACTTACGAACCTGTACATCTTCTCATGAGCTTTGGCGGCTTTGTTTCCAATTATTAAACAGTTAATGAGCTCCGAAACACCAGGAGGCTGTTTATAACAATAACAACAGTTGATTGGGAAGTTTTCATACTTGTAAACTGTTTAATAAATGTAACCAAAGCCGTCAAAGATTGAGGAAAGATGTTCACGTTCGTAAGTGCTTGCGTAAGTGCTTTCGTGAATCTGGCCCCTGGCGTGTTAACATACACGTTTTCGATGTTCTTAAAGTTGATGGATGCGGTTTGGATGGGGGCCATTACGTGGCAGCGTGGTTTGGTGGGGAGGTGTAGAGGTGGGTTGGGGAAGGATGCCTGGCTATATGGTGGGTGGAGAGGGTGGTGGAGGATGCAGAGTGAATAGAGAGCAATCACCATTGGATGGAGACCTGGGAAGATAGCGGTGGTAAAAGGTAGGGGAAGAGTGGTTTGGGAGGTTGGGGAGTAAATTTATTTATGCTGCAATGGGGAATATATTCATGAGGGTGCTGCAACTTCCCCATCCCCCTTCCCCCCACCACCCTCTGGAGTTGAAGATGGCCCCCTTGTCCGTGCATCTTCAACTGCAGCTTTCGCAGCCTTTACGGTCCTCTAGGGGAAAAAACAAATACTTGTCTGTAGTTCCGTACTTATTAAAGTTTGTTCTTCTAGGCTAGCATTTTATCTCAGTCTAGTTTGTGAAACACAACATTTACCATCTGATTGGCTTCCTTCCTGAACCAGTCTAGCCTGAACATCTATTCTGTTTTCTGCGTCTGATACCTGCAACTCTGTCAAACTTACCGTCATTGCAGCTGTGTTCTTCAGCCTCACTGCAGCTGTGTTCTTCAGCCTCACTGCAGCTGTGTTCATCAGCCTTACTGCAGCTGTGTTCTTCAGTCTCACTGCAGCTGTGTTCTTCAGCCTCACTGCAGCTGTGTTCTTCAATCTCACTGCAGCTGTGTTCTTCAGCCTCACTGCAGCTGTGTTCTTCAGCCTCACTGCAGCTGTGTTCTTCAGCCTCACTGCAGCTGTGTTCTTCAGCCTCACTGCAGCTGTGTTCTTCAATCTCACTGCAGCTGTGTTCTTCAGCCTCACTGCAGCTGTGTTCTTCAGCCTCACTGCAGCTGTGTTCTTCAGCCTCACTGCAGCTGTGTTCTTCAGTCTTCCATCAGCGTTCTTGGTTCCTTAACTCCCGCCATTACGATAGCTTTGTTTTTTGTTTTTGTTTTGACTACGTAGTAGCTGTCCTTGCTGCTTCTTACGCAGTGGCTGCCTGCGTAGGTCTTTCTTACACAGGTCTCGGAGCCTGGGATATTTTCTTGAACATTCGCAGATTTCTTATTTTGGTTATAGGATGATTTTCATTTTCAGATTCCCCGCTTCTTCTTTGGCTGATCTCTTCTCACGTTTCAGTTTCCTTGGCGTTTCTTTAATTTCTTCCAGTTCCTTATTTTATTCCTGATGGTGTCATACTTGGTTCAAGACTTCACTGCCACTAGTGTCATCCCTTCTGAGCTGTAGTGTGTTCTTATCAACAAAACCATCTCTCTACGCCCGCTCGGAACGCGGAGGTTGAAGAGGTTGGTGCAGAGGAGAGTGGGAGAGGTGGAGGAGAGTGGGAGAGGTGGAAGGGGAGAGGGATAGACGGAGTTAGGTGAGGAGGGAGACTTACGGGCTATTCATGCCCTTGCCACCTCTTAGGTGGCTTAATCTTTATCAATCAGGAGGAAGACATTTGCTAGTGTAACATACGGCATCTTGGGGGCTTGACTTGAGTGAGTCGTGAAGAACCTGTGTTGACCTCAGTGTTGACATGTACCCCCTCCACCACACACCTCCTCCACACCTCCTCACGGCACGGGGTTCAATCCGTCCTCCTAGTAGAACGTCGCATTTTGACGTATACTCTAAAGACCAAAAAATATACTAGAAAAAGGTAGCGGCTCGCGATTTTGACATACTGTCCCGTTTTCTGTTTTAGGTCCTCTGGTAAGTTAGAATAAAGGGGAGGGAGGCAGTTCCTTGCCCTTAGGAGGACTTGGGTGACGCAGGGAAGACCTTACCTGTTGGACCTGGCCCGGGTGAGGACGACGACGAGCATCAGCAGCAGGAGAAAGGCGCCCACCAGCCCCAGGAACACGCCCACCAACGGGGACACGGGCGGCCCCGCCACCTCCCCCATCCGCTTCTCCGCCACCTGAAGACAAACACTTCAGTACCGCTACACACACACACACACACACACACACACACACACACACACACACACACACACACACACACACACACACACACACACATGACAGATAGATATGATAGAGCCCAGTAGGCTCTGGAATCTGTACACCAGTTGATTGACAGTTGAGAGGCGGAACCAAAGAGCCCAAGCTCAACCCCCGCAAGCACAAATAGGTGAGTACACACACACACACACACACACACACACACACACACACACACACACACACACACACACAAGCACCTAACAATTTCCAAATAATTTAAACTAAATGTGAGATAATTTGATAGAATTATACAAAATAATATACATTTAAACAGCTACAACAAGATAATTCCGTTATAAATACCAAATAACATTAGTAACAATAACATTTGTCTTAATATAAACAAACAGAATTCGGTATACGAAAAACGCTGTATTTTTACAATAAATGCTGTATTGTTACAATAAACGCTGTATTTTTACAATAAACGCTGTATTGTTACAATAAACGCTGTATTTTTACAATAAATGCTGTATTTTTACAATAAATGCTGTATTTTTACAATAAACGCTGTATTTTTACAATAAATGCTGTATTTTTACAATAAATGCTGTATTTTTACAATAAACGCTGTATTGTTACAATAAACGCTGTATTTTTACAATAAATGCTGTATTTTTACAATAAACGCTGTATTTTTACAATAAACGCTGTATTGTTACAATACTGTGTAAGAAAGCAGTATTCGCGGACGCAGCTGAAACGAGATCCGAGCCATTTTCTCAGAACGAGGAAGCATAGTTATGAAAAATGAAACATCACTCTTATTATACATTATGAGAACACCTTACACCTCCGAGCAGCAAGTTTTGCCTGAAATTAAATCCCTGGTCATCTGTGCGGCCCATCTACGGTGCGTACGTTATCCTGTGATGGTAATCTTTGTGCTTTTATATGTAATGTACACTCCTATCTCACCTGTACATTTTTTTTAATTTGTTTTCCAGAATTTATATATATTGAGTTAGCGCTTTGCTCATTAAAGCGGCTCAAAGCTGCACGCTGTACCAGGCCACCACATTATCTAGAAATGTTTGGTGGTCTGGTCGAGGACCGGGCCGCGGGGACACTAAAAAGCCCCGAAATCATCTCAAGATGCCCTAGTCAGCTGCTACGGGCTGCTTCCTGGGGGTGTGTAACAAAAAGGAGGCCTGGTCGAGGACCGGGCAGCGGTGACGCTAAGCCCCGAAATCATCTCAAGATAACCATCATTCAAGATAACCAAGATTCAAGATAACCTCCTCCAGAGCCAATAGGAAGAACCTATTGCTAAAAGGGGAGAGCAAAAGAGACCACAAATACAGGCATCATCCACAGTCTTCCAGCTGGAGAGGTAACCATGGATATAGAACATTACTCTATACTAGGAAGGTTTCAAGAGAGAAATCGCCCACTGAAAGTTATCTTTAAAAACTACAATCCTGTGAAATATATATATATATATATAACTGAAAACTCACACCCCAGAAGTGACTCGAACCCATACTCCCAGAAGCAACGCATCTGGTATGTACAAGACGCCTTAATCCACTTGACCATCACGACCGGACATAATGAGGTGATAGCCGAGGCTATTTGAACCACCCCACCGCCGGCACTCGGATAGTTATCTTGGGCATAGCATTTTACCAAATCACCTCATTCTTTGGGGCAACACGTGAGGAACACAAATGCGAACAAGCCTGAATGGTCCCCAGGACATATGCAACTGAAAACTCACACCCCAGAAGTGACTCGAACCCATACTCCCAGAAGCAACGCATCTGGTATGTACAAGACGCCTTAATCCACTTGACCATCACGACCGGACATAATGAGGTGATAGCCGAGGCTATTTGAACCACCCCACCGCCGGCACTCGGATAGTTATCTTGGGCATAGCATTTTACCAAATCACCTCATTCTTTGGGGCAACACGTGAGGAACACAAATGCGAACAAGCCTGAATGGTCCCCAGGACATATGCAACTGAAAACTCACACCCCAGAAGTGACTCGAACCCATACTCCCAGAAGCAACGCATCTGGTATGTACAAGACGCCTTAATCCACTTGACCATCACGACCGGACATAATGAGGTGATAGCCGAGGCTATTTGAACCACCCCACCGCCGGCACTCGGATAGTTATCTTGGGCATAGCATTTTACCAAATCACCTCATTCTTTGGGGCAACACGTGAGGAACACAAATGCGAACAAGCCTGAATGGTCCCCAGGACATATGCAACTGAAAACTCACACCCCAGAAGTGACTCGAACCCATACTCCCAGAAGCAACGCATCTGGTATGTACAAGACGCCTTAATCCACTTGACCATCACGACCGGACATAATGAGGTGATAGCCGAGGCTATTTGAGCCTCGGCTATCACCTCATTATGTCCGGTCGTGATGGTCAAGTGGATTAAGGCGTCTTGTACATACCAGATGCGTTGCTTCTGGGAGTATGGGTTCGAGTCACTTCTGGGGTGTGAGTTTTCAGTTGCATATGTCCTGGGGACCATTCAGGCTTGTTCGCATTTGTGTTCCTCACGTGTTGCCCCAAAGAATGAGGTGATTTGGTAAAATGCTATGCCCAAGATAACTATCCGAGTGCCGGCGGTGGGGTGGTTCAAATAGCCTCGGCTATCACCTCATTATGTCCGGTCGTGATGGTCAAGTGGATTAAGGCGTCTTGTACATACCAGATGCGTTGCTTCTGGGAGTATGGGTTCGAGTCACTTCTGGGGTGTGAGTTTTCAGTTGCATATGTCCTGGGGACCATTCAGGCTTGTTCGCATTTGTGTTCCTCACGTGTTGCCCCAAAGAATGAGGTGATTTGGTAAAATGCTATGCCCAAGATAACTATCCGAGTGCCGGCGGTGGGGTGGTTCAAATAGCCTCGGCTATCACCTCATTATGTCCGGTCGTGATGGTCAAGTGGATTAAGGCGTCTTGTACATACCAGATGCGTTGCTTCTGGGAGTATGGGTTCGAGTCACTTCTGGGGTGTGAGTTTTCAGTTGCATATGTCCTGGGGACCATTCAGGCTTGTTCGCATTTGTGTTCCTCACGTGTTGCCCCAAAGAATGAGGTGATTTGGTAAAATGCTATGCCCAAGATAACTATCCGAGTGCCGGCGGTGGGGTGGTTCAAATAGCCTCGGCTATCACCTCATTATGTCCGGTCGTGATGGTCAAGTGGATTAAGGCGTCTTGTACATACCAGATGCGTTGCTTCTGGGAGTATGGGTTCGAGTCACTTCTGGGGTGTGAGTTTTCAGTTGCATATGTCCTGGGGACCATTCAGGCTTGTTCGCATATATATATATATATATATATATATATATATATATATATATATACCAGCAGACGGGAGGAATTTGAGGGCATGTCAAGAAGTCTAGCAACAGACAGAAGCAAATTTGTGAAGCAAGCAAGCAAGAACTACAAGAAGATCAGAGATCACAAAGAGTGCACAGCAGCAGCAGCAAGGCAGACAGCAGAGTACAGCACAGTATGACAAGGTAAACATCTTAAGGAGTAAGGAGGAGCCATAAGAACATATCCCTCCCCCTCCCCGTTTTCTATCAGGTTTAGACATGGATGAACTGGTTCACCCTCTCCGTGAAGGCCAAGGCAGCCCAGTAGAGATGAACAGTCTTGGAGTTATGACTCTCTACTTTCGGCCGATGAAGTCAGTTAGGCCTATCGACCCCCCCCCCCATTTGGCCTACTACTGAGTTTATGGTACCTACCTTGAGGTTACCTTGAGGTGATTCCGGGGCTCAGCGACCCCGCGGCCCGGTCGTCGACCAGGCCTCCAACGAATGCTCATGAAATTACAAACAAATGGGCAGAATTACATGCACATTAAACTAATACATTCTCTTCCTTAAAATGTCTCCTCCATAGTCACTTCACTCAAGTCTTCCCGTCGGCGTCCTCCTCCTCGTCCTCCTCCTTAAACCCGAGCATGTGCTTCTTCCGGTTACTTCCTCCAGCCATCATTAAAGTTATAACTCGACTGAAGTGTGACCCCCTCCCCCCTGCGCCAGCCGTGCTCAAGAGCGGGAAGAGGGAAGAGCAAGGTGGCCGCCGGCATCCTCTCCTACACAAGGCCGCAGTCTTGTAAACACACAGGTGTTAAGACGATTACAGAGGTGACACATGCACGTTGCTTAGTAGGCGGTGGGGGCATAATATTAAGGGTGTGTGAGGGACAGACAGAGACAAACAGACACACAGATCCTGTGTGGGAGGGACAGACAGAGACACACACACAGATCCTGTGTGGGAGGGACAGACAGAGACAGACAGACACACAGATCCTGTGTGGGAGGGACAGACAGAGACAGACAGACACACAGATCCTGTGTGGGAGGGACAGACAGAGACAGACACACAGATCCTGTGTAGGAGGGACAGACAGAGACACACACACAGATCCTGTGTGGGAGGGACAGACAGAGACAGACAGACCCACAGATCCTGTGTAGGAGGGACAGACAGAGACAGACAGACACACAGATCCTGTGTGGGAGGGACAGACAGACAGACCCACAGATCCTGTGTGGGAGGGACAGACAGAGACAGACACACAGATCCTGTGTGGAGACAGAATAATACCCGCCACTGAACACTGGGTAATCAGCGCGCCCCCGTATATGGATTTTTGTTAATGTTGGGCGGCGGTAATGGGATCACACTCATTCTGTGCTCGCTGAGCGCCCTCATTCACACGCTGCTACACCAAATTACTAAAAATCCTCTTCGCGGTTTGATGGAAATTGTGTATTGCCAATGTAATTAACATGGGGTTTCGTTCTGAATTTTTTGTGTGGGTCGTGTGGTCGTGTTTTTAGTATGTCGTTATTTACAAATAATATTTTACTGCTCAACAAATATTTTTTTGAATCGGCGACAATGTACCAGTGAGACTGACTGACGCGTCGGGTATATGTATCAATGTGTGTTTTCGTGTGTTTTGTGCATCTGTTTGGATTGCTTTGGGCCGTCGACTACCCCACTACGAGCTCGATCGTGTCATGACAATCATACATCACCTCGAAGACAACATTAGAAACGGATCGTTGAAGACCTTGTTGACCAGACCACACACTAGAAAGTGAAGGGACGACGACGTTTCGGTCCGTCCTGGACCATTCTCAAGTCGATTGTGCGACCATTCTCCTCAGCTCTCTCCATCTCCACCCCATCCCCATCACAATCGACTTGAGAATGGTCCAGGACGGACCGAAACGTCGTCGTCCCTTCACTTTCTAGTGAAGGGACGACGACGTTCAAGTACGTTGAAGTACGACGTTGAAGTACGTTGACCAGTTCTTCTAGTAAAGGTCTGGTCAACGTACTTCAGCCACGTTACTGTGACTCCTCGCCTGCAGTGAAGACCTTACCTTGAGGCGCACCGCATCGATCTCCTCAGGCGGGCTGGCGCCCTTGGCGTTGACGGCGGTGATGGTGATGAGGTAGTCCTGACCCGGGGTCAACCCTCCCACCTGGAACCTGGGGGCGTCCTCTTCCATAGTAGCCAGGAGGGTGTGGGTCGGGGAGGCGTACACGCGGGCCACGAACCGCTGCGGCAGCCCTCCGTCGTTACCCGGAGTGCAGCCCACCTCCAGGCTCCCTAGCGTCAGGTTCACCAGCACACAGTTCCCCACTGGCTCTGGGGGCCCTGGCCACGGGCAGAGAGAGAGAGAGAAGGGGCAAGTTAGCCGCTGCGACTTGCTACCTCGCGGTGCTACTCAAGTAACTCCATGAATTGTACCATAACAATGGCATTTGAAAAGTTAGCACGTTTTGTGTCACCTTTGTATCTAGAATGGTCCCCCCTATCTTCTGTTCTTTGTGCCTCTGTTTGGATTGTGAATAATGTTTGAACATAAGAACATAAGAACAAAGGCAACTGCAGAAGGCCTATTGGCCCATACGAGGCAGCTCCTATTTATAACCACCCAATCCCACTCATATACTTGTCCAACCCGCGCTTGAAACAATATTTGGACATTATTATGAATACAATTATCATAGCCAACCATCTTCCTTCCTTCTCCCCCCACTCGCCACTGAGGAGTTCCTCCCTCAGCTCCCTCCATCTCCACTCCATCTCCCCCAATCTCCACCCCATCCCCATGTGATGACTGAGAGACTTACCAGCTTCGACGACGGTAAACTTGCAAGGGTCAGCCTGGGTCCCCACCTCATTGGTGGCCCAGCAGGAGAGTGTCCCGTAGTCCCGTCCTGACCTGCGGGTGAAATCCTCCAAGCTAGAGAGAGCTGGTCACGTTCATAATGCAATTGTGGTCTTTGGTATTATTTCCCGTAGCAGCAAGGTAGTGCGTCATCTGGTGATTGATTGATAAAGATTAAGCCTGGTTGATCAGTCCAGCAACCAGGAGGCCTGGTCGACGACCGGACCGCGGGGACGCTAAGCCCCGGAAGCACCTCAAGGTAACCTCAAGGTAACCCAAAAGGTGGCACGGGCATGAATAGCCCGTAAGTGGTGGCCCTTTTGAGCCATTACCAGTATCAATAGATGATACTGGAGATCTGTGGAGGTGCAACTGCACCCTGCGTGACGGGAGATGTCTCCCGTGTGTTAGAGTGGATATAGGTGACCATAAGAGGGTCACCCCCCTTACGGGCTATTCATGTCAGTGCCACCTCTTGGGTGGCTTGATCTTCATCAATCAGGGTCACCCATCCTCTTGATAGGGTCAAGACCACAGTCTTGACCACAGACGTCACTGCTTCCACGTGGAAGTGTGACGTCACTGCTTCCACGTGGAAGTGTGACGTCACTGCTTCCACACGGGTGTGACGTCACTGCTTTATCACCCTGGTGGTCAAAGGCGAACCTAACGTTCCCGTTATCAATACATTACAAAATTTAGACCGACGCTTAGGTCAATTGAACTCATAGGCTTAATTAAATTATATGTTAAATTTGAATGTTTGATACGAGCAATGACATTAATTGTCATTGTCTGAACGTGTTTATCAATCTCCCGCCAAATGGGCGAGGCACCCATTTGGCCAGTCAACATCGCCTATTTTTCCAAATGGGTGCATATGACCTGGATTTTAATCCCAAAACGATTTGTTTATTAACACCAAATTAAATTTTTCCTGTGGAACGTGAATATCAAAGGAATTAATAACTAATTAACACCAATAGTAATATACAATCGGAACCAACATGGCGGTTGACAATCTGCTTCTAAACCCGCAGTCAATTACCTTGACAGGGCTTTGAGGCGCCGTCAATGGACTCCGTCTTGTGAAAGGCAAACTTCTCAATCCGGTAATATATAAAGCCAAAGTTTTAACGCCCAGGAATGACCAACTTGTCCGGCATTCCGTGTAAGGAACATGTCTAATTAACCGCGAGAGTTCTGTGGCGGGGCTGAGAGGAGACAGCAATGCTAAGATACAGCATTGGCTGTATCCTAGCAGCCGCATTAGGATACAAAAGCACTACGATAAAAGCGCATTAGGATACAGTTGAACTAAGTTACAGCAGCACTAAGATATATCCGCATTAGACGCAGGCGACGAGTCACAATAACGTGGCTGAAGTATGTTGACCAGACCACACACTAGAAGGTGAAGGGACGACGACGTTTCGCTCCGTCCTGGACCATTCTCAAGTCGATTGTGTCCCCATTGTGTGATTGAAACGTCGATTGATTGATTGATGAAGATTAAGCCACCCAAAAAGTGGCACGGGCATGAATAGCCCGTAAGTGGTGGCCCTTTTGAGCCATTACCAGTATCAAGAGCTGATACTGGAGATCTGTGGAGGTGCGACTGCACCCTGCGTGACGGGAGATGTCTCCCGTGTTGAAACGTCGTCGTCCCTTCACCTTCTAGTGTGTAGTCTGGTCAACATCCGCATTAGAGATCAGTGGAGCTCACACAAATTCGTTTAAATACAACCGAGTTTGGTTGGTATACAAGGCCACTAGTCTCAGGTAAACTCAGGTAAACAAACTTTACAAACACACAGTTTCCCACTCGGTAAGTTGAGCAAAACAACTGAGGAAAGGTAAACTAATATCGGTTATTATCCGAGAGATATTTCCGGATCCGCTTCTCGGCCATGGAGATCAAAGGCAGCAGCATTATAGACAAGACAAGGAGGAAGTTTGTTATGGTCTTGGAAGATAAAGCTGCGGGCTCTGGGATTAACTGCCGACATACGTAGCTGTCAAGAAGATACACAGGAGGTATATTTCTCGTACTGAGGGGGGGAGATAATGGACGTATATGGGAGGTATATTTCCTCCGCTTACGGTTAAAGGTAACTTAAATGGAGGTATATTTATCTCACTAAGGAGTAAAAAAAATGGGCTTACATGGAGACATATTACTTTTGAAGGTAAAATACATGTAAATGGAGGCATATACTACCACCCCAGAAGTAAAATATGTATTCTTAGGAGTAAAATATTTGTACATGGCAGTATATTTCCCTTTAGGTAAAAAAATTATAATGTGGAGGTATAGTTTTCCTTCCCTGGGGGCAGAACTGGTCTGTAAAATACATGGGCAATTTATCTCTAATCCAACCACTTGGGCAGGATGGTAGAGCGACGCTCTGGCTTCCTGCAGGTCGGCGTTTAATCCCCGACCGTCCACAAGTGGTTAGGCATCATTCCTCCCCCCCCCTGTCCCATCCCAAATCCTTATCCTGACCCCTTCCCAGTGCTATATAGTCGCCATGGCTTGGCGTTTTCCCTCAGGAGTTCCTGTGCCAGTTAAGTTCACTACGGGCTCACCCTAGCCCGTGCTACTTGCCCCCTCTCCTGTGCCAGGTAAGTTACGGGCTCACCATAGCCCGTCCTACTTGGAACTTGTTCCAAGTAACTGAATCTATAACAACAACAGGCCATTTCCCCGAGTTACAGCCCCGCTCCTGTGCCAGGTAAGTCCATAACGGGCTCACCATAGCCCGGGCTACTTGCCCCGCTCCTGTGCCAGGTAAGTCCATAACGGGCTCACCATAGCCCGTGCTACTTGCCCCGCTCCTGTGCCAGGTAAGTCCACAACGGGCTCACCATAGCCCGTGCTACTTGGAACAGCTTTCCCCGACTTAGTAGTAGTGTCTCTAATGCTAAAGAAGTATCCATCTCTGACCTTGGGGTATAATCGAGGATGCTAAGGCCTGGGAGCACGGCGAAGGAGTCGTCCTCGACCTCCACGGTGTCGAGAGTATTGTTGAAGACCCAAGTGAAGGCGAGGTCGTCCTCAGGCTGGGCGTCCACGGTGCAGGAGAGGCGGGTCTTCTCCCCCTCCGCCACGGCTACCGTCTGCGCCTCCCCCACACACACCGGCAAGTCTGGTGCACAAGGAAGCTTCGATTAGCGTGTTGAGCAACGGGAATAGTACAGTGTCTTGTGGGCTTTGCATAATTACATTTCACATCTAAGAGTTGGAGCTTGCAATCGTGCTCATTGCAAGCTCCAACTTGCAAACTTGCTTAGCTAAATGAACTGTGAGGTTCAGTCCCTGAGCCCATTATGTGCCTCTGTAACCCACTACCGCTCATAACATGGGTATGGGGTTCATAATAAATGAACTGAACTTAAACAAAAAACTCAGGCAGTCCTTCTGGCAGTCCGCCGAATTATTAATTAATGATTTAATAATCCCTTTGTGGAGTCTAATACAGTTAATATAATGTGTATGCCTTACACCACGTCAAAGTATTAGGTGACAATTGTACGATTAATGAAATGTATTATACCAGTATTTTGTGTGTTGACAGTTATATTGAGTCATCGTACATCAGTAGTGTTGACCTACGGGTCATCATTGGTGCTTACTACACTGCGGTATTTCTGCACATTTAGGCCTATGCAGGCCTAAATACACTTTGTATTTAGTGACCTCCGTTATTTACACGTTATTGTATTCACAATAACGTGGCTGAAGTATGTTGACCAGCCCACACACTAGAAGGTGAAGGGACGACGACGTTTCGGTCCGTCCTGGACCATTCTCAAGTTGATAGACGTGTAGAAGCGACTTGAGAATGGTCCAGGACGGACCGAAACGTCGTCGTCCCTTCACCTTCTAGTGTGTGGTCTGGTCAACATACTTTAGGCCTATTTTTAAATGTCACATAGGCGTTTGTGCCATTTTATGCGTGTGTGATAAGTATACAATAGTTGAACTTTTCTACAAGTGGCTCATTCGTGACATTTGGACGCGACTGTTTTCCCATTCTCTCCATAACTTTACTTTTGATAATGATTGTATTTTGTTATTTATATTTGATAATGATTAGATTTAGGGAAATGTATATACATATAAAATGAGTTACAGGCAGAATGTTGGATTTCTAGGTAGAGGAAGTATATACTATCTAGAAATCCTTGCGGAAATTTGAACAGAGAATGGATTTTGGCTGGGGTGGGGGCTGGAGGGAAGGAACAGCATGGGGCCAGATTCACGAAAGCACTTACGCAAGCACTTACGAATGTGCACATCTTTCCTCAATCTTTGACGGCTTTGGTTACATTTATTAAACAGTTTAGAAGCATGAAAACTTCCGATTAATTGTTGTTATTGTTATAAACAGCCTCCTGGTGCTTCGGAGCTCATTAACTGTTTAATAATTGTAAAGAAAGCCGCCAGAGATTGAGAAAAGATGTACAGCTTCGTAAGTGCTTGCGTAAGTGCTTTCGTGAATCTGGCCCTTGGTGTAGTAGGCTAAGTGTAGTAAGGTGAATAGAGATTGTTAGGGAGGGGGGTGGATAAGACATTGATGTTTATGGAGGAGAGGAGGACATGGAGTTTTTTTTTCGACTACATACCTGGCCATTCACTTCCAAAGCGAAGCAGCATATATACATTATGTCTGACCTACATAAAGAAGGGTTAGAGATCCGTTTCACTCCCCACACTGTAGTGGGTTACTGGGCACTCAACCACAGAATATGATTCAACTGTGTTTACAAGTTCGTTATAATCACATCGCGTATATTACATGATTATTCCATTACATCGTAAATCCTGGGTACAGGTCCAGTATGTCATTAGGTGTTTAAGTATACAAAATGATATTTACAAAGTTCAATAGATCTCCACCCAGGGAGGTAAGGAAGTCGGTCAATATGGGACAGTCTACCATCAAAGTTCAAGTGAGTGCACGTTATCTTCTTCCACAAAAGGGACACAAAGTGTATTCGACAGTTGAGTTTTGGAAGACCGCCAGATACAATGGCGGGAAAAGTGAGAGGTGGGATGGAGAGTGTTGTTGACATACTTACACCTTATACCGAGGTAGAGGGTGTTGCTGGTGGTGGTGGCCTGGGTGTTGGTGGCGCTGCAGGTGTAGTTGCCGGCGGAGGTCCTCCGTACCATCTGCAGCACCAGGTTCCTCTCAGACACCAGCACCCCGGACTTGCGGTCGTTCTTCACGCGGACTCCCTGCTGATGGCGGACACGTGAGTGGTTGGCGAAGTGGTGCTCTCTCTCTCTCTCTCTCTCTCTCTCTCTCTCTCTCTCTCTCTAAAGCCCTTCCCTAGAAGGATCTCCATAACAAGGTGACTAACATTCTCTACACCTCTCACTCTATTCCAGTGCTAACTCTCACTCTTCCGTTGTGTTCCGCTCCGTCAACCACTCTCCATTTCTATTCTACCACTTCACACTCTGGCACTACTCACGTCCTTCCTCCAGATGACCTCTCTTGCTGGAGGGTTGGAGGCGACCTCACACTCGAAGTAGACGTCCTTGCCTTCGGTGATGGGCAGCGACCCGAGGTTGGCACCCAGCTCCAGCTTGACCACCGGCGCGACTGACCTCACCAGGGGGTAGAGACAAGGTCAACAGAGGTCACCAGGGGTAGATATAGGGTCAGGAGAAGTCACCAGGAGTAGAGAGGTTACCAGGGTTATATACAAGAGCAGCAAAGGTCAGCAAGGATAATAACAAGGGCAGGAGAGGTAATCAGGGGTTGATACGAAGTCCCCAGAGGAAGAGACAAGGTCAACAGAGGTCACCAGGGGTAGATATAGGGTCAGGAGAAGTCACCAGGAGTAGAGAGGTTACCAGGGTTATATACATGAACAGCAAAGGTCAGCAAGGATAACAACAAGGTCAGGAGAGGTCATCAGGGGTTGATACGAAGTCCCCAGAGGAAGAGACAAGGTCAACAGAGGTCACTAGGGGTAGAGACAAGGTCGAGAGAGGTCATCAGAGGTAGAGACTACGTCAAGAGCAGGGGTCACCCCCAAAATAGCACGTAGCAAGGAAAATTCAAAGGAAAAAATGGGCTATATAAGGTCACCCTGTAGGAAACAGGGGGACAGATTAGCCCCTGTACAAATAACACTGAAATACCGTTATTTAGACTAACTTTGGGATGCGTCACAATCCAGATTACATATGGATTGTGGCGAGACAATCATTCATGTTGACCTCCAGAGCGTAAAATTGCGACTGAAAATATTGTAATGGATTGTTTGTACCATCAGCGTGTTCAAGACAACCGCAGGACTCTTTTATCAGTACATAAACATTAGTACATGGCAAAGAAAAAAATACACTTATACAGCCGTGTTTGAAAAATACACACACACACACACACACACACACACACACACACACACACACACACACACACACACACACTCTCTCTCTCTCTCTCTCTCTCTCTCTCTCTCTCTCTCTCTCTCTCTCTCTCTCTCTCTCAGTGTCCTAACTAGTTTCAGATCTTCTCTAGCGCTTTAGTGATAATTAGAAACTAAGCCCACGTCATCGACACTAGCAGAGGATCCCCAAGATTAACACTTACGCTTGACACAGAAATCCTTTGTTATTTAACCCTCCAGGAAGAATCCTAAACCACTTACAGCGTGTTTTAACCCTATATAGGTACACACACAACACAGTAGTGCACAGCCACACTTCCTAGTGAGAACGGAGACTGGATCATGCTGGAAGGCATCGTCAACAGTCTGTTAGGGCACTTGTACACAACTTACAGTCTACCGGAAGCCCTCGTACATAACTTTGCCTTACTCGAGGCCCTTGTCGCTAACTTAGAACCTACTGAAGGATCTCATCGATCAGTGAGATTATGCTGAAGGCAGTCATAGACTATCAAAAGAACCTGTCGGAGCACCCTAAATTGGATAAGGTATGCTGGGGGGTCGTAGAAGTACTCTCACATAGCCTATCTTGAGGTTATCTTGAGATGATTTCGGGGCTTTAGTGTCCTCGCGGCCCGGTCCTCGGCCAGGCCTCCACCCCCAGGAAGCAGCCCGTGACAGCTGACTAACACCCAGGAACCTATTTTACTGCTAGATAACAGGAGCATAGGGTGAAAGAAACTCTGCCCGGGATCGAACCCGGGACCACAGGATCACAAGCCCAGCGTGCTGTCCGCTCGGCCGACCGGCTCCCTCTAAACCACACAGGGGAAACTTCGAAACAAGTTACGAGGCTGATGGACTACTTCGAGGTAAACTCAAAGGTGTGGCCGAAGGTACTCACAGAGGACGTGTAAGGTGGTTGAGGTGGTGAGGCCCGGGTGGAGGGTGGTGGTGATGTTGGGGTTGTGGGCGGAGCAGGTG
Source organism: Procambarus clarkii (assembly GCF_040958095.1). Taxonomy (NCBI): domain Eukaryota; kingdom Metazoa; phylum Arthropoda; class Malacostraca; order Decapoda; family Cambaridae; genus Procambarus; species Procambarus clarkii. The sequence continues at coordinate 17,207,014 of NC_091237.1, read as the reverse complement.
GCTGTAGCCAGGTGGTCTTCGGCAGCTGGTACGACCCGCACCCACGACGATGTCTTCTCGCCCACCTGCCGCCACTGCCGATGGAAAGCAGGCTGTAGTTGGGGGAAGTGGAGTCACAAGAACCGCGGCTGGAACTAGCTGACGCGGTTCAACCCTTTGGGGGTTCGTGACCCCCACAGCTTACAGTATGGTGGTTCTTTTCCTCGCCTGTTGCAACTACGTTTTTGAAGACCAAACCACACACCAGAAGACGAGGAGACGACGACGTTTCGGTCCGTCCTGGACCACTGTCCAGACAATCGACTTGATAAATGGTCCAGCACGGACCGAAACAACATCGTCTCATCTTCTGGCGTGGGGTCTGATCATCAGTTCTTCAGCCACGTTACTACGACTCACCATCTTCAACTAAGTTTTTACTATGTTACTTAAAACAAATTAAGTTAATGTACACCAATATACATATGTTACTGCCAGACCCATTACTGCCTGATGAAGCAGTGACGGAGGGGCCTAACTTTGTCCTCTAACTTGGTCCAACTTAGGCCCGGCTGCCACAGCATCAACTGGGTGCCTGTGGGAGAGTTGGGGAGTGCCAGAAGGGAGTGCCAAAGGGGAGTGCCAGAGGGAAGAGCCTCGAGACAGTGAGAGGGAAGCTCACCCAGGCTTGTGACCTTCTCTACTGAACCAATGATTGTTTGACAGCCACGCCCTCTACCCGAGCTGGTACTCACGGAGGAGGGCAGGGTAGTAGTGTGGGCGCCGTGGGCGGGGGTGAGGGTCCAGACCAGAGACGCTGCAGGATAGGCGCCCACCGCTACACACTCCAGCCTCGCCTGCTGCCCCGCCACCAGCGGCGCCTCCGGCGTGCTGATCTCCACCGTCTTGGGCCGCACTGTAAACCACAAAATCCACTTTAGTAACAATTTTTGTCCCAAAATACAATACTCGTAAAATTAGTGTGGTCTACACACTAATTTTACTACTGTGTGATATAAAATTATTAAATTAAATTACTGTGGTCTACACTAAGGGAGCCGGTAGGCCGAGCGGACAGCACGCTGGATTTGTGATCCTGTGGTCCTGGGTTCGATCCCAGGCGCCGGCGAGAAACAATGGGCAGAGTTTCTTTCACCCTATGCCCCTGTTACCTAGCAGTAAAATAGGTACCTGGGTGTTAGTCAGCTGTCACGGGCTGCTTCCTGGGGGTAGAGGCCTGGTCGAGGACCGGGCCGCGGGGACACTAAAAAGCCCCGAAATCATCTCAAGATAACCTCAAGATACACTACGACACATTCCTCCTTAAAGCATCACCGAGATTCTAATGGATTACTATAACCTTAGGTAGATTCCCAACAGACTTGTAGATGAGACGTTCATGAGTGAACGTACTCATGAATGTAAGAAAAGCATCAAGTGTGCATATGTTTGAAGATGCAGTAAGTACATCATCACCCTCTCCTCTCGAATAATGCATTTTGACGTCAAAATCCCCAGGGCATAAAATATGATATACTATAAATCCTATTGGCTCACAAACATCCCCATTTTCTATGCCTGAGTCGTCGGTTAGGTTCGGTTCAGAAAATATTGTACCACATTTTTTGAGGGGACACTTTGACAACTGTAGAGGACGGGTTGCGGACCTGGGGGCAGATTCACGAAGCAGTTACACAAGCACTTACGAACCTGTATATCTTTTCTCAATCTTTGGCGGCTTTGTTTACAATTATTAAACAGTTAATGAGCTCCGAAGCACCAGGAGGCTGTTTATAACAATAACAACAGTTGATTGGCAAGTTTTCATGCTTGTAAACTGTTTAATAAATGTAACCCAAGCCGTCAAAGATTGAGGAAAGATGTACACGTTCGTAAGTACTTGCGTAACTGCTTCGTGAATCTGGCCCCAGGTTCGTAAGTACTTGCGTAACTACTTCTTGAATCTGGCCCCAGGTTCGTAAGTACTTGCGTAACTGCTTCGTGAATCTGGTCCCAGGTTCGTAAGTACTTGCGTAACTACTTCGTGAATCTGCCCCCCCCCCCTTCCTGCTCGTCTTGTCAGCTCTGGTAATCAAACGTTTCCACCAAATAATGTTGAAATAAAAATGCCACAGTAATACCGACTTTGATGAAAAGGTTATCAAGAAGCTTCGTAACCCCTTGGCTGAGAACACAACCTGTCCTCTTAAAAACAACGTCACTTTTGGCTCGTATGCGCACTATGGCCAAATTTGGACGTAATTTGAAATGAAATCGACTCACAAAAGTAACGTACTGTTCCGTTTTCTGTTTGAGTCGTCCGGCCGACTCTGTAAGGTTAGAATAGATGACTTTCAATTCACGTTTTTCATACCGTTTTGAAACTTTATGAGAATTTCCTGCCCACCTAACCTATCAGAGGACCCTTAACTTCCTGTAGTTGAAAAAAAAATCCCAAATTTATTTTCAATTTTTTTAAATTTTCAAATTACCTCCAAATTCGGCCAAACGGGCAAACGGCTAAAATCGACGTTATTTTTAGGAGGACAGGTTGGTCGAACCAGCCCCCCCTCATCCCGGCGAAGACATTATAGTGTACTATAAATATACAATTACTTGGGCCTGTAAGATGGATGAAAATGAGAAATAATATACAATTATCAGAAAGTATAAACCTTGCAGTTAAAGCATTCGGATTCCTCTTATAATATCCTTCGTACAACTTACCTTATTACGATAAGGAACAATTCCGCCTGATAAGCTTAAGTGCACTAATGCAGTATATGAAGATAAACAGAGTTATAGAAACTGAGCTCTGCAATATGTATTACATTGGACACACAACTCTGTAGGTATTTTACACTTCATTTAAAGGAGGGAGAAATAAATTAACTTGACTAAATTGTGTGGATGAATGGATAAGCCGGCATTTGTTATCTTGTTGATTGATGTGAAAGAACTCATTCATTTACATTTACAGGTCTTGGCCTAGTAAACAAAGACTGGGTCCTTGTGTCTTGGGTAGTGACACATGTGTCTTGACCCGTCCTTCCCCTGTGTCTTGGATGGTGACACTTGTGTCTTGGCGTGTGAGAAGCACATCACTAGCCAGTCCTCACACGGACACACGGAGCCTCCTATCCGTGACATATCCTCTTAGCCGCACTCTCCACTATCCTCCAGACGCTCCCATCACGACCTGGGACGGGGGGGGCGCGGGGGGCGGTGCCCCACTAAGCACCAGTCCCACTGACTTATATACAGAGATAAAAACATAAATTATCCGGGCGCTTGGGTACACACGCCTCCACCTTCTTCCCGTTCACAACAAGTTGCGAGTTGAAACTCACAAGGGGCCAGATTCACGAAACCACTTACGAACGTGTACATATTTCCTCAATCTTTGACGGCTTTGGTTACATTTATTAAACAGTTTACAAGCATGAAAACTTGCCAATCAACTGTTGTTATTGTTATAAACAGCCTCCTGGTGCTTCGGAGCTCATTAACTGTTTAATAATTGGAAACAAAGCCGCCAAAGATTGAGAAAAGATGTACAGGTTCGTAAGTGTTTGCGTAAGTGCTTTGGTGAATCTGGCCCAAGGTCTGTCGTAGTGTCGAGGTGAGCACGCCACTCGGTTAAGCGCTGTTCGCTCTGGCCAGTAGCAGATTTGGTGATCGCGTGGATGAAGCCTCGTATCCTTGCTTCCGGGGACCTCGATTGGGCTATTAGGCAGCTTCCAGTATATTGTCATGAACGTATATGTCTTCTCCGTCTGTCTGGAGTCAGGTCCGCTTAAAACACTACTCTTCAGTTCAAGCTTTCCGTCCGGATATGCGGGACACCGGATTAAAGCCCCTCTGGCACTCTGCCTGGTGTTGTCCACCAAAAGTCCTTGACTTCAGTCCGGGTAAAAATTATATTTTTTTTTATCGTTAAATAAAACACCTTAAGTAGCGAGAGAGTTTGTATCCAGGGGGTCTTGAGAAGATGTTTTGCTGGCTCCCAGGTATTCAAGGTTGGTTAATATTGTTAAGTTTCGTCTTTGTGCCCTCTGGTGGCACCTCTCAGCCCCCTGGTGACACCTCTCAGCCCCCTGGTGACACCTCTCAGCCCTCTGGTGGCACCTCTCAGCCCCCTGGTGGCACCTCTCAGCCCTCTGGTGGCACCTCTCAGCCCCCTGGTGGCACCTCTCAGCCCCCTGGTGGCACCTCTCAGCCCCCTGGTGGCACCTCTCAGCCCCCTGGTGGCACCTCTCAGCCCCCTGGTGGCACCTCTCAGCCCCCTGGTGACACCTCTCAGCCCCCTGGTGACACCTCTCAGCCCTCTGGTGGCACCTCTCAGCCCCCTGGTGGCACCTCTCAGCCCCCTGGTGGCACCTCTCAGCCCCCTGGTGGCACCTCTCAGCCCCCTGGTGGCACCTCTCAGCCCCCTGGTGGCACCTACTCATCACACAAACAGTTCTCACATCAACACGAGCAAGACAAACACAATTAACCTACACAGGAGGTGATGACAATGTGCTTGGATGGGTCCTCCGCGACTCTGGAGGACAACACACGGAGAGGCCAAGAGTGTGGCACAGTGCAGGCACTGTGCCACCACCCCCCCCCCCCCCACCCCCACCCTTCCAGCCCAGCGTAATTTGCATTTAGAAGTGTGTGTGTGTGTGTGTGTGTGTGTGTGTGTGTGTGTGTGTGTGTGTGTGTGTGTGTGTGTGTGTGTGTGTGTGTGTGTGTGTGTGTGTGTGTGTGTGTGTGTGTCCAGGACTTCACCGCCTGGAAGTCATGTGCGCGAAATGAGGGAACAAAAGACTGTAGCAAGAGACACCTTGGCCCAGCGAATCGTGGAGAAGAACAAGGACAAAATAAAAATGGAAAGAGGGATGAGCTGGGTGGTGAACTATCCCGTTCCCCTCCCCCCTTCCCCCCCCCCTCATCATGTGTGAGGGGATAGGACGGGTGTAAATATTACGAGGAATGAGGAGACGGCTTTGAGCCAGGGGGGAGAGGGGGAATGGGGGGGGGGAGGAGTATTGACAAGAGGCTTTGGAACCCCAAATCTAGAGAATGGAGAATGGCTTGAGATTCATATATCATCCCTGTAAGGAGGATTGTGTCCAGTAAGAACGTTCAGGGAGTTCGAGGAGTGCCGGACGTCATTTGTACTGATCTGAAGATGGAGGTGATCAATGCTCACGCACCAACCAATATATCCCTACATATCATCCCTCCACCGGTGCCTGCCGGCCCCTGTCCCTCACCACAACGCCAACAGACACGGGAACCTGCATGTCAATTGACTGAATGTTGAGAGCCAAGCCCAAAAGCCGGAGCTCAACTCCCCCCCCCCCCTCGGGAACCTGCATGCCAGTTGACTGAATGTTGAGAGCCAAGCCCAAAAGCCGGAGCTCAACTCTCCCCCCCTCCTCGGGAACCTGCATGCCAATTGACTGAATGTTGAGAGCCAAGCCCAAAAACTGAAGCTCAACTCCCCCCCCCCTCCTCGGGAACCTGCATGCCAGTTGACTGAATGTTGAGAGCCAAGCCCAAAAACTGAAGCTCAACTCCCCCCCCCCCTCCTCGGGAACCTGCATGCCAGTTGACTGAATGTTGAGAGCCAAGTCCAAAAGCCGGAGCTCAACCCCCCCCCCTCCCCCATAAACAAGGCAAGCCTGGGGAAGTATACTCACGGAAAAGCAGTATGGCGAGGGAGGTGGACAGCGGTTCAGTTATATTGTTATTGTTGGCGCGACAGGTGAGGTTGGCGTGTAGGTAGTCCCTGGTGAGGGCCGGGATGCTCACCTCCGCCCTCACCTGCCGCACGCCCACGCCCATCTCCGCGCCCACGCCCGCAGGCGAGGAATTGATAGCGTTGGCGGGTGCCGGCCGGCTGGGGGACCCGTTGTGGCTCAGGATGTGGCTGCTGCTGCTACTGCTGTTGCTCAGGAGAGTTGTCCCGCGCCACCACGTCACTTCCGGCGCCGGCCGACCTAATGGCGTGAAATTATTTTATTCAATTTACACTGAGAGAAACTTAACTTGATATCCACTTTTAGAACATATTCTAAAACTTTCATTTAAATTTTGACAAACACTCAATGTTATTTTTCCCTTTTAAAACCTTACAAGAAAGTATTATTACTTTATAAGAAAGTAATAACGTTGAAAAGAGACGCTATGAGGCTTCCTTATGTGGTTGCTGCCTGGGAATGCATGAGTTTCCCCATGAATGGGAAGCCCGTTAAAAGCCCTAACTAACCTAATCTGTTAATAACTTTACTGACGCATGCATACAGTGGTAAGGTGTCAGAGGACATCTTACTCAGCAAGTTGTATTGGCCTGTGTTGTATTGGTCAACACAACTTAGCAAGTTGTATTGATCTGGGAGTAATCCTTTTTCCCCCTGGCTAAAAAGATCTATTTACTGTAAAAATCCTACTTTCTCTAATCACTGCGGATTAGAAAAAGTAATCTTTCTCTAATCCGCAGGAGAGAGATTCTCTAATCTCTCGCAGGAGAGAGAGATTAGAGAAAGTAATCTTTCTCTAAACCTCAAAGATTGACTAATCCTATTGGAAAATTACTCAAATCCTCTCAGCCCCCTGGTGGCACCTCTCAGCCCCCTGGTGGCACCTCTCAGCCCCCTGGTGGCACCTCTCAGCCCCCTGGTGGCACCTCTCAGCCCCCTGGTGGCACCTCTCAGCCCCCTGGTGGCACCTCTCAGCACTCATTCACCAGTGGCACTCATTCCTTTGGGAAGTTAACTTGTCTTTCAGGAAATGGATTCGTTCTTACGGATTTTGTAAACAATGAACCAACCTTTTTGTAAAATGGCTCAACCTTTTGGAGCAAGACCAATCCTATTGGGAAATTACTCACCGTTTAGGAGACTCGACCTTTTCGGAACTTTGGAATCGTTAGCGCCTTTTTTCTTAATTACTCCTAATGTTTCCTATTCTTCCAGACCTAAGTTGAAGGACTTTTAAGTGACTCGTTTATCAAGTCGTGATTACGTTACAAATCCTCTCCTACCAACATTTATACCACATATAATAGAACAAAAATAGGCATAATTTAATTGTCAAGATTTGCAGTGGAGCCAGACCACACACTAGAAGGTGAAGGGACGACGACGTTTCAGTCCGTCCTGGACCATTCACAATCGACTTGAGAATGGTCCAGGACGAACCGAAATGTCGTGTAACGATAAGGTGTGAAGGATAGATGAAATTGTTTATGTAATAATCTAAGATGAGGTCTGATAAAGACCTTTTGTGCCCTCTGTAATGCTTTTGCGCTACCGCTCACAGGATGAGTATGGGGTGCACAATAAACTAGCCGCCTTCGGCGGTAACAATCAATCAATCGTCGTCCCTTCATCTTCTAGTGTGTGGTCTGGTCAACATTCTTCAGCCACGTTATTGTGATTCATCGCCTGCATTTCTAGTGGAATTTGAGGGGGACATTTGCCACGTTCACTATCCTGTCTTCCCTACTGTTCATACCTCTCGTGGGGACACAGAGGAGAAGTGAGAGGGTCACTTATCACACTACTCACATTCTCCCGCCTTCCCCTGCCCTTCTCACCTCCTGTGGCGACGCAGAGAAGGGTGAGGGGATCGCCCTCTGTAAGGGGACCCAGGAGGCCGGATGGAACTGGCCGGCTGTGTTGGTCCAACACCACCAGGCGAGACGGGACAACTGAGGGAAGAAGAGGACAAGAGCTAGTGCCACGAGGCATGAGCATGCTGGAAACTGGCAGCAGTTTCTCAGAGAGAGAGAGAGAGAGAGAGAGAGAGAGAGAGAGAGAGAGAGAGAGAGAGAGAGAGAGAGAGAGAGAGAGAGAGAGAGAGAGAGAGAGAGACAGAGACAGAGAGAGAGAGACATACACATAATACTGATCACTTTTGAGGGTATGTATCATGTGGGCGATGGCCTGGAAGTCACTCCCGCACCCGATCTGAGTTCGATGGGACATTTGCTCTTCAGTTCGCTAAGACTTGCGCACCGGGCAACACAGGAGGCCATGTGAAACCATTGACGTATGGAGAACCTGCTGCCATACAGCCACAAAGATTCTTGTGAGCCTGGCCCAGGAGCTAAATGCCAAAATGAAAAAGCCCCACCTCTCTCTCTCTCTCTCATTTCTACACCCTTACCTACTAAATCTGGGTAAACATAAATTGTCTACCCAGATTCACAGGGTAAAACAGGTACAGAGGACCAGCATATTAAAAAATAGTGTGATTTTTCCGATAACAAAATGTATATGAGCCTAGCAGTTCTGAAGACACAATCATGTATGCTATACACATTACGTATACACGATGTATGCAATGAGTGGTCCTTTAGGTATACACAATACACATAAATAATATACACACTGTACTCTGCTACATACACGATAAACATGTCTCTTTAAGTGAAAACAAAATTAGTATAGAGAGAGAACGGGAAATAGAGAGAGCTAAGTTCTAATGGGAAAAAACAGCAGTATTGTCATGATAATGGAACACACACACACACACACACACACACACACACACACACACACACACACACACACACACACACACACACACACACACACACACACGAAGCAAACAGGAATCCTAGACTCGAGTTAACCCAAGCCTTCAAACTATATACCAAAAGGTAAACTATTTCTACATACCATAGACGGTAAGGTTTACCAGCGCGAACAAGGTCGGGGAGACCTTGAAATCCACCCGGCACCTGTACCTTCCGGAGTCGTGACCTTGCAGGGGGTCAAGGGTCAAGTAGGCAGCCTTAACGTCCGACCTGACCCTACCTTCCATGGCCGGGTCCACGAACTCCTCCTTCTCTCCGCCTTCTCTCAAGTCCAACCTGAGGGGAGAGATGAGGGTTAGTGGCTTCGTGAGCGGAGTTCTAACGATCGTATATTCTCCTCTAATGAGGAGTTCTAACGATCGTATATTCTCCTCTAATGAGGAATTCTAACGACCGTATATTCTCCTCTAATGAGGAGTTCTAACGACCGTATATTCTCCTCCAATGATGAGTTCTAACGATCGTATATCCTAACGATCTAACTGGCAATTCGTGCTTGTTTTGAAGCTGGTTTCTGCTGTTTTTTTTCATGATCGTGTATGTGGGGGGGGGGGTAGTTTGGTTGCTGTTTTTGGTTGGTTACGCGTGTGTTTTTGTAATTTTTTTGTAAGATTCGTGTCAGTGGTGGTTGTAAATCCCACTCTGAAATGTGTTATATTGCATTAAAGAACTGCAAATAAGTCGCTACTTCTCAACGTCGGTGGATTTTCAGCTTCGGTGGATGTTCTGTTTGTGTTGGGTTTGTAAGAGTTATTGAGAGCCTTAGTGCAGTGAGGTGTGATGGAGGCTCTTAGTGGTGTGGCTGTCAATCTTGCTTTGTATAATACACACGTATTCCAGCTGCTGCTGCTGCTCTCTCTCTCTCTCTCTCTCTCTCTCTCTCTCTCTCTCTCTCTCTCTCTCTCTCTCTCTCTCTCTCTCTCTCTCTCTCTCTCTCTCTCTCTCCATCAAGTTAATGGGAAATTGGATCGAACAGGAAACTCGAACATGGAGGAAGCGAGACTTAGCCTGAAGGCGCTAATGGACAAATGTATGTCAGCTGTTGAGTTGTGTCGGATGAATTGATCCCAACACCAATATGTGGGTCCCAGCTCCTGTGTACTGGTCCCAGCTCCTGTGTACTGGTCCCAGCTCCTGTGTACTGGTCCCAGCTCCTGTGTACTGGTTCCAGCTCCTGTGTACTGGTCCCAGCTCCTGTGTACTGGTCCCAGCTCCTGTGTACTGGTCCCAGCTCCTGTGTACTGGTCCCAGCTCCTGTGTACTGGTCCCAGCTCCTGTGTACTGGTCCCAGCTCCTGTGTACTGGTCCCAGCTCCTGTGTACTGGTCCCAGCTCCTGTGTACTGGTCCCAGCTCCTGTGTACTGGTCCCAGCTCCTGTGTACTGGTCCCAGCTCCTGTGTACTGGTCCCAGCTCCTGTGTACTGGTCCCAGCTCCTGTGTACTGGTCCCAGCTCCTGTGTACTGGTCCCAGCTCCTGTGTACTGGTCCCAGCTCCTGTGTTTTGGTCCCAGCTAGCTTCTCCCCCCCTCCCCCCTAACCCGAGTCATACAGGGTGTGACACGGCCACATTCTATAAGCATTTCAGGTCACCAAACACACACCAGCTGACGCAAGCAGGTACCCCCTCCATTTTTTTCCTTTCTGAAGCATTCTCTCTCTTTTTTCCCAGACACATTCTCTCTCTTTCACGGGGATACTAAGGAAAAAATGGCCTGCTCGGGCCTGCACTTTAAATCGTGATGTGACGTCATTATCCCCCACTGCACTAATTGGGAAAGTTGATCAGTCGAGTTTTGAAGCTGAACGGTTGATGGTGGAGGCCAGACTGTGGTGGTGGAGGCCAGACTGTGGTGATGGAGGCCAGACTGTGGTGGTGGAGGTGGTGGTGGAGGCCAGACTGTGGTGGTGGAGGTGATGGTGGAGGCCAGACTGTGGTGGTGGAGGCCAGACTGTGGTGGTGGAGGCCAGACTGTGGTGGTGGAGGCCAGACTGTGGTGGTGGAGGCCAGACTGTGGTGGTGGAGGCCAGACTGTGGTGGTGGAGGCCAGACTGTGGTGGTGGAGGTGATGGTGGAGGCCAGACTGTGGTGGTGGAGGTGATGGTGGAGGCCAGACTGTGGTGGTGGAGGTGATGGTGGAGGCCAGACTGTGGTGGTGGAGGCCAGACTGTGGTGGTGGAGGTGGTGGTGGAGGCCAGACTGTGGTGGTGGAGGTGATGGTGGAGGCCAGACTGAGTAACCAGAGGGCAAGATACTAGTATTTCCCCTCCCCGGGCGCCAGGATATATCAACCACTGACGAAACCCGTACATCTTTCCTTAATCTAAGCGGCTTTGTTTACATGTAAATAGTTTACGAGCTTGGACACTTCACAACCCAAAGTCATTATTGTTACAAACAAACTCGCAGTGGTGGTCATAAACTGTTTGATACATGTAAACAAAGCCGCCATATTTGAGGGGAAGATGTAGAGGTTTCGTGAATGCTGGACGAGTCCGGGACTCTTGAGCCTCGGCGCAAATCTACCAAGTTGTTGTTAAGTTTAATGAGGTGATTAGTCGGCCGTTGAGGTCATGGTTCAACACGTTCTGTTCCTGAAGAGAAAATGATTGTTGTGGGTAATATATGACGGTGTTCACTGTAAGCGGAGTTGCTGTATGTGGGGGGTTTATAGTGCCTTTAAGTTCGCTTATTGAGGCACCCTGAGGCACTCCGTCCTCCTCGGGGCCATGAGGCACTCCGTCCTCCTCGGGGCCATGAGGCACTCCGTCCTCCTCGGGGCCATGAGGCACTCCGTCCTCCTCGGGGCCATGAGGCACTCCGTCCTCCTCGGGGCCATGAGGCACTCCGTCCTCCTCGGGGCCATGAGGCACTCCGTCCTCCTCGGTGCCATGAGGCACTCCGTCCTCCTCGGGGCCATGAGGCACTCCGTCCTCCTCGGGGCCATGAGGCACTCCGTCCCCCTCGGGGCCATGAGGCACTCCGTCCTCCTCGGGGCCATGAGGCACTCCGTCCTCCTCGGGGCCATGAGGCACTCCGTCCTCCTCGGGGCCATGAGGCACTCCGTCCTCCTCGGGGCCATGAGGCACTCCGTCCTCCTCGGGGCCATGAGGCACTCCGTCCTCCTCGGGGCCAGTGTTGTCACTGCCTCTCACCATCTTGTTGGCTCTCTTGTCCACCAATATTTTGTGACAATGTCCGTCTTTACCACTCGTCTTTCCCCTTCCTTACCTGCTTCTGTCCACCCTCCCTGCCTCTGTCTTCCCTCCCTGCCTCTGTCCACCCTCCCTGCCTCTCTTCTCCCTCCCTGCCTCTGTCTCCCCTCCCTCTAATCCCCCTTCCATCCCCCCTTTCTCCCGTCACTCTCCCTAAATCTCCATCTTTCCTCTCAACCCTGCAGCATCCTTAAATTTTCAGTTCCCTTCCCTCCCAATTTCCTTTCACCCCTTTCTCTTCCCTCCCCCATTCTTCCTTCCCTCCCAATTTCCTTTCACCCCTCTCTCTTCCCTCCCCCATTCTTCCTTCCCTCCCCATTTCCTCCCAGTTACCTTCCCTCACCCTCCCCCTCCTCTCCGACGAGCGGGCATCGACAGGACACATCAAAGCCTGAAACAGATTTTTCAATGATGCCACATCAAAGGCGAGGCACGATAGGGGGCCACTTATGCCTGTCGATGGTGCCTGTTGTTGGTTTGTTTACACTCCCCCTCCCCCCTCCCCCCCTCTCTCCAGTAGAGAGGCTGGGGAGGGGGAGGGGGGGGGGAAATTGCCCCAAAACTCCTCCTCCTCGAAGTGGTTATACGCTCCTTGGGAATAAAACAATAACATATACAGAAGGTGTCTGTATCGTGCAAAGGAAGTCGCTCTGGGTCTCAGGCGACGGTGAGGGGGGGGAGGGGTGGGGGAGGGGTGGGGGAGGGGGGGGGGGGAGGGGGGGGAGGAGGTGTTGCAAGAATCACTGTGTTGCACTGCAAGATTCACCGTGAAGCCCCCCTTTGTGTTTTAAGGTCATGGATCCAGTACGCAAGAGTCTCCCGAATCTTACTGAGGTGGCTGGTTATCTTGAGGTTATCTTGAGATGATTTCGGGGCTTTAGTGTCCCCGCGATCCGGTCCTCAACCAGGCCTCCACCCCCAGGAAGCAGCCCGTGACAGCTGACTAACACCCAGGTACCTATTTTACTGCTAGGTAACAGGGGCATAGGGTGAAAGAAACTCTGTCCATTGTTTCTCGCCGGTGCCTGGGATCGAACCCAGGACCACAGGATCACAAGTTCAGCGTGCTGTCCGCTCGGCCAACCGGCTCCCGGAGTGCAAATTTCGCAAAGTTTGGTCTGGATTTGAAACTAGCACGCTATCTTCAAGGTCAAGAAGCTTGTTAAGCTGACTGAATCCCCCTCACCGCAACCATCTTGAGGTTATCTTGAGATGATTTCGGGGCTTTAGTGTCCCCGCGGCCCGGTCCTCGACCAGGCCTCCACCCCCAGGAAGCAGCCCGTGACAGCTGACTAACTCCCAGGTACCTATTTACTGCTAGATAACAGGGGCATTCAGGGTGAAAGAAACTTTGCCCATTTGTTTCTGCCTCGTGCGGGAATCGATGGGTGCCTGCTTGAACCAGATGCCTGCGTGTTCACCTGTCCAGTTACTGGTCACACCCGTCAGAGCTTAACGCTTGAGTTCGATATAATTCCTGTTGTCGCGGAGAGCAAGCCTGAATTTGGGCTTATCGCGGTCACCCTAGGCCTACTACTGACCCTCCCCAGGGTGCAACCCACACCAACTGTTTAGCTCCCGGGTACCTATTTAACTGCTGGGTGAACAGACACATCAGGTGAAAGGAAAGTCCATCTCTGCAACACCTTGCAATACTGTGTTTATCTTAAATCTTTGAATTTTACGTCTTGTCCCTACAACAACATATTGAGAAACCCGTTCTCGCACTTTCTTACAGTCAATATTGACTTATTAAATACGTGCATATGTGACATACTAAATATTTTAGTTTACCTTGAAAAGCTTCATAGAAAACACCAACCTTACCTAACCTTCTTAGTATGTTAAGATAAGCATCATATTTAAGCTTATATTATAAGATAATATAAGAGAATTACAATTATTACTTAACCTATACCTATAATAGATTAAGTAATAATTGTAATTACGAAGCAATAAGATGCTTATCTTAACATACTAAGAAGGTTAGGTAAGGTCGGTGTTTTCTATGAAGCTTTTCAAGGTAAACTAGTATGTTTAGTATGTCACATATGCATGTATTTAATAAGTCAATATTGACTATACGAAAGTGCGAGAACGGGTTGTATTGAGAGTACTTGTTGCATCTATTGCAAAACAATGAAATAGGAAAAAACAAAACAATGAAATGGTGCTGAAATAGGTACACGAAGCAGAATGATCATCAGTTCTGAATTGCAATGAAACATTCAGTGTTGCAGCATGCAATCCAACACCAGCATCAGAGGCACGGGAGACAGCATGCAATCCAACACCAGCATCAGAGGCACGGGAGCCATCACCAGCATCAGAGGCACGGGAGCCATCACCAGCATCAGAGGCACGGGAGACATCACCAGCATCAGAGGCACGTGAGCCATCACCAGCATCAGAGGCACGGGAGCCATCACCAGCATCAGAGGCACGGGAGACATCACCAGCATCAGAGGCACGGGAGACATCACCAGCATCAGAGGCACGGGAGACATCACCAGCATCAGAGGCACGGGAGACATCACCAGCATCAGAGGCACGGGAGCCATCACCAGCATCAGAGGCACGGGAGCCATCACCAGCATCAGAGGCACGGGAGACATCACCAGCATCAGAGGCACGGGAGCCATCACCAGCATCAGAGGCACGGGAGACATCTCCCGTCACGCAGGGTGCAGTCACACCTCCACAGATCTCCAGTATCAGCTCTTGATACTGGTAATGGCTCAAAAGGGCCACCACTTACGGGCTATTCATGCCCGTGCCACCTCTTGGGTGGCTTAATCTTTATCAATCAGCAGCATTAGAGGGCGGCCTCTCCCACACACACGCAACATG